>NC_060139.1:642991417-643327667 GCF_021461385.2 Schistocerca piceifrons
AGGTACGAACATACGGAATAGGTTCCCAGATATGTGAGTGGCTCGAAGACTTCTTAAGTACTAGAGGCCAGTACGTTATCCTCGACAGCGAGTCTTCATGAGGGACAAGGGTATCATCAGGAGTGCCCCAGGGAAGTGTGACAAGACCGCTATTATTTTCTATATACATAAATCATGCGAAGGGCAGCGTGGGCAGCACCTGCGGTTGCTTCCTAATGATGCTTTCGTGTACGAGAAGACGTCGTCATTGAGTGGCTGTAGGAGGAAAAAAGGTGATTTAGACAAAATTTCTAGTTGGCGTGGTGAATGGCAGCTAGCTCTAAATGTAGAAAAGGGGTTCGGTTGGGTTGTTTCGGGGAAGAGACCAAACTGTCAGGTCATCGGTCTCATCGGAATAGGGAAGGACGGGCAGGGACATCGGCCGTGTCCTTTCAAAGGAACCATCCCGGCATTTGCCTGGAGCGATTTACGGAAATCACGGAAAACCTAACTCAGGATGGCCGGACGCGAGACTGAACCGTCGTCCTTCCGAATGCGAGTCCAGTGTGCTAACCACTGCGCCATCTCGCTCGGTCTAAATGTATAAAAGTGTGAGTTGCTGCGGATGAGTAGAAAAGACAAACCCGTAATGTTCGGACACAGGATTAGTTGTGTCCTGCATAGCACTTCATGTCCTTTAAATATCTTGGCGTAACGTTGCAAAGCGATGTGAAATGGAACAATTATGTGAGGGTTGTGTTAGCGAAGGCGAATGGTCGACTTCGGTTTATTGGGAGAACCTCAGAAAATTGTGGTTCATATGTAAAGGAGACCGCATGTATGACGCTAGCGCCACTGTTCTTGAGTACTGGTCTGGTGTTAGTGATCCGCACCACGTCGGATTAAAAGAAGACATCGAAGCAATTCAGAGGCGAGATGCAAGATTTGGTACCGGCATATTCGATCGTAGAACGAGTGTCACAGAAATGCTTCGTAAATTCAAATGGGAGTCACTGGGGAGAAGGCAACGTTCTTTTCGAGTAACATTATTGAGAAAATTTAGAGAACCGGCGTTTGAAGCTGACTGCAGAACGATTCTACTGCCGTATTACATATTTCGCGTAACGACCTCGAAGATAAGATACGAGAAGTTAGCACTCATATGAGGTGTATAGATAGTCGTTGTTGCTCTGTATGCGAGTGGAATAGGAAAGGAAACTACTAGTAGTTGTGCAGGGTACCCTTCGCCACGCACCGCAAAGCGACATGCAGAGTATGTATGTAGAAGTAGATATAGAACATCGCCTCTCCGCGAAAGAGTCTGTCTGAAGATGCCCGATCGCCTTCGCTACAGCTTTGAGTGGGCTATTCCGACCCTCAAACATCCTAGCAATGTCATTTTGGTTTCCCTCGAATTTTACTGTCAGTCCTCTTTCACACTTACTCTAAGCAATGGTTATGGGTATATTATTAGTTTTACCCCCGTAGATACCAAGGTCACTAACGACGAAATATTACCTCTTTTGGTTAGTGATGGAGGAAGGAATCGTTTTTGTGCTTACTGAAGAACGATGACAGCGAAGTGTTTGAGGGAAACAAAGGGGAACAGACGCAGGATGGTGAGGCGACAATTGAAGGGTCTGGTGCAAGAGAAGCGCGGGGCTGTGTAACTCTATTTCAGCACTTTTTTTTTCAGGGAGACATAAAACTGATTAACGTATTTCATACAGCTTAAATAGTTCGGAGACGTATATTCTCAAAGCACCTACTTTAGGGCCGTAATGCGTGGGTACAATTTGAAAGTTTAGACCGAATAGTATTATTCATATTAATATAAATTTAGAATGGATTTACATGTGGTTTGCATCAGAATATTAAAAATATGTTTAAATATTTGACAATGTCTTTTTATTTAAGTCATTAACGTGGAAGATGACAAAGCGAATCTAGAATAAGGACTTGCGCTCTTTGAATCCAAATATACAAACAAAATAAAACAAAAATAGTCACCATAGCAAGTGGAATGTTCGATATTTAAGCGTCAGTACTGTCAGTACAGTCTTCACTTCCTCACGTAAGTTACACTTCAGTGCTTCTTAGTATCACGTGGCGTTGCTTGATACGTGCTGCTCCGTCAGTGCCATCGTGTCTTTTAGTTTCGCGAGTCTTAGTGGCAGCCTTCCTAGGTATGCACATGGAGCAGTGAGGGTAATATTTTCAGATTGCTTCAGCAGCCTGAAGTTGCAGAAGAGAGGCATGCTTGCCGGTACTCAACATTCTACGACATCAGTATTGTGAATGCAACGAAACACTCAACAAATAGACACTATAAATCTATTTTTGGTATCATTTTTAAATGTTTTTAGTAAGTAAGTGTTACGGCGTAAAGTCAAGCGTCGGAGCGCCAGTGGGAAACGAGAGAGCAGAGAGGGCTATGAAGAAGAAGTCAGCCAATTGCACGCTGATCGACCCGTCTCTACGACGACAACGCGACAGCTGCGCCCTCTATGTGGCGAGAACATAAGCGTCGCTCCCGACTGGTCGCGGTCCACTTCTACAGCAGCATCAAGATCAGGCATAGATTAGGAATTCTACCGGGTGATCAAAAAGTCAGTATAAATTTGAAAACGTAATAAACCACGGAATAATGTAGATAGAGAGGTAAAAATTGACACACATGCTTGGAATGACATGGGGTTTTATTAGAACAAAAAAAATAAATAAATAAAGGTCACAAAAAGTCCGACAGATGGCGCTGGACAGCAAAACTGCTACCGTGACGGGTGAGACGGACGCCTATATGATACAGAATCGCATCATCCCCAGCCTGGCTGATAAACACCCGCTGGAACGTACGATGTTTATGCAGGATGGCGCTCCACTCCATATTGCTAGACGCGTGAAAGATCTCTTGCGCGCGTCGTTTGGTGATGATCGTGTGCTCAGCCGCCACTTTCGTCATGCTTGGCTTCCCAGGTCCCCAGACCTCAGTCCGTGCGATTATTGGCTTTGGGGTTACCTGAAGTCGCGAGGGTACCGTGATCGACCGACATCTCTAGGGAATGCTGAAAGACAATATCCGACGCCAATGCCTCACCACAACTTCGGACATGCTTTACAGTGCTGTTCACAACATTATTCCTCGACTACAGCTATTACTGAGGAGTAATGGTGGACATACTGAGCATTTCCTGTAAAAAACATCATCTTTGCTTCGTCTTACTTTGTTATGCAAATAATTGCTATTCTGATCAGATGAAGCGCCATCTGTCGGAAATTTTTTGAACTTTTGTATTTTTTTGGTTCTAATAAAACCCCATGTCATTCCAAGTATGTGTGTCAATTTGTACCTCTCTATCTACATTATTCCGTGATTTATTCAGTTTTCAAATTTATACTGACTTTTTGATCACCCGGTATAGATTGCAGAGATTTCTTATTTTCATGTCGCCCTTTTCAAGCGACACTTCTGTGTTATTGTCAAACTTAAGTATTGTCATTGTTCATTTCGTAATAAAACTCATTAATACGATTTGCTTTAGTTGTTTGTCTAGCGATCCGAGAATGCAGGTTTCCGAGACACCCCATATTCCACGTATAGGCAGAATTCAACAGTGAGGTTTTAAACGACTCACCAAGTCTCTTAGCAGTGTTCACGCAGATTACATGCAACATCGATGGTGACGACTTCTTCACTACTTTCTTATATTCGTGTGGCAGGAAAATCCTCTCTGTTCTGCGCGTGTTCTTCTTGATTAGACCAAAATACCTGTCGCAGGGCATAAAACTATGACCTGGTTCAGGAAACCGATGGGTAATGGTTTCCAGTCTGCCAACATTAATATAGGTGAACTAGAGCTGTATTCTTATTTTGGACACAACAGTTGTCTGAGAGTATGTCTAAATGTTTAATATCTCCACTCAGTACATTCTCAAAGCAGTGATTCAGAAAGCTGATTATCTCATTTGCACGTTTCTTTCCAGTCGATTCATCACACATATAAAAGTGTGCTGTCTTGTTCTTGGCCCCACACACACTGAAGTTCTACGCCCAAAGATGACGACTTCAAACTGCATCAGTAGACTTCAGCAGATGGTACCTCGGGTAGTGCCATGCTCTGCTTGCGGTCAATACACAGTGTTTCAACAGAAGCCTTCTCCCGCGCCTCTGCAGATGTATCACTCATTTTATTGTAGAAACATTCGGCTTTTCTAATTTGCAACTCTTCCTCAGTTGCAAGTTTCTTTTCTTCCTCAGACGCAGTACTTTTCATATCATTTGCTACTGTGACACAGGTTCTGTAACTGTCCGTTCCAGGGCTCCCAAACGCATAGTTAAAGTTCTGTTGACAGAACCTGTAGCAGGAATCATACGAGACAATACGTTTACAGCTTTCGCCCTCTATCTTCAAATTCACTCATATTTCTCCAAATACATGTCAAACATCCTGCAGACATTTAACTCAGGAAAGAAATAACATTTACTACTATGACTCCAACAGCAGTTCTGGGAAAACTCTTGTCTGTTGTCTAATGATTTCTGGATTGGCGGTGGGCCCGGTTTTTTTTATGTTTCCGTCTCTTCTCCTGTGCAGATTTAATGTTTGCTGCTATGTAACTTTAAATGAGCTGTACACGTCTTTTGCTGATCCCATATATTAGACTAAATCCTGTCTTGCACAGCTTAAATTCTTTTGGTCCCAACCTAACCTAAAAGGAAACAATATAATTTGAAACTTCGCTACTCCACATAACAACATACAAACACACATTTCTGAAAGTGTTGCAATACACACGTGCCTTACACCTGAAACTGGAAGCACTCTAAATCGCTTTGACGACTCACATTTATACAGGGTGGGGCAAATAAAAGTGCTCTGGACGAGTGGATACGATTGGATGTGAATGTATGCATTTAACCAAGCCCCGAGACGCCCACACCTCTTGTATCCCCACAATGTGATCAACGCCGGTTCCTTGGAACATATTTATCCAGTTTTCACGCCGACAGAGTTGTTAGCAGAGGTCAGTCTGGTCGCGGCCCTAGCTGGCCACCCATGTCACCTGATTTGTCTGTGTGCGATTTCTTTGTGTGGGGAGCCCTCAAGTCTAAGGTTTATTGCAATAACCCTCATAGAATTCAAGCAGCAACTTGCTGACCAGGGCGCTAAGGTGCCAAGAGATGAACAGTTGTCACTTTCAACGTCTGGTTTAGTCATATTAGTGCTGCATTTCCTTTCCTCTGGTGGGTTTCTTTGTACCCTGGAACTCTGTTCTCCGAGCCACTTTTATTTGTCCCACTTTTTTTTCCCGCGAAGATTCACTCCCTGTATCATTACTATTGTTCATTTCAGTGCCTGAATCCGCACAAGGTTCACTCGCATCACTATCGTCTGCCATTTCTCCAGCTAACAGATGGAGAAAGCAAAGCAAGTTGCACAGGAGTCGGAATGTGCTTCTCCCTACCAAGCGATCGCTGAAGCCGGCCGCTGTGGCCGAGCGGTTCTAAGCGCCTCAGTCCGAAACCGCGCTGCTGCTACAGTCGCAGGTTCGAATCCTGCCTCGGGCATGGATGTGTGTGATGTCCTTAGGTTGGTTAGGTTTAAGTAGTTCTAAGTCCAGGGGACTGATGACCTGAGATGTTAAGTCCCTTAGTGCTTAGAGCCATTTGAACCATTTGATCGCTGAACCACTTTGGGGCAAGAGAGAGGTACGTTCTGGAGGTGCATTTCTCTTGTCCCAAAGGCAAGAGGGTGTAAAGATTTAATCACGTGTATTACCGTCAGTTTCCAGTGGATCTACCTCACTCTTGCATCAAAGATGCAACTAATTTTACCGCAAACATGAACAGTTTTTCATGAGTTTTGGAGTTACTCCCTCTTGTGCCAAACCCTTCAATTAGATTCACGTGGATACACGTGCCCCGACCATTATGTGATTTATCTCAGTACCGTGTAATGCCCTGAAAACGAGGACTAAGCGCTCTGGCGTGAGGGGAACGTTCACCCCCGTCCGTCCGACGACCTCTGACGTCACCAGTGACGCAGACAGGCGCCGGTGCCTCCCACTGCCTTCGGCCTCACCCCTCCGCGTAACTGCGACTCATTCCTCCCCGTCCACTTTAAAGGCTCGTAACGGATTCATAAACTTAGCAAGTACTTGCTGACTACCATTCGTTCATTTTCCTTCATTCTTGTTTCCGCTTCCTCGTTCGCTGCCACTCAATATTGATTTTTACTTTCCACGTCATGTAACTTCATTGTTACGAATCATAATTACGTTATTTCCGGGTTACAAAAGCTCTGTATTAGTTTATTGCACCAATGAGGCAATCCACCTTCGTACTCCACTATTAAAAATAGGGCATTAAACCATCGTTACTGTCCAGTAGTTGTATTAAATTTACACCGTTCTAGAAGCATCCAGCTACTGATCGTTTCAGCGCTTCTCTGCATATGATTAATGGTGAGGTTTTTTTACAAGATTCGTACCGGATAAAGAAGCCTACCTTTGTAAAAATACCGAAGTTTCTACTGAAATAAAATACTTCCCCGAATATGATAATTAAACCAAGGTTATATTCGCGTTATCGAGATCGAGTTCCGCTGTGACTGAGGCGCCTCAGCCCAATAGCTAAATTAACAGCGTATTTGTAGTACATATTCTTTATTGTAAGTTCACAAATAAATGTGAATACAGATGGTCTGCGTTTTCCAATATGTTACTTCTACGTTATTCGTAGCCAGAGTGGTAGTGAAATTTGGAAGCTGAATGCCTTGAGACATCATCTAAATCGACTTCAAACTGAAACTGTACCAACTAAAATATTACATGGTTTTTTGGGCTTTTTTACGTGTACAACTACACGTATACTCTGCAAGGCACATTACGGTATGACACTGCTTGTACCACAATATTCCTTCCATCCTGTACCTTTCTGTTCCATTCACGAATGCCGCGTGTTAAGAAGGAACGTCGTAAAATCTCCATACGAAATCTAATTTCTCCGATTCTTTCGGGCGTGGTCATTTCGAAAAACATACGTGGCAGCAAGTACTATGTTCCCCGACTCTTCTTGGAAAGTAAGCTCTCGGAATTTCAACATCAAATCACTCCGTGATACAAGAGGCCTGTGTCGTAGCTTCTACCACAGAAGTTTGTTGAGCATCTCCGTTACACTCTCGCATGTACGAAACGATTCCCTGACGAAACGTGCCACTCTACGCTGCATCTTCTCTGTCTCTTCCATTAATACAGCCTGGTAATGGCCCTAGACTGAACTAGACATACTCTGCAGGCCATCGTATTTTGTAGGACGGAAGGTACACTGTACATTTCCTTTTCTGTTCCACTCGCAAATAAAGCGAGGAAAAAACGACTGTGTACATGCATCCGTACGAGCCCTTATTTCTCTTACCTTCGTGGTCGTTAGGCGAAATGTACGTTCGTGACGGTAGAAACGTTCTGCACTCCGTTTCAAATGTCGATTCTCTAAATTTCCTCAGTCTGCGAAAAGAAACTTGTCTTCCCTCCACGGATTTCAATTTGAATCCACGAAGCATTTCTGTAAAGCTTACATGATGACTGAATCGAACAGTAACAAATCTAGCAGCACGCTTCTGAATTGCCTCCGGGTCTTCCTCTAATCCGACTTTGTTGGGGATCTCGAACACTCGAAAGTATTCAAGAATGGATCACGCTAGCGTTCTGTGTGCGGTATTCTTTACAGATGATCCACACTTTCCGAAAAAACCGACCAATTAACCGATGCCGACCATTCGCCTTCGCTACTACTGTACTCGCGTTCTCGTTACATTTCATATCATATCACTTTGCAACGTTACGTCTAGATGGTGCTTGTATCAAGTAGCGCGCTACTAATGCTATATTCGGATATTACCGCATTGTTTTTCCTGTGTTTTTTTTTCACATTTAGAGAAGGCTGTCATTCATCAAGCCAATTTTGTTTACGTCAGAATCTCAAAAACGGTAGTCACAGACGATGGACACATACATAAACGTAGGATGAAAGTAGAAGTGACGAGACGTTGGATAACAGAAGAAATATTTCAGTTGCTCGACGAAAGTAGGAAGTACAAAGAAGTTCAGGAAAACAGGGCTTCAGCAATACAAGTCACGTAGGCAAGAAATAAGTAAGATGTGCAGGAGAGACAAGGCAAAATGGCTGCAGAAAAATGCAAATAAATCGGAAACGAAATGGTCTTTGAGAACTTTGGTGGAATTAAAACCAAAGGCGTCAAATTGCAAGCGGAATTCCGCTATTAAACGCAGGGGAGAGAGCGAAAAGGTGGAAAGAATACACTGAAGGCATTAACGAAGGGAATAAACTGATTACATAATAGAAGAAGAATGAGTCGATGTAGAAGACACAGGGGATTCAGTTTTAGAGTCAGAATTTAACGTAGCTTTGGAAGTCCTGAGATCAAGTATGGGAAGAGTCAAAGATAACATTGCTTTGTGATTTCTAAAATCATTGAGGGAAGCGACCCAGACGACTATTCCAGCTAGTTTGTAGAATATATGCGCCTGGAAACTTCCGGAAAATATCATCTACACAATCCAGAAGATAGCAAAGCAAGTTGAGTGCCAGTACTATCGTGCAATCACCCCGACAGGTCATGCAACCGAGTTGCAGGGAAGAATAATACAAAGAAAAATTGAAAAGAAAACTGAAAGTCCGTTGGATGGCGATAAGTTTGGGTTTACGAAATGTACATCACTAGACACTTAGTTACGACTTTGCGCTTGATAACTCGAAGCAGCACTTTTAAAAAATCAAGAAACTTCCACGGGATACGCCTGTCTAAAAAAACAAACATTCGACAAACGTTCGACAACGTAAAATGGCGCAAGATCGTTTGGATTCTATGAGGAAATACGGGTAATACACTGTACGCATAAGAAACAAGAGGGATATAAGGATGAAAGACCATGAACGAAGTTCTCGGATTAAAATGGTAGTGGGATAGGGATGTCTTTCGCCCTGCTGTTCAATCTACACATCGAAGAAACGATGACGCAAATTAAAGGAAGGTCCAAGAGTGGGGTATCAGTGATAAGATTCGCTAATGACAGCGCTGTCCTCTGTGGAAGAGAAGAAAAATTACAGGATCTGTTGAATGGAAGGAACAGTCTAATGAGTACAGCATGTGGATTGAGAGTAAATCGAAGAAATACGACGCTAATGAGAAGTAGCAGAAATTAGAACAGTGAGGAATTTATCAGAAATAGGGATCACGAAATAGACAAAGTTATGGAATTCTGTGCCTAGGCAAGAAAATAATTGATGACGGACGGAGCAAGGAGAACACAAACGGCAGACTAGCATTGGCAAAAAGGGCGTTCCTGGCCAAGGGAACTCTACTAGTATCAAACACAGATCTTAATTTGAGAAAGAAATTTCTGAGAATGTACGTTTGGAGCACAGAATTGTATGGTAGTGAAACATCGACCGTGGGAAAACCGGAACAGAAGAGAATAGGAAGGATTTGAGATGTGGAGCTACAGAAGTAAGTTGAAAGTAAGGTGGACTCAAAGGTTAAGAAATGATTCTCAACAGAGTCGCCAAGGAGAGGAAGATGCAGAAAACACTGACAAGCAGAAGGATCAGGATGATAGGACATCTGTTTCGACATCAGGGAATGATTTCCATGTTTCTAGAGGGAGCCGTAGAGGGTAAAATACAAACTATAGAGGAGGACCGGGATCACAATACATCCAGCAAGTAACTGAGGACATTCGGTGCAAGTGCTACTCTGAGATGAAGTTGGCACAACAGATGAATCCGTGAAAACACTCCCTTGGAGTAGGGGAGGTGTTGCACCTGGAGGATAGTGTACATGGAATTACTTGATGTTTCCTGGTCGGCTGTTCCATCTAGTGGCTGATTTTAGAATCACATGACGCAAAGTGCACTAGAAACTGCCATTACAGTTTCCGGTACTTCCTCCTGTTTTTGTCGTTGTGAGACATCAAGTTGCGTTTTGTGAGATTTGCATATTTAAGTCCTGTCTAATGTTCTGAAACTACACTCCTGGAAACTGAAATAAGAACACCGTGAATTCATTGTCCCAGGAAGGGGAAACTTTATTGACACATTCCTGGGGTCAGATACATCACATGATCACACTGACAGAACCACAGGCACATAGACACAGGCAACAGAGCATGCACAATGTCGGCACTAGTACAGTGTATATCCACCTTTCGCAGCAATGCAGGCTGCTATTCTCCCATGGAGACGATCGTAGAGATGCTGGATGTAGTCCTGTGGAACGGCTTGCCATGCCATTTCCACCTGGCGCCTCAGTTGGACCAGCGTTCGTGCTGGACGTGCAGACCGCGTGAGACGACGCTTCATCCAGTCCCAAACATGCTCAATGGGGGACAGATCCGGAGATCTTGCTGGCCAGGGTAGTAGACTTACACCTTCTAGAGCACGTTGGGTGGCACGGGATACATGCGGACGTGCATTGTCCTGTTGGAACAGTAAGTTCCCTTGCCGGTCTAGGAATAGTAGAACGATGGTTCGATGACGGTTTGGATGTACCGTGCACTATTCAGTGTCCCCTCGACGATCACCAGTGGTGTACGGCCAGTGTAGGAGATCGCTCCCCACACCATGATGCCGGGTGTTGGCCCTGTGTGCCTCGGTCGTATGCAGTCCTGATTGTGGCGCTCACCTGCACGGCGCCAAACACGCATACGACCATCATTGGCACCAAGGCAGAAGCGACTCTCATCGCTGAAGACGACACGTCTCCATTCGTCCCTCCATTCACGCCTGTCGCGACTCCACTGGAGGCGGGCTGCACGATGTTGGGACGTGAGCGGAAGACGGCCTAACGGTGTGCGGGACCGTAGCCCAGCTTCATGGAGACGGTTGCGAATGGTCCTCGCCGATACCCCAGGAGTAACAGTGTCCCTAATTTGCTGGGAAGTGGCGGTGCGGTCCCCTACGGCACTGCGTAGGATCCTACGGTCTTGGCGTGCATCCGTGCGTCGCTGCGGTCCGGTCCCAGGTCGACGGTCACGTGCACCTTCCGCCGACCACTGGCGACAACATCGATGTACTGTGGAGACCTCACGCCCCACGTGTTGAGCAATTCGGCGGTACGTCCACCCGGCCTCCCGCATGCCCACTATACGCCCTCGCTCAAAGTCCGTCAACTGCACATACGGTTCACGTCCACGCTGTCGCGGCATGCTACCAGTGTTAAAGACTGCGATGGAGCTCCGTATGCCACGGCATACTGGCTGACACTGACGGCGGCGGTGCACAAATGCTGCGCAGCTAGCGCCATTCGACAGCCAACACCGCGGTTCCTGGTGTGTCCGCTGTGCCGTGCGTGTGATCGTTGCTTGTACAAATGGCTCTGAGCACTATGGGACTTAACATCTATGGTCATCAGTCCGTTGCTTGTACAGCCCTCTCGCAGTGTCCGGAGCAAGTATGGTGGGTCTGACACACCGGTGTCAATGTGTTCTTTTTTCCATTTCCAGGAGTGTATTTGGGAGATATTAATTCTTCAGCTACAGAAGTATATAGCGAGTAAAATTCAGTGTATTTTTAAAACTACTTGCTTTAAGTGTAGACGGTTAAGCCATACTTCGTCTGTCGTTCACTGTCTTGTACCCCAAAATGGAAGATCTCTTTGCTATGGAATACGTGATACTTGCAAATGAACAGAGTTTCTTTAATGTCTTAGCAACAGATATGTGAGTTGGTTGAAAGCAGCTTCTATTACGAAATGTACTTAACTTGCAACTGGTTTATCCTTACTGTGCCGGCCGGTGTGGCCGTGCGGTTAAAGGCGCTTCAGTCTGGAACCGCGTGACCGCTACGGTCGCAGGTTCGAATCCTGCCTCGGGCATGGATGTGTGTGATGTCCTTAGGTTAGTTAGGTTTAATTAGTTTTAAGTTCTAGGCGACTGATGACCTCAGAAGTTAAGTCGCATAGTGCTCAGAGCCATTTGAACCATCCTTACTGTGATTTCACTTACTCATTACTGGTGTGTAGTGGAGTAATAATGAAACTCATAGTCTATTAAATGCAGTATTGATAAAATTTTCTCGATTAAATTTGAACAGAATATTTGTTCCTTCGTACAAGACCATGCGTAAGTCTCAAAAGTGTTCCAAGGTGCAACACTGTCCCCTAGTCGTAAAATTATCGTTACATCTTCTCTGTCTAATCCCGTTAAACAAGATGTCTTAAGTTCTGCCTGCTAGCAAGTTTTGAAAACAGTCGCTAATCTCCTCTGATAGCTGGGAATCTTGTATTTTGTTCACTTTGTGAAGTGTGTACCCGTATCGAACGCCTTGATCAATGGTGCCGCTGATTTGATGGACAGACGGAGGGAGCTGTGTTTCGCAAGTTCTCTGTTCACGGAATCTATGTTGCTTTTTATAGAGGGAATTTTAGGTATAGTGTCCATTCTCGACGAGATAATTAAATTAGAAAATGTACAACGTAACAGTGGAAGGAGTAAATTATTTGAACTTAATGTCAATTACTGCGCATATTAGTTTATTTTGAGGGTGCTATTAACTGACCTACGAGTGTTCGACGTTTTTCAACAAAATTTGTTATCAGTCTGCTTCGATCTGTGTCCACAGTTGGCCCTTATCGACTGCAGTGCAACGTTTAACGATCGGTCGCCGAGTTGCCATAAAACCGGTTTATGCACGGCTGTCGGCATTCTTAGCAAAAGATGCCTCGAATGAAGAAACTTCTCCTACTGTACTTCGAAGAAGACGCCGACGTTATTAACATTTAGAGGAGCTGAGCAATCCATTTTCCTGTTTTCTTCCAGTTTTTGGACACTGGCGTGGTGCTCCGTCTCAGTTGACCTCATTTTCGGCCGCACATTAAACCCCAGTCTTTCTGTGAATTGTTTAACACAGCGCATAACACTTAAAACATTGCTATACACAAACAGAGTAAAGGTGAATTACAGTTTAGCAACAGCTCTTTACATTATGAAATAATTTATGTGTGTAGTATGCACAATTCTTGTTGTTGACAAATTAATGACCAGTGTAACACTAGCTTTTCACATTACGGAATAACTTCTTTACAAGAATTTTTAAAGAAGAATGTATTGCACACTAGTGTTAAACCGGATGAGATAGTGCTGTTTGAAACAGATTGTCCTTGTATTTTGGAGACTGGAGGATTTGATCTCTACCTGAATGTCCTGATTCAGGTTTTCTGTGGTACCCTTAAATTATTTCATTAAATACTAGGGTAGTTCCTACTCTAAGGCCACCAGTCCCATTCCTTTCAAACTAGACCTGTAAGTATGTAAACGCCAGTACGTATCAATTACCTTTTTGTTTTCTTTTGTAACTGTCCAACATCTTTGTAAAAATGATCCACTGATGAATGAAACTGTTACCATAGCTGTTCAAAACAGACTGTTAATTGTTCATAGGGTACATTTAACGAGTTTCTGTACTGTATATGAACAGTCTCTTGTTCATCAACATATAGGAAGTGTATGTGTCAGGCTTCTGCTGATAGTAGCGTCTGGGCGCTGGAACTCTTGACGGTACGACTGGAGAGGCACCTCAGTGTCTGATGACCGCCTGTGAAAGCGGTGCTGTATAACATTCGCTGAGACGGAGGGATGGGGAGTCTTGACCTGGCCAGCTGCTGCTGAATAATTTGCGGTACAGCGAGGAGAGGCGGGAGAGGGGGGGGGGGGGGGAGGGGAGAGAAGAGGGGCCGTCGGCACCGCCTTCGTGAGCGCACCGAGCACAAGGCAGCCGGCCTCGATCCCTTGTTACAGCAGGTCGAGTACTCCGTTTCACTGAATGCAATTAGCATGCGCCGGATAATATTCGTTTTAGTTTTTGAGGGGATCCAAGAGTGCACTTCAAAAATTAAACGAAGCTAATCTATATTCTAAGACAAAAAGGAAACGACGCACCGTGAAACAATTATACTCGTACGAATTGAACGGAAATCGGCAAATGTGATGTACATGTACAGACAAACAAATGATCAGAATTTCAGAAAAAATTGATGATTTATTAAGAGAAAGAGCTTCACAAACCGAGCGCTTCAATAATGCGTTGGTGCACCTCTGGCCCTTATGCAAACAGGTACTTGGCTTGGCACTGATTGATGGAGTTGTTGGGCGTTCTCCTGAGGGATAACATACCAAATTCAGACCAATTCGCGAGTTACATCGTCGAAATCTCGAGCTGGTTGGAGGGCCCTACCCATAATGCTCCACACATTCTCAGTTGTAGAGAGATCTGGCGACCTTGATGGCCAAGGAACGGTTTGGTAAGCACGGAGACTTGCAGTAGAAACTCGCGCAGTGTGCTGGCGGGCATTATCTTGCTGAAATGTAAGCCCAGGATGTCTTGCCACGAAGGGCAACACAATGGGGCGTAGAATATCGTCGACGTACCGCTGTGCTGCAAGGACGCCGCGGATGACAACCAAAGGGGCAAAATGGCACCCCAGACCATCACTGGCTCTCGGGCAATATGGCGAGTTCTAGGCGCTACAGTCTGGAACCGAGCGACCGCTACGGTCGCAGATTCGAATCCTGCCTCGGGAATGGATGTGTGTGATGTTCTTAGATTAGTTAGGTTTAAATAGTTCTAAGTTCTAGGCGACTGATGACCTCAGAAGTTAGGTCCCACAGTGCTCAGAGTCATTTGAACCAATATGGCGGGCGACAGTCAGGTTGGAATCCAGCAGCTATCCTGGACATCTCCAGACTACATTAGACCCTTCCGTCCTTCTGAGAATAGCTGCCACTCCATATCTCAGCTATAATGATGATGATCATGTTTGGTTTGTGGGGCGCTCTACTGCGCGGTTATCAGCGCCCGTATAAACTCCCAATCTTTACTCAGTCCAACCTAACCACTTCCATGAATGATGATGAAATGATGAGGACAACCAGGACCCTGTGATCCAGAGGTAGCAACGATAGCCAATAGACCACGGGCTGCGGACGTGAACTATGAGGCGTGGCTTCACGAGCAGGAATAAATCGTAACTCCTATCCCGGTTAAACAGTCGGCACACGGACTGTGCTGTCGAAAGCCGACGTTGAACGTGCTGAGTTCAACATGCTGCTGAACGCTCAGGACCGATGAGACTTCTGCATACGGTACGTGTGTCTGAACGTGGAACACATGATCGCAGCGCGCTCCAGCAGCAGTTGTAGGCTGCGTCTGGCTCGCAAATAACACTGTTTACGAAATGGACGGACGCAAATTTATTACGTTAGATCTATTGTCTATATACTACTCATGTTATTCTGTCTGTAGTATACATAAATAAAAACTCGAATATTCATGGACATGTTATAAGGCAAAAAGCAAAGTACAAGGTCCACTTAATAAGGACATCGGCTTATAAAAGTTCCATTACAAATGTTACGATACAAATTTGCATTGTATTTCACATATGATAAAAGTTATTTCATCATTGTCACTTTTTAGTAAAATCATAAGGCCATTCTTACTTGATCACTGTTCCTATTCAGCAACAAGAAAGTGCAAACTCGCTTGCTGCAAGTAGAACAAGCGGTCTTGCAGATCACGCTAATCGAACAACCCACTCCTCACAAAGGGCGCACTTATAGACTACTGGCCATTAAAATTGCAACACCAATAAGAAATGCAGATGATAAACGGGTATTCATTGGACAAATATATTATACTAGAACTGACATGTGGTTACATTTTCACGCAATTTGGGAGCATATATCCTGAGAAATCAGTACCCAGAAACACCACCTCTGGCTGTAATAACGGCCTTGATAGGCCTGGGCATTGAGGCAAACAGAGCTTGGATGGCGTGTACAGGTACAGCTGCCCAAACAGCTTCAACACGATACCATATTTCATCAAGAGTAGTGACTGGCGTATTGTGATGAGCCAATTGCTCGGCCACCATCGACCAGACGTCTTCAATTGGTGAGAGATCTGGAGAATGTGCTGGCCAGGGCAGCAGTCTAACATTTTCTGTATCCAGAAAGGCCCGTACAGGACCTGCAACATGCGGTCGTGCATTATCCTGCTGAAATGTATGGTTCGCAGGGATCGAATGAAGGGTAGAGCCACGGGTCGTAACACATACGGAATGTAACGTCCATTTTAAAAGTGCCGCCAGTGCGAACAAGAGGTGACCGAGACGTGTAATGGCACCCCATACCATCACGCCGGGTGATAAACGCCAGTATGGCGATGACGAATACACGCTTCCAATGTACGTTCACGGCAATGTCGCGGAACACGGATGCAACCATCATGATGCTGTAAACAGAACCTGGATTCATCCGAAAAAATGACGTTTTGTTTTCTTGCACCCAAGTTCGTCGATGAGTACACCATCGCAGTCGCTCCTGTCTGTGATGCAACGTCATCGGTAACCGCAGCCATGGTCTCCGAGCTGATAGGCCATACTGCTGCAAACGTTGTCGAACTGTTCGTGCAGATGGTTGTTGTCTTGCAAACGTCCCCATCTGTTGACTCAGGGATAGAGACGTGGCTGCACGATCCGTTACAGCCATGCTTATAAGATACCTGTCATCTCGACTGCTAGTGATACGAGGCCGTTGGGATCCAGCACGGCGTTCCTTATTACCCTCCTGAACCCACCGATTCCACATTCTGCTAACAGTCATTGGATCTCGACCAACGCGAGCAGCAATGTCGCGATACGATAAACCGCAATCGCGGTAGGCTACAATCCGCCCTTTATCAAAGTCGGAAATGTGATGGTACGCATTTCTCCTCCTTACACGAGGCACACAACAAATTTCACCAGGCAACGTTGGTCAACTGCTGTTTGTGTATGAGAAATCGGTTGGAAACTTTCCTCATGTCAGCACGTTGCAGGTGTCGCCACCGGCGCCAACCTTGTGTGAATGCTCTGAAAAGCTAATCTTTTGCATATCACAGCATCTTCTTCCTGTCGGTTAAGTTTCGCGT
Source organism: Schistocerca piceifrons (assembly GCF_021461385.2). Lineage (NCBI taxonomy): Eukaryota > Metazoa > Arthropoda > Insecta > Orthoptera > Acrididae > Schistocerca > Schistocerca piceifrons. The sequence continues at coordinate 643,008,384 of NC_060139.1, forward strand.
CTGTATCACGTCATCTTCATGGTGTAGCAATTTTAATGGCCAATACTGTATAACATTGAATATTATAGAATGTACTTTTGTTTAACTAATACGGTCGCAGGTTCGAATCCTGCCTCGGTCATGGACGTGCGTGATGTCCTTAGGTTAGTTAGGTTTAAGTAGTTCTAAGTTCTAGGGGTCCGCCCCAGTAGCTGAGTGGTCAGCGTGACGGATTGCCGTCCTCTGGGCCCGGGTTCGATTCCCGGCTGGGTCGGAGATTTTCTCCGCTCAGGGACTGGGTGTTGTGTTGTGTTCATCATCATTTCATCCCCATCCGGCGTGCAGGTCGCCCAATGTGGCGCCGAATGTAATAAGACCTGCGATGTGGCGGCCGGACCTGCCCCGCGAGGGGCCTCCCGGCCAATGACGCCAAACGCTCATTTCCAGTTCTAGGGGACTGATGACCTCAGATATTAAGTCCCATAGTGCTCAGAGTCATTTGAACCATTTTGAACCTTACAATCCGACTACTCTACGCATTGCGCTATACCCAGCATAACTGTTATACGTAGATACTTTGCATCTTACCTTCTCCTGAAAGCTATAGTCGTAGATATATTAAGTGAAAAATTTAATCGTAGTTATGTTATTAACTGACATTTAATAATAACAAATTGTACCAAGAAGATTGTATTTCTTATGGTTCCTCAGTGTGCCTTCGCCTGGGAAGGGCATACTATCATAATACGCAAGTTACAATAATTCTTTAACTGCCAATATTACGATACCCGTCATTTTATTACAACAAATCATACAATTAACGACGGATTTTCGAGAGATCCTTAATCTGCTGATGCTTAGAACAGGCGTATATACATATGGGCTTACTCTGAAAGCAAATATGGCGTCTCGCGACTCTGTAATGAAGAGGGATGGCGTGCATGGAACGCAGATGACGTTCTTCCGTCTCATTGGTCAACGTCCAGACGCGCGTTCGGAATATCTGTCATGCTAGATGTTACTCTGCACGTTCGGAAAGACTCCCCGACGTACTTTTCCCATGCTATGACGTCACAAACTCGGCACACACAACGCTCAACGTTCGACTGCACGGTCTGTGTACCGACCGGTTTAGGTTGGCAACGGGTTCCTTTTCCTGCTGGCGGATGCATGCTATGGTGCGGCGTCCGCGCTCACTAAAGTAATAAGAGACGTGTTCGCCGTCTCAGTCGGTCGCAGTTCTTAGCGAGAGCACGTCTTTATTCTCATTACCGCTGGTGTTCCTGCCATTTTCACGTCTGTGCGTACGCTTCCTGAACCTGGCAGCAGTACCGAGTGAGGTGGCGCAGTGGTTAACACACTGGATTCGCATTCGGGAGGACGACGGTTCAAACCCATGTCCGGTCATCCTGATTTATGTTTTCCGTGATTTCGCTAAATCGCTTAGGACAAATGCTGGGATGGTTCCTTTGAAAGGGCACCGCAGACTTCCTTCACCATCCTTCCCTGATCCAATGAGACCGATGACCTCGCTGTTTGGTCCCCTCCTCCACATCAACCAATCTGGTAGCATTCATGGACCGTGCGGCTTGCGTTATTGCAGCTTTGATCCACAGTAAAGTGCAAGTGTTTTGGTTGCGACTTCATAGTGATGCAAACTTTGGCAGCCCGATCAGTAGGCGCTACGAAGCTAAATACGCTTCCACTGTTGGTAATTTGTGCTTTCCCTGCCTGGGCTTCACTCATCGCAGTTCCCTTGGCAATTGTACTAATCATTTTAACGTAATTCTCAGTGCTTTCTCTCTCTCTCTCTCTCTCTCTCTCTCTCTCTCTCTCTCTCTCTCTCTCTCTCCCTCTCCCTCTTCCTCTCTCTCTCCCTCTTCCTCTCTCTCTCTTGATCGAGGAGCTGGACAAATTATTCAGATGCTCGTTTATGTTCCAGTTACTCGTTTTACTGGCATCGACCTGCAGCAAGAAGTTTTCATGCCAGGTTTTAGTTAATTATGGGTCTAGTAACAATTTCATATTGTAATATTCTACCTCGCATTTCAGTATGTTTTGGAACAATATATTGCATTTTTACCAGATCTGTCTGTCTTCTGCTATGCAAAATTCCACTGTTGCCTCCATTAAATGTTCTTTTTAGCATCAGATGTCCCTGCTAGATGAAACGGAGTTCTTTGCCGCTTACGGTCAAGGCAACTGCAAATTATCAGGTGAGACCAAGTGTTTCAGTTAACTGGAAAACAGGGGTCAGATATCTTCAATAATTCATCAGTCTTATCGCAACGTTCAGTTAGCGTAAACAACAGCATCTAGAGACGTCGTTTTACAGTCAGATACTTGTATAAGCTGGCCATTTGCAGCTGTGACTCACTGATGTTATAGTCATTGAACTGTAGGATTTTCCATTTTGTGAGGTACACAATTTAACCTTTCTGAACATTTGAAGCAAGTTGCCAATCTTTGTACCAGTTTGAAATCTTATCAAGATCAGATTGAAAATCTGTGTAGGTTTCTTTCAGGCGGTATTTATAGACAAAAGTATCAACTGGCATCGTAGGCCTTCCCGGAGTAATAAGTCTCAAAGTCTCTTCGTATTTGCTACTGATTTTAGGATCCGGCAGCAAATTCGAAGAGACTTTCGAAACAGTATCAACTGCTTAAAGTGTGAGGTTACCGCTAATGTTGTCCGTAAGGTCATTAATACACGACACGAACAGCAAGGGTCCACACACACATCCCTGGAGCACGTTAGAAGTTACACAGTAGTGTCCCCAACGACTGCTCAGCGAACGGTGCTGTGTATGGCCATCCACAGCAGGCGCCTGGTTCATGAAACCACACTGACTGCTGTTCGTCAGCGATGAAGATTAGAATTTCATCATCATTACCGCAACTGGATGTCCACTGAGAGACGACAGTCTCTTTTCCAGATGAATCACGTTTTATGCTCCATCAGACAGATAGTCGTTGGCGTGTACGGCGTGAAACTTATGAAAGTAAGACCTTGCATCAATTGTCGGAAGGGTCCAGGCCGAAGGGCATGCCTTGGGCAATCTCGTCGTTCTGAAACGCACAAAAGATGAACACAAGTATGCCTCTATCCTTGAGTAACATGTCCGTCCCTAGATGCAGTTTGTTTTTCCTCTGCACATTGGCATCTGCTAGCACGACAATGCAACATGACACACTGCTCGAAGTGTACGTGCGGATTCGAGTACCACCAGGATGAGAACAGACTCCCTGCATTTAAACCCAGTCAGTGTCCGTAGCCATCTCGACCGGGCCGTTAACGCCACTGATTCTCATCTGAGAAACCTGCCGCAGCTGACCACAGCACTGGAGATGGCATGGCTCCACATCCCTGTAAGTGTCTTCCAGAACCTGACTGATCCTCTTCCTGTCCGTCTCGCAGCAGTCAGCGATGTGATTGTTCATGCTACTGACAGGTTATCGCATTAATGTTACGGCAAGTTGAAAAAGAGCGAGTATGTGTGTGTGTGTGTGTGTGTGTGTGTGTGTGTGTGTGTGTGTGTTCCTGAGGGACCAAACTGCTGAGGTCATCGGTCCCTACACCCTTACAGACTACTTAAGCTAAGAACAACACACGTCCATGGCAGAGGGAGGACTCGAACCTCCGGCGGGAGAGGCCACGCAATCCGTGACATGGCATCTCTAACCGCGCGGCCACTCCGCGCGGCAAGCGAGAGTGAGAGAGAGAGAGAGAGAGAGAGAGAGAGAGAGAGAGTGATATAGACGTACGTATGGTAAACCCTTTCCCTCAAAAATACATCTCTTTCATACCTCGTATGTGTTACCACAGTTGACGTGTCACTGATCTCATTTGTACTAAGATTACAGTGCGCGCGAGGTGCCTATTTGCTACTGCCGTCCTCAGTGGAATGCATATATTCGCATAAACGTTCACCAGCCTGCAGTCTTGTATAGTTGTTATCCCCTGCGCAGAAAACAGCACGTTGGTCGTGACTCCTTTATGTTGAGGCTGTAATAAATTCTGAGCGAGGAACTGGTATTTTAGAAATAATTAAATTTCCAATTAGTTTGTTTATGTGGGATGCCAATCCCTTTTTATTAGCAGACCACAAGAAACTGCACAATTACATTCCACTTTAGTCACAAATAATTTCCATTCCTCATCAAAGTAATGAATTGCGATTTCCGTAGTTACTATCACACTGTTCTCAATTATATTTTCAAATAACCAGAGTTTGCTAATAAAGTCTTAACTGATACCGACCGCGGCAGACAACATGCCTGACCTCAGAGATTGCCGAACCAGCTCTGATCTTACAGACGAACCACTTCGCCCGCCAGGGGCGGTGGCAAGGGGGGAGCTATGGGGGCTATAGCGGCCCCCCCCCCCCATGGGGTATCATATAACACTGGATAAAATGACTTCAGGAATCAGCGAATATATTACTCCAACAGAGTCAATCATTTTTTTAAATAATTTTGTAGCAATATAGGTTACAATGTATTTCAAACACATTTTAACAAAAGAATAAGAGTGGAAAATAGCTTACTATCTAAACCAATAAATATCATGTAACTTAAAATAGGGGTCTTATTATTTATTAAAACATAATTTTTACCCTAAACTCCAAAGCAGTTACCAAAAACTACTTTAAGTAACACTAAATTTTACCAATTTGTCGTTAGAGGACCCAAACTCTCCTTTTGTTAAGCGATATTCCATTGCCTCCTTGACCGACTTCTAGAAGCGCCCCCTGTCGCCCACCATCCGAGTTAGGCGCGATCTGAAGATCTCCGAAATGCTTCGTCTGCCTTCTCATTTAGCAGTTGTTTATTATTCTGCTGGTAATTAATACTTGTGAAATAATGGAATGGTAGCACACTGTTCAGAGACGGTTTACACTGAAATGCAAGTAAGTACGCTGTTTAGTTTCTATAATATTAATAACATAAGATTATCATTTTGGCGCGCAACTTCTGAACGCAGCAGCCAATCGCGGAGAAAGTCCACAATTCAGGCAGTCTTTCTCACGATAGCCGTATCTAACAAGCCATCTGTCATCGGTACCTCACTCCCCATTACGTCATCTTGCCACTGCTGCCTTCTCAACTGCACTAAAGAGAGCTCCTTGTACCTGAATATGACGGTTGTAAAGCCAGAAATATTACAACATGACTACTGGACAGAGTTCTTATACATCTATCGCTGACTCTCCACCCAAGACAACTTGCATTGTGATGTGTACCGTAAGAATAGTAACGTTCTTCGTTTTGATTGCTCAGTTTTGTGAACATCTAGAACTCAGCAATCATTTTAGTGACCTTTCGCGCCTGTGCTCATTGTTACTATCACGGGTCGTAACCTCATTGTGAACGTTCTTTAAGTAAGGAGCCATCCCACCAGTTCCTCACTGGCGGAGTGTCGAGTGCTGGGGTGTTTATCTGCGCAGAAGGCCGGCTGAACAGTGAGGCAGTGTGCGGCGGCCCTCTTTGGCGGCGTTCCTGGAAGTGGCGCATAAATATTCAGCGCGGCCGCCGGCGCTGTCCGCCGGCGCTGCGCAGTCACGCGAACACAGGCCGTAGGCCGCGCCGCAACACTCATCGACCCACGCCCCACTGCGGGGGCGCCGACACGCTGCCCACCGCCACCCGACTCCGCGTCATCGCCAGTCCGCTCTAGCGTTAAGGCAGTAGCGCCGGCTGTTACCACCGCCTGAGGGCGCCGTTGGGAATACAGCCGATGGAGCGGTAACAATGGGGCTGCAGCAGTGGTTCCCAACCTGGCGTTATTGCTACACAGGGATAAACTGAAATTTTTTGAGGGTGAAAAACTAAACGATTCGATTGTTTCAGTGACGAAACTAAATTGTTTTCAGAAGATCATTACTATTATCACAATAGTCCAGAAATTGCTTCCTTACTCACTTCGAAACATAAATGAATTAATTAACAGCACGCCATAATAGTAACTATACTGGGTGGTCCATTGATAGTGACCGAGCCAAACATCTCACGAAATACGCATCAAACGAAAAAACTACAAAGAACGAAACTCGTCTGGCTTGAAGGGGGAAACCAGATGGCGCTATGGTTGGCCCGCTAGATGGCGCTGCCATAGGTCAAACGGATATCAATTGCGTTTTTTTTAATAGGAACCCCCATTTTTATTACATATTCTTCTAGTACATGAAGAAATATGAATGTTTTAGTTGGACCACTTTTTTCGCTTTGTGATAGATGGCGCTGTAATAGTCACAAACGTATAGGTGCGTGGTATCACGTAACATTCCGCCACTGCGGACGGTATTTGCTCCGTGATACATTGCCCGTGTTAAAAAGGACCGTTTACCAATTACGGAAAAGGTCGATATCGTGTTGATGTATGGCTATTGTGATCAAAATACCCAACGGGCGTGTGCTATGTATGCTGCTCGGTATCCTGGACGACATCATCCAAGTGTCCGGACCGTTCGCCGGATAGTTACGGTATTTTAGGAAACAGGAAGTGTTCAGTCACATGTGAAACGTCAACCACGACCTGCAACAAATGATGATGCCCAAGTAGGTGTTTTAGCTGCTGTCGCGGCTAATCCGCACATCGGTAGCAGACAAATTGTGCGAGAATCGTAAATTTCAAAAACGTCGGTGTTGAGAATGCTACAACAACATCGATTGCACCCGTACCATATTTCTATGCACCAGGAATTGCATGGCGACGACTTATGAACGTCGTGTACAGTTCTGCCACTGGGCACAAGAAAAATTACGGAACGATTACAGATTTTTTGCACGCGTTCTATTTAGCGACGAAGTGTCATTCACCAACAGCGGTAACGTAAACAGGCATAATATGAACTATTGGGCAACGGAAAATCCACGATGGCTGCGACAAGTGGAACATCAGCGACGTTGGCGGGTTAATGTATGGTGCGGCATTATGGGAGGAAGGATAATTGGCCCCCATTTTATCGATGGCATTCTAAATGGTGCAATGTATGCTGATTTCCTACGTAATGTTCTATCGATGTTACTACAAGATGTTTCACTGCATGGCAGAATGGCGATGTACTTCCAACATGTTGGATATCCGGCACATAGCTCGCATGTGGTTGAAGCGGTATTGAATAACATATTTCATGACAGGTGGATTGGTCGTCGAAGCACCATACCATGGCCCGCACGTTCACCGGATCTGACGTCCCCAGATTTCTTTCTGTGGGGAAAGTTGAAGGATATTTGCTATCGTGATCCACCGACAACGCCTGACAACATGCGTCAGCGCACTGTCAATGCATGTGCGAAAATTACGGAAGTCGATCTAGTCGCTGTTGTGAGGAATGTCGTTACACGTACTGCCAAATGCATTGAGGCTGACGGACATCATTTTGAGCATTTATTGCATTAATGTGGTATTTACAGGTAATCACGCTGTAACAGCATGCGTTCTCAGAAATGATAAGTTGACAAAGGTACATGTATCACAATGGAACAACCGAAATAAAATGTTCAAACGTACCTACGTTCTGTATTTTAATTTAGAAAACCCACCTGTTACCAGCTGTTCGTCTTAAATTGTGAGACATATGTTTGTGACTATTACAGCGCCATCCATCACAAAGCGAAAAAAGTGGTCCAACTAAAATATTCATATTTATTTACGTACTACACGAATATGTAATAAAAATGGGGGTTCCTATTTAAAAAAAAACACACAGTTGATATCCGTTTGACCTATGGCAGCGCCATCTAGCGGGCCAATCATAGCGCCATTTGGTTTCCCCCTTAAAGCTAGACAAGTTTCGTTCTTTGTAGTTTTTTCGTTTGACGCTTATTTCGCGATATATTTGGCCCGATCACGATCAATGGACCACCCTGTATACGTACTACTACGTGTTGTACGCAGTATTATTGTTGTTATTACTATTACTATTAGAGACTGTGGTCGAGCACGAACCATTAACATCCTGAAGTCTTCCAATTTTTTGCCACTTCAGAAGTAAGGGGTGCAGCAATCAAGTGATTTACCAACAGCTAAGTATAGTGCACAAATTTTAACTTGGTTGATTTTCAGTGGGGTTGCAGTGTGCAGATCAAGCAAGTGCCTCAATGGAGAGGAGTAATAAAGCATAAGTATGTTGTGTAACCAGTCTCTACCCTCATTGTCGGTATTTAGCGTTCTTATCTGAGCAGGAACCGAGGGTAGCACTTGCGATGCACCACGAATTCCTTCATCATTCATTCTAACACACACACACACACACACACACACACACACACACACACACACACACACACACACACACACACTACACATACACGCACGCACAAGCAAACTAAATATCATTCATCGTTCATCACCTTAAAAACAAAAGTGTTCCAAGTAAACTCTTTCATTCTACAGTTTAGTTAGGTGCTAAAGTTGGCAATAATATGTGAAGGGGGGGGGGTAGGGCTGGGGTACTAGTTAAAGTCTGATTGCACTCAGGGATAATGGTCTAAGAAAGGTTAGGAATCAGTGTGCTACACCCTGCGCAAAACACGGTTCTCCGGTTCTGTTGTCATTGTACAAGTAGAAACTAACATCGATAACAACAGCTAAATTATGATTAACTCTGCATCTAAGGTTTCCGTTTCTAGTTGTTAAAGCTGCAGCTACGGTGTAAATCGGGTCCACCTGTAGAAGAGACTGACTGGTCGCAAATATTTTTATTATTATTGTTATTATTGGATTGGTGCATATGTTCGTAGCAAATACAATCTACTGAAACTTTACACATCGGTAGTGTATACTCCTTCATTATTTTCAACAGTCTGCCACCACTGGGGTAGCTTTTCCATTCCGCGACTGCAAAATTCTTGTGGTTTTGAGGTGAAGAACTCGCCGAGCCATGTTCGGAGCGGATTTTCATTCGGAATGGAAATTCCTTGAAGGTTGTTCGAGAGAGAGCGGAACAGGAGAAAATCTGAGGGCGCAGGATCAGGTGAATAAGGTGAGTGCGGAAGTACACAACTCGTCTCCTGGGCCGTGCGGGGTGGTCGTGTGGCCTGAGGCGTCTTGTCACGGTTCGCGCGGCTCCTCCCGTCGGAGGTTCGAGTTCTCCCTCGGGCATGGGTGTGTTTGTTGTCCTTAGCGTAAGGTGTTTAAGTTAGATTATGTAGTGCGTAAACCTAGGGACCGATGACCTCAGCAATTTGGTCCCACAGTCCTTACCACAGATTTCCAAATTTCGTCTCCTGTATAGTGCTGTTTGCCAGTCTAGCAGAACGCGGGCGGGGGCTATCGGTGAGCCTCACCACTTCATGCAGTCTTCCTGGTCGTTGCTCTCGGAGTGTGTCTGCAAGACGCCACAGTTGTTGACAGTAAATATCAACAGTGGTTTTTAAACCTTGGGGAAGCAATTCGTAGTACACTACATTGTTGTTGCTCCACCAAAGTATAACACTGTCATTGTGTATGCGCGCAGGTCTTTCTACTCGGAGTTGCTGCTTTGTTTGGGCTTAACCATTCCTTTCTTTTCCTTATGTCAGCAAAAAGACACCATTTCTCGTCACCAGTAAAGATACAGGATAGGAATAATCTGTATTTTTCACGCGTCATTTGATGGCGAACAATGAGAAATGTACGTATGGGCACCCATTGAGTTCTGTAATTTTGACTTAGAACAGGTGGTACCCATACACCCGGTTTCTGAACTTTGCCCATTGCATGCAAATGTCGCACAGTTCAACACATTTGCCTGTTCTCGAGCACACTGACGTGGAACGCTGTGGATTAAAGCGTTTAAACGATCTTCATCAAAACCTCGATGGTTTTCCTTGGTTTTCCTAAATGTGAAGAGTCACTAATGTCAAAACGATCCTCACTAAAAGGAGCTCTGTCCAATGACATTATCCCCATGCACAGCACAATGTTTCTGGCTGCCTCCGCTCGATCATCCCACTATTGAACTCAAACAGAAGAATATGTCAGAAATTTTCCGATTTATCCATTTGGCACTCTATTTTCAACAACTCCACTCACTATCTCCAAATGACACTATGTAAACACAAACAGTAACAGTGGACTACAAATAAAAAACGAGAATCGATAAATAAATCTATCAGTCAGAATAGCAACATTCAAATAAAAACGCTACGAACTAATGTATCAACCGAATATTACTGAAGCTGAGCGGTTAGCGTGTTTATCATACGTAGAACTCAGGTTCAGGTCCCAGTAATGCCACTGATTGTTCTTTTCTGGGCCTCGATCGTGGTCCACTGAGCCTCTGATACCAAATGAAGAGCTCCTTGACTAGGAAGAAGAGGCTCCAAGGTCCGGAAAGCCCTCAACGACCGAGAGAGCAGTGTGGTAACCGCACACTGTTCCGTACCTCATCCGTATAGATCCCATAGGGCAGAGGATGAAACGGTGGTCGATAAGCGTCAAGCAATCCTCTGGGCCTGATCGCTGAGTTAGTTTAATTCCAATTTAGAAAGGTTCTTTGCTCCAGGACGAACAGTACTCAGGCACTCTGTCCAAGCAAATAATTTTCCAGCTGTACTTTGGTTTAATTTCTACATTCATCATCCATAAAAATTTCATCGTTGTTTGGGAACATGACGTCAATTAATGGCTGCAAATGGTCTCCAAGTAGCCGAACATAACCATTTCCGGTCAATGATCGGTTCTGTTGAACCAGAGGACCCAATCCATTCCATGTAAACACACCTCACACCGTTACGGAGTGACCACCAGCTTTAGCGCCTCGTTGGCAACTTGGGTCCATGGCCTCGTGGGGTCTGCGCCGCACTTGATTGCTGCGATCAACTCTTACCCGCTGAAATCGGAACTCATTTGACCAGATCACGGTTTTCCAGTCTCTACGATCCAACTGATATGTTCACGAGCTCAGGAGAGATGCTGCAGGCGATGTCGTGCTGTTAGCAAGGGCACTCGCGTCGGTCGTCTGCTACCACAGCCCATTAAAACAAGATTTCCCCGCACTGTCCTGAAGGATACGTTCGTCGTACGTCCCACATTGACTTCTTCAATTATTTTACGCAATGTTGCTTGTCTATTAGCACTGACAAACCGACGAAAACGCCGCTGCGCTCGGTCATTAAGTGAAGGCCTTCGGCCACTGCATTGTCCTTGGTGACAGGTAAAGCCTCAAATTTGGTATTTTCGATACACTTTTGAAACTTTGGATCTCGGAATATTGAATTCCCTAATGATTCTGAAATAGAATATCCCATGCGTGTAGTTCCAACCGCCATTCCGCATTCAAAGTTCGTTAATACCCGTCGGCACCGCCAATGCGCTGCACTTGTATACTTAATGTACGAGATACTACTGCCATATGTATATGTGCATATCGCTTCCCATGAGTTTTGTCTCCTCTGTGTATATGGACGTTTGTTGTGCGTTTTCTCCTTCATCGATAAAAAGCCTAACAGAAGCCGAACTGGTCGGGCGTATGCATTTTGCTGTACACGACCGTAAAAAACCGGACACCTGGCAACCCTTACTGCAGCAGAGTCGGTCGCTGTAAGGCAGAACCGCCGTACCTGCCTGGTGTGTCCCACATGAGGCAATGGTGTGGCGACACAATTTCGAATTATTTTAATATTTTAGAGAGTTTGTTTCTGACAACTTCAGCGCCAGTTCAGCAGTATGTGGAAGAGGAAAGAAAATCCTCTTAAATGGCGCTTTCTCGAGCACGATTATACTCACAACTTGGTACGATATCGAAAATGTGTTTTTGTGTAGTGGCTACGTCACTAACGACGTTCAGTAATGAAAGTAACCTGTGTGGAACACTTTGTAACGGATACGTGTCTCAACCATATCGAATACTTACGGTATAAAATTTAGTAGCTACTTCTACTATTCAAATTGTCTGTGTACGTGTATGTGTGTGCACTCGCGCGCGCCTGTGTGTGTGTGTGTGTGAGTGTGTGTGTGTGTGTGTGTGTGAAAAAGAGAGAGAGAGAGAGAGGGGGGAGGTGGGAAGGGGGGTAGGGGGGAGGGGGGGGGGGAGGAGGGAGTGGATTAGTGACAAGAATTTTATCTTCGTCTCTGATAACCTTGGCGTCGATGGGACATTACACCTTAATTTTCCTGTTAAGGCATCAGTGATGATGAATGATAAAGAATCGACCGCACATACTGCGTAGCGCCCAGCGCGCTAGCGTGTGAGGAGAGGTTGGAGAGCAAGACATGACCGAATACACGCGATGGATTAACGACGGTCCTTCTGATACACCAGCCAGCCAGCATGTGGTTTTAAGCCGGTTTTCCACACTCGGAAAAAATGCTGCACCACAGAAAAATACGCTGTTACCGTACGACAACGCACAGAACAAACTTTACACGATTCACAAACAGATGGCGTTAACGACTCCTTTCCTTTAGGTTAGTTTACGACTGAGGCGGAGAGGACGGCCTTCCATCATCAAAGTTTAAATAAAATAAATTTACTAATTCAATACAACAGCGGGGCTCCAACGACGGAAAAAACTCTAGGGAAGAGAGAATGAGTCAATGGTATACATTCATTTTGATCTTCCTGTAACTTTCATCGAAACCTCACTTATCGTAAGCAGCAGCATGTTGAGTGTAATGTTATTTGTCGCAAGGTGGAAAAGTATTACAGCGCGGCCTTCCACTGGCTGTTTCGGTGTTTACGCTGAAGTGTAGTTTCCATCTGCGAAGAAGCTCTTGTGTTTGTTGCCTGAGCGATTGAAACAGTGGATGACACAAGTCTCCTCGTGGAGCTTCACTTCGTATAACTTGTACATGGCGAGTATAAGATGGCGTTTAATTCAGTTTTCCTCGAAAATGCCTACTCCCTACCGACAAGTTCGGCTATATTTGTTATTATGGTCTTCAGTCCCAAGATTGCTTTGATGCATTTCTCAACGCTAGTGTGTCCTGTGCAGACCTTTTCACATCTCAATAATTACTGCAACCTAAATTTACTTGAACCTGCTTACTGACTTCAGTCCTAGGTCACCCTCTATAAACAAAATATGCGAAAATCAAAATTGGGTTTCGCAGTATCTTACAAGACATATCATTCATAGAACGGATCCGTTACATAGATCAGGAATGTCAAAATTAGATGCCTCGATTGAGAGACGATATACGTCGGACAAACTGGAAGGAATTTTCGGATTCGATTGAAAGGACGCATGAGATCTAACGAATACAATCCAACTTCATTCGCAATGAAGCTCATACACAATAAACACAGATGAAATTCAAATCCTCCATCACGCAAAGAACAAGAAGAAAATGGGTGTTGCTGTTGTGGTCTTCAGTTCGAAGACTGGTTTGATGGCGCTCTCCACGCTACTCAATTATGAGCACTCCTCTTCATCTCCGAGTAACTACTGGAATCCGCATCCTTTTGAACCTGCTTACTGTATTCATCTCTCGGTCTTCCTCTACGATTTTACCCTCCTCCCCCTCCACCGCAACCTAGTTACCATCAATATTAAATTGGTGAACCCTCGATGTATAAGAATGTGTCCTATTAACCGATCAAGTTGTGCTACAAATTTCTTTTCTCCACAGTTCTGTTCGGCACCCCATTCATAACGTGATCTTCCCATCTTCAGCATCCTTCTGTAGCACCACGTTCCGAAAGCTTCCATTCTGTTCTTGTCTGGACTGCTTCTCATCCACGAGGCACTTCCTGAAGACATTTGGTTGGAATATAGTCTTGTATGGAAGGACTTGTAACACTTAAATTGTATACGACGTTAACAAATATCTCTTCTTCAAAAACCATTTTCTTGCCATTGCCAGTCTGTATTTTATATTCTCTGTACTTTGGCCATCATCAGCTATTTTGCTGCCCAAATAGGGAAACTCATCCACTGCTTTTAGTGTCTCGTTTCCTGATCTGATACCCTCAACATTACATGATTTAGTTCGACATTCCACTACCTAAGTTTTGCTTTTGTTGATGTTTATCTTTTATCCTCCTTTCAGGATACTGTCCATTCTATTCAAGTGCTACTCCAAGTCCTTTGCTGTCCCTGACAGAGCTATAATGTCATTAATATATCCTTCTTATATGTTCTCCCTGAACATTAATTCCTTCTCCACATTTTTCTTTGGTTGCATTTACTGCTTGCTCAATTAACAGATCGAATAAAATCAGGGATAAGCTACAACTCTGCGTCACTCCCTACTCAACCGCTGCTTTGCTTTTATGCCTCTCGACTCTTGTAACTGCTATCTCGTTTCTGTATAAATTGTAAATACCCTTTCGCTCTCTGTGTTATACCCCAGCAAGTTTCAGAATTTCAAAGAGTGTACTCCAGTCAACATTGTCAAAAGCTATCACTTAGTCTACTATTGTTATAACATAGGTTTGTCTGTCCTTAACCTAGTCTTAGGGCCAGTATTGCCTCTCGTGTTCCTATATTTCTTCGGGACCCAAACTGATCTTCCCCAAGGTCGGCTTCTGGCAGTTTTCCCTTACTTCTGTAAATAATTCGTGTTAATATATTGAAACCATGACTTATTAAACTGATAGTTCTTTGAAATTGTAATTATTAGATTCTTCTTGAAGTCAGTGGCTATTTCACCTCTTTCATATATCTTGCATGTCAGAGGGAACAGTTTTGTCGTGGCTGTATCTCCCGGTGATCTCAGTACGTCTGAGGAAATGTCGTCAAGAGCCGTGTTTCGACTTAGATCTTTCAGTTCTCTGTCAAATTCTTCTCACAGTATTATATCTCTCATCTCATCTTCCGTTTGTATAAGATTGCCTTCAAGGTCATTTCCCTTTATAACTCCTCTATATACCCGTTCCGCCTTTCTACTTCAATTTCTTTGCTTGATTCTGGCTTTCCGACTCAGCTCTTGATATTCATACAGCTGCTTCTCTTTTCTCCAAAGCCTCTTTAACTGTCTTATAGGTGGTGTCTATTTTTCGCCTAGTGATATATGCTTCTATATCCTTCCATCTGTCTCCCAGCCATTTCCGCTTAGTCATTTTGCACTTCTTGTCAGTCTCATTTTTAGAAGTTTGTATTCCCTTTCACTCGCTTCATTTGCTACATTTTTATATTTTCTCCTTTCATCGGTTAAATTCAGTATCTCCTGTGTTATCCAAGAAGTTCTGCTAGGTCTTTTTGCCTATTTGACCCTCTGCTGCCTTCGCTATTTCATATCTCATAGCTACCCATTTGTCTTCTACTGCATACCTTTCCCCTGTTACAGTCAATCTCAAACTATCCTCCCTCTCAAACTATCACCAACCTCAGGTTCGTTCAAGTTATCCAGGTCCCATCTCCTTAATTTCCTATCTTTTGCAGTTTCCCCAGTTTTACTCTACACTTCATAACCAATAAATTGTGGTCAAGTCCACATCTGCCACTGGAAATGCCTTACAGTTTAAAACCTAGTTCCGAAATCTCTGTCTTACCACTATATATTCAATCTGAAACCTGCCACTGTCTCCAGGTCTCTTCCGTGTATACAATTTCAAGATCCTTAAACCAAATGTTAGCGATAATTGAATTATGCTCTGTGCAAAATTCTACTTTAATTACCCTCTGTGATGTATTTCGTTTAAATAAATGAACGATTGTTTTATGTCTCCCTCGCTTCCGCGAAGGAGACACACTACTGTTTTACCTCTAGTAAAAACTAGACGCCTCTGCAAATTATAGGTGCGGTAACCATTTTGTAATGTGAAACATTGTTATAATAATTAAATTAACATTAATCACCACTATATTAAATAATTATCAGTGTTTCTTATTACAGCCTTAGATTGTCTGTGGGACTGTGGCCATATGCCAATAAGAGAGAGATGCATTTTGCCAGCAGAAACTGTCAAAACTGCTATTGCAAATTGCACGGACAAAATATCTAAGAATCTCGTCTTATAGAATGTTTAGTTCGGGGACTTCAAAGTACGATGTCTTCAAATTTTTCTGTCATTATTTCAGTTTCAAATAACACGGTCACGGTATCCCTTTATTCAACAGGCAATGGGACAACTGCTAATATCTTCTTAATAAGATTATAGGCCTTCCAGCTAGTCCCACGCACTTACGCCGATGCGTAAATAAGATGCTTCTTTATAACTGATCCTCCCATTTGAGCTAAATTTTATTGCAATCACTAATTCCGAAATCCAATGTTCAACCATTAAACCTTTCGCTTGATCGTCGGATAAAAATCATTACCCTATTTTCATGCCATCCCTTCTTAGTAAACGAACAGATATAAACTGACGAAATAAGCGAGGGAGGAAGAAAGATATACTAGCATATATGGGATTAGAAAACACATTGCGGAGAGAGGTAACAGCTATTCCAAAGATAGAACTCCAGAAGTTTTTTGAAGATTGGAAAAGGCACTGGCATTAGTGCATAATATCCTATGACCATTATTTTGAAGGGAACAACATTGTTGTAGATGATAAATAATATCCTTTCCTAAAATCAAAAATTACCGTTATACTTGGAGCACACCTCGTAGTTCAGGAAGAAATTCGATAGACGTAATTATTCCCAACAACGACTGTACACAGATACTGTATCATAGTAGTGCAAGTAGCTGGAAGCGGAAAATAAACACCGTGTAGGGCTGTTACCGAAGCACAAGCCAATCGCTCCACTCCACAATATTTGCATTTATATGAATAGGACTTTCCGCTCCAGAGATTTAAGGTCATTGACTGAACCCAGTTAAATGGAAACGTTAAGTGGCGTATCCCTTCCAGTCCAGTAATCGTGTAATCCAGTAATCAGCTTGCCGTCAGATGAAACCAGGTCGTGAACTCGTAATACGGTACCGGAGACCAATTAACTCTGTCTTATGAATTAGTGCCAAGTTAGCGACGTTCATTAAAACAAATTGTTGTACACAGAAGTGAAGGAAATCGAACTGCATCCGCCAATAAAATATTTTCTTGTTTGATGACGAGGTTGTTAGCTACACAATTCAGCCTAACTACAGCCATAGCGCATGGTCGGAGCCATGCGCAGCTAGCGAGGTTCTTTGGCCATGTGTAGCAAAGGAACATATCGCTATTTTAGGCTGTGACAAGCCTGACTTTATCTTCTTTAGAACACCGTTAATGGAACAGTCATACAAAAGTAACGACCATTGCTAGGATTTTAATGGCTCTCTGCAGGTCATTTAAATAATACAGTTCATTGGTGCTCTTATAGTCAATTAATGGCGAACACTTGAAGCCCGAGGGAGTTAATAAACATTAGAACTGCTCTCTGTTATGGCAACGAAAGTACACATTGTACACCTTCTTATTGAGGTTATTGTTCACTTTTCTCTTACTGAGGTTATCGGCTAGAGCTCAGATGGCAAGCCCAGACTAAGGAAAGAAGAAACGGCTGAAAGATGGAAGAAGCAGATCTATGCGAGGGAAGCGAACATGTAAACAATATTATGGAAAGGTAAGACGAAAGACGTGAAGATGATCTGGGGGATTTGGAGCTGAGAGCAGAATTTGACAGAGCACTGAAAGAAGCACTTTGAAATGATATTATAACATGAACACCAACGAAAGTAAAACAGCGGCAATGGAATGTGGTCGAATTAAATTAGGCAGTGCTGATGGAATTAGATTAGGAAATGAGACCCTAGAAGTAGTAGTCGCGTTTTGCTATTTGGACATCAAAATAACTGACGAAGACTGCTTAAGATTAGTTGGGTAGATCAAATAAGACGTACGAAATCGAGTAGGGAAGTTTATGGTCCAAGAGAGAACCAGTTGATAAGATGCATTCTAAGGCATTAAGAAATCGTTAGTTTTGTAATGGAGGGAGGTGGGGAGTGGGGGAGGCATTTTAGAGAGCTTGAGGCGGCATTTTTCCCTCACAGGCTGTTATTTATTTAAACTTTTCTTTCTTTTCACAACTAATTTCGGCTTTTCACGCTACTATCTGGGCAATATCCACATAGACAAGCTCACGATATTACTGCCACGGAATGGAAACACTATGGTATGAAAGTAAGTTAGACGAAGGATAGTTGCCTAGAATAGTTGTCGTAAGTACGAGGGCTGTTCAATAAAGAATGATCATAATTTTTTTATGGTCATAATTTCTCACGCTAAAATTTAATCTTAATGATATTCAGTTAGCTTAATGTACAACAAACACGCCGTAGTAGTTTCATTGCTGGCAGTCCTGGTTCCAGCCTGTGAGAGGCAGGCAAGGTCAGACATGTTCAGTATCGCCTACCGCTGCAATGCGGCTTTGAAATTATGCTTTCGTCTCAACAAATCTTCAGCTGAGATCTATACAATGTTACAGGAGGCTATGGAGAGTCTGTTCTTCCCTACAGCACAGCTCGAAGGTGGTTTAAAATGTTTAGAGGGGAGACAATCAATTTCAAAGGAAGGTGGACCCTGAGCTCCAGTTACTGCTCTTAGAGAAGAAAACATCAACACTGCTGCTGACATTGTGAGAGAGGATCGACAAATTACCTTAAGATCACTTTCTGAAATACTGAACATTTCACTGGGTGCCACCCACACGTTGGTGACAGAAAAATTACACATGACACGTGTTTGTGCGCGATGGTTTCCCAAACAAAATGACATTTGCGTGCAGGTCTGTATGCAGTTAAAGTCGATGTTAGTGGAAGATCTGGAGTTTCTTTCAAATGTAATCACTTCTGATGAAACATAGTACATCATTTTGATCCTCAGAGCAAAGAGCAAAGCTGAGTGAGGAAATCTCTATCACCAACCCCCAAAAAAGCAAAAGTGGTTGCTTCTACTGGGGAAAGTTACGGTCATCTCATTCTTTGATATTAATGGAATGGTTTCTCATCATGTTGTACCTACACACACACGCACCAGTAACTGTACAATACTACAGGGATGTCCTGAAAACACTGAAAGTCCATATCACGCGCGAAAGACCACATTTCCGTGAAGCAAGGTGGATACTGCAACACGATAATGCGCGGCCGCATATTGCCAATGTTGTTGCTGATTATCTTGCAAAAATCAACGTGAAGTGCATCCCTCATCCTCCCTATAGTCCGGATTTAGCCCCATGGGACTTTTTTCTATTCCCTAACGTGAAGAATCTCCTTCGTGGGAGGCATTATCAGTCATCAGAAGCAGTGGTGAAGGCTGCAGAGACGATTTTGAAGGACCTCTCAAAATGTGGTTTCCAGCATGTATTTGAAGACTGGCAGAAACGCTGGAACAAGTGTATCACATTCACGGTAGACTACTTTGAGAAGGACCATCAAAATTATGAGGATGAGTGAAGATTGTTGTTGTTGTTGTTGTTGTTGTGGTCTTCAGTCCTGAGACTGGTTTGATGCAGCTCTCCATGTTACTCTATCCTGTGCAAGCCTCTTCATCTCCCAGTACCTACTGCAACCTACATCCTTCTGAATCTGCTTAGTGTATTCATCTCTTGGTCTCCCTCTACGATTTTTACCCTCCACGCTGCCCTCCAATACTAAATTGGTGATCCCTTGATGCCTCAGAACATGTCCTACCAACCGATCCCTTCTTCTGGTCAAGTTGTGCCACAAACTTCTCCCCAATCCTATTCAATACATCCTCATTAGTTACGTGATCTACCCATCTAATCTTCAGCATTCTTCTGTAGCACCACATTTCGAAAGCTTCTATTCTCTTCTTGTCCAAACTATTTATTGTCCATGTTTCACTTCCATACATGGCTACACTCCATACAAATACTTTCAGAAATGACTTCCTGACACTTAAATCTATACTCGATGTTAACAAATTTCTCTTCTTCAGAAACGCTTTCCTTGCCATTGCCAGTCTACATTTTATATCCTCTCTACTTCGACCATCATCAGTTATTTTGCTCCCCAAATAGCAAAACTCCTTTACTACTTTAAGTGTCTCATTTCCTAATCTAATTCCCTCAGCATCACCCGACTTAATTAGACTACATTCCATTATCCTCGTTTTGCTTTTGTTGATGTTCATCTTATATCCTCCTTTCAAGACACTGTCCATTCCATTCAACTGCTCTTCCAAGTCCTTTGCTGTCTCTGACAGAATTACAATGTCATCGGCGAACCTCAAAGTTTTTATTTCTTCTCCATGGATTTTAATACCTACTCCGAATTTTTCTTTTGTTTCCTTTACTGTTTGCTCAATATACAGATTGAATAACATCGGGGAGAGACTACAACCCTGTCTTACTCCCTTCCCAACCACTGCTTCCCTTTCATGTCCCCCGACTCTTATAACTGCCATCTGGTTTCTGCACAAATTGTAAATAGCCTGCCGCTCCCTGTATTTTGCCCCTGCCACCTTTAGAGTTTGAAAGAGAGTATTCCAGTCAACATTGTCAAAAGCTTTCTCTAAGTCTACAAATTCTAGAAACGTAGGTTTGCCTTTCCTTAATCTTTCTTCTAAGATAACTCGTAAGGTCAGTATTGCCTCACGTGTTCCAGTGTTTCTACGGAATCCAAACTGATCTCCACCGAGGTCGGCTTCTACTAGTTTTTCCATTCGTCTGTAAAGAATTCGTGTTAGTATTTTGCAGCTGTGGCTTATTAAACTGATTGTTCGGTAATTTTCACATCTGTCAACACCTGCTTTCTTTGGGATTTGAATTATTATATTCTTCTTGAAGTCTGAGGGTATTTCGCTTGTTTCATACATCTTGCTCACCAGATGGTAGAGTTTTGTCAGGACTGGCTCTCCCAAGGCCGTCAGTAGTTCCAATGGAATGTTGTCTACTCCCGGGGCCTTGTTTCGACTCATGTCTTTCAGAGCTCTGTCAAACTCTGCAAGCAGTATCGTATCTCCCATTTCATCTTCATCTGCATCCTCTTCCATTTCCATAATATTGTCCTCAAGTACATCGCCCTTGTATACACCCTCTATATACTCCTTCCACCTTTCTGCTTTCCCTTCTTTGCTTAGAACTGGGTTTCCATCTGAGCTCTTGATATTCATACAAGTCGTTCTCTTATCTCCAAAGGTCTCTTTAATTTTCCTGTAGGCAGTATCTATCTTACCCCTAGTGAGATAAGTCTCTACATCCTTACATTTGTGAAGATATGTAGTAAAAAAAATTATGATCATTCTTTATTGTACAGCCCTCGTACAAAAAAGCAGCTAATTCACATTCTGAGTTTCCATTCGTTTAAGTTTATAAAAATGTAACTGTTCTTGATATTTTTAAATTCTAATTTGTATATATAAGGCGGGAAGTGTGCCTTCATATATAAAATTTATCAAAGAATAAAAGTGAGATCTGTTTAGGTATGTATGTGTGTATACACGAAGAAAAATGAAATAATAAAAATAAAATAAAATTGGAATTTAAAATGAGATATCAGTATGGGAAACTCGAAAACATCAAAATTATTGTAGTATACAGACAATATTAATAATCTTACCCGTTAGTGTGGAACTAAGAAAGAATAATTCGTTTAGTGTCACAACTAGAACAGAAAAGCTATTTTAGTTCTGATTAGCTGTAAACAGAACCCTAGTAAAATTGTAAAGAGACTTTATGTTTTTTAGTTCAGTTTGCTTGTTGATAGTGTACCTGGTTGAATTTTAAAGTGACTTAATTTTCGATTTCTTCTACATATTCGTTTTCTCCCGAGGGCATGCAGCCCTGCTGTATAGTTAAACGATGACCGCATCCTCTTGTGTAAAATATTCCAGAGGTAAAACAGTCGCCCACTCGGATCTCCGGCCAGGGACTAATCAGGAGGCTGTCGTCATCTGGAGAAACATAACTGGCATTCCACAGGTCGGAGATTGGAATTTTATATCCCTTAATCTTGTAGGTAGGTGGGAATATTCAAAAATGGAAATGTTAGGTTGACGTTATAGTGGGAATAAGCAAATTTTGGAGGAGCAGGACTTTTGGTCAGGTGAGTAGAGGGCTATACCTACAAAATCAAATAGAAGTAGGCCTAATAATGAATAAGAAAATAGAAATGCAGGTAACCTACTATAAATAGCATAGTGACTAGCATGTCTCACGAATATGGAGACGGATCATCACTACAGTACTGTTTTTTGGCAGAAGTATGAGAAGGTGTATTATCGTGGTGCAAAAGCCGTGAATTGTTTCCGGAGGTATTTTTATTGGGTTGCTTCATACAAGATCTCTTATTGATCGTGCGAACTTGTGGCAAGGGGAACTACGCCGATGTAACTGAGGACTACAGCATCGCTTTTGACGGCAAAGCTGAGCAGTTTTCCTGTCTTGACGATCCAAAATGATTTCACTGAGAGCCTTTGTTGCAACGTTATACTTGTAAATCCACATTTTATCACCTATTATGACACCGTTCTGTAGTTCTCTATCGGTGTTAACTTTATTTAGCGATTAATGAGCAAGATGGCTTTCACTACTACTTTTTCTCGAAATTCAACAATTTTGGGACAAATTTTGGTGTCAAACATCTTGTATCAAATATATTAGAAAAAATGGCATAGTATGAGCCATTTGATTTTCAAATATCTTCAGTGACTTCTATGACAATGATTCGGCGATCTTTAAAACCATTTCTTTCACGTTTTCCACGATCTCATCGGTTGTTTGCTGGGACATCTGCGGCGTTCGTCATATTGAACGTCTTTACGGCTTTCGTGAAAAAGCTTATGCCACTCTTAAACCATTGTTTTACTCATAATAGACTCAACGTAAGCAATATTTAACATTCATAAAGCCTGCTGCACTTCATTCCGTTCTCATAGCTAAATATGATGCAAATTCTCTTGTCCATTATATGGAAAATACATAATCGCCGATACGACAAAAACACATTTAACCCTTTTGACAAATGACAGCAGACTAAATACAGGATGGGGCGAACACTGTACAGATATGTAAAAATCGCGCTAACTACAATAACACAGGTCGCTAAATTAGAAATTTCCTGTTACTTTATATCACACTTTGTATTGCTATCACAATTTAATTTCGGCTAACTGGCTGCAACGATGTTGCGGCCCGCTTATGATGCAGTGGCGGTCTATGCATAGCTCAGCCGCGCTTGTAGTGCCATGTCCTTCTTTAATTCCATCCTTGAGTTTTGGGCAAACCACGTTCCCAGTACAATCAGTATTTCTTGTATGTTTGATCTTTATTCCTGGCGTATAAGCGACGTCGACGCAGTAACTACGATGGTAGCTTGAACTGTCATTGTGAACAAGCAGGTTTAATTTGTGGACGTGCGACCGTAGTGTGTCAACGTTGTTGTATAACAAATCGCAACATCTCTAAATCAGATGTTGAAGAAATGTTTCAAAGTAGAGAAAAATGTTTGCAAAGTCTGTTCCACTCACATTGACTTACGAACAAAATGACGATGCGTGCACGCCTTCCGTGACTTGATTGAAAAGCAAAAGGCGGAAAATTCTTTTATGGAAAAAGTCATCAGAGTTGACGAGAACCTACTATAAAAAGACAAAGAGCAAAAATTAACTTGAAAGGTTAACGCTTTGACGACATAACAGAATTCGATCTGTGACGCGAGAGTTGAATATTGTCCCAAAGAAGGATTTTTCTGACAGTGTCACATTGTTGTATGAAGGTTCTGTGGCTCGTACTCGAGTGTGCGGAGACTATGTAGAACACCTGAAGCATTAAAACCAGCATCTTTATTTTTTTTTCTATTTGTTATTAATCGAGTTACGAAAGTTTTAATACAGAATGCGTAGACACAAATATTGGCGAAATGCATAAATTTGAAAGAAAAAACGTCAGCTACGAGGAAAGAAATTAAATCAAAACAAAATAATTGACTCAAAAAATACATATTTTTATTAAAAAATTAGGAAATCCATCCCATTAAATTAGAGCTTGCTATTGTCTGCCATAGTAGATATCATTAACTCAACCTTTGAAAGGTGGTTAATGTCAACTGTGTCGAATCCATTTCCACGGGAAACGACGTTGCTTCGTTGCTGTCTAATCCGATACGGTTGAGAACAGGAAGCTCCTGACACTGAAGCAACGCTCCACATCTTCAGAATCAGCTTCGCCAGACGTGCCAGAAGTGCTTCTACATCTACATTTACGCTCCGCAAGCCACCCAACGGTTTGTGGCGGAGGGCACTTTACGTGCCTCTGTCATTACCTCCCTTTCCTGTTCCAGTCGCGTATGGGCCGGCCGGAGTGGCCGTGCGGTTCTAGGCGGTACAGTCTGGAACCGCGAGACCGCTACGGTCGCAGGTTCGAATCCTGTCTCGGGCATGGATGTGTGTGATGTCCTTAGGTTAGTTAGGTTTAAGTAGTTCTAAGTTCTAGGGGACTGATGACCTCAGAAGTTGAGTCCCATAGTGCTCAGAGCCATTTAGTCGCGTATGGTTCGCGGGAAGAACGACTGCCGGAAAGCCTCCGTTCGCGCTCTAACCTCTCTAATTTTACATTCGGGATCTCCTCGGGAGGTATAAGTAGGGGGAAGCAATATATTCGATACTTCATCCAGAAACGCACCCTCTCGAAACCTGGACAGCAAGCTACACCGCGATGTAGAGCGCCTGTCTTGCAGAGTATACTCAAGTATACTCAAGTATAGATCGAACGAGTGTTTTGTAAGCCACCTCCTTTGTTGATGAACTACATTTTCTAAGGACTCTCCCAATGAATCTCAACCTGGTACCCGCCTTACCAACAATTAATTGTATATCATCATTCCACTTCAAATCGTTCCGTACGCATACTCACAGATATTTTACAGACGTAACTGCTACCAGTGTTTGTTCCGCTATCATATAATCATACAATAAAGGATCCTTCTTTCTATGTAATCGCAATACATTACATTTGTCTATGTTAAGGGCCAGTTGCCACTCCCTGCACCAAGTGCCCATCCGCTGCAGATCTTCCTACATTTCGCTGCAATTTTCTAATTCTGCAACTTCTCTGTATAGTACAGCATCATCCGCGAAAAGCCGCATGGAACTTCCGACACTATCTACTAGGTCATTTATATATATTGTGAAAAATCAATGGTCCCATAACACTCCCCTGTGGCTTCAGTCGCAGCTCTTCCAGTAACAGAACTGTATGGCACGGACCACGTCGGTGTGCTGAGGCACTGCCCCGGTTGTAGCGTCCACCTGCCGAGCACAGTATGTCCCACAGAAACGGGAAAAAAATCAGTCAGACGACATAAGAAACTGAATAGGTACACCCTGCATCATACGGAGCAAATAAAAGAAGGTTCCAGAGAATTTCTAGACATATAGAGGAGTGGCCAAAATTATGGAAACATAATGGAACATAAATGCAGATTCTAGCCAAGCCTGCAGGTTGCCCTGTTTTATTTGACCACGAACACCACCTGAGCAATGTCCTCAGTATGTTATAAGAGTCAGACGTGGTCATAACGGTGCTCCGTCTAGTTATGAGTACATTATTTTGGAGCGAAGGGAATTCAAACGGGGGCAAATTTTTGGTGCTCGAATGATGCGTGCTTACATAATCAAGGGAGCTGAAGTGATCGGTGTTTCAAGAGGCACCGTATCGAAGATTTATACCGCATACAGGGAAAGCGGAAAAACATGATCCGTTAAGTCACAACGCGGACGAAATTGTTGAGTGATCCTGACAGACGGTCATAGAAGAGGACTGTGACGAAAGATAACAGGACGACAGCTGTAAAAGTCATGCATAAGCAGGGTTGGAGGGTGAGCTGGAATTCCGAAACCACTCCTCAGTGACGCAAATGCTCGCAACAGGAAAACGTGATGCCGAAGCCATTAAACCTGGGCTACGGAGCAATGTAAAACAGTCATTTCGTCGGATGTGTCTTTCAACCACTGTTTCCAACTAATGGCTGAGTTTATGTCCTAAGAGTGAAACATGACGGGGGTTCGGTGGTTATCTGGGTAGTCATATCGTGTTATTTCATGGGCCC
The DNA here is from genome assembly GCF_021461385.2 of Schistocerca piceifrons. Lineage (NCBI taxonomy): Eukaryota > Metazoa > Arthropoda > Insecta > Orthoptera > Acrididae > Schistocerca > Schistocerca piceifrons. Next base: position 643,034,233 of record NC_060139.1, read on the forward strand.
CATGGTCACTGTCCAGGTCGCATTATTGCTGAGGATTATGTGAGTATTTTCGCTGATCAGGCCCATCCCATGGTACAACGTTTGCTCCCCAGTGATGATGCTGTGTTCTAAGAAGACAGGGCCCCCGTTCACACAGTAAGAGTCGTCCAGGACAGGTTTTGTGAGCACGAGAATGAACTGTCGCTTCTCCCCTCGCCACAACAGTCACCAGATCTCAATTTCATTGAGCGTTTGTGGTATAATTTGGACAAAAGCGTGCGTGATCGCTCTTCACCTCCGTAATCGTTACCTCAACTTTTCGCCGGCCGCTGTGGCCGAGCGGTTCTAGGAGCTTCAGTCCGGAACCGCGCGACTACAACGGCCGCAGATTCGAATCCTGCCTCGGGCATGGATGTGCGTGATGTTCTTAGGTTAGTCAGTTTTAAGTTGTTCAAAGTTCTAGGGGACTGAAGACCTCAGATGTTAAGTCACATAGTGCTCAGAGCCATTTGAACCATTTGGACCCCAGTTTCCCACTACGTTGCAAGAATAATTCCTTTGAAAACCACACAGCTTTTGTGTTTACGCATTCCGTGACCGCTGGAAGCTGTTTAGAATGCCAACAGGTTTCCTGTATGGTAGTAGGCATGGTAATGCGTTGTGTTTTTGGTGTTTACATATTTTTGTCCAGCCCCTGTACATCTAGATGCACACTGCGCAGTCCGCCTCAAGTTAATTCTCCCCGTTTGCTCCTCCATTTGTGAAAGCTGAGTGGAAAGAACGACTGTTGGTAAGCATCCAAATGAGCTCTATTTTTTATCTCATTTCCATATCTTACACATTTCGCGAAATGTAACCGGAAGAAGTAGTATGTTTACTGACCCTTCATGAAACCTACGCTCTCGGAATTTCAACTGAAACTCCTCCGTGGTACGAAACGCCTCTCTGGTAGTGTCTGCCACTGGAGTTTGATGAACAATTCCGTAACTCCCGTGCTTACCAAAGGAATCCGTGACAAAACGTGCCGCTCTTCTTTGGATTTTTTTCTGCATTTTCTATTCTTGGCGGTTTCTCATTCTGGCTGTCAGCATAGGAACGCTACTCGTCTGCTCTCACTCAATTTCACATAACTGATGTGGCTTTAAGCTCAGTAGCACATTTAGTTGTCAGTTCACACTCCCAGGTTTGCATTTAGGATAACATACACACTGTTAAAGGTTATCCACATACATCTCTCGTAGCACCAAGGCTTGCCTACCAGAATCCAAAATACATGAAATAGCTACATTATTGACAAGTACACTAACTATAGGAAACTTAAATGAATCAACTTTCTCACTCTCTTCTAAGAAAACCTCTCTCATCTCTCCGTAATCAACATTGGCGCCCAAAATTTAAGGAACAAACAGAAATTTGGAGAAGTGCATTTATTTTGTCACAAAACAGTGTTAACAGCCGATAGTAAATTAAAAACCATGTAAAGAATACAGAACGTAAGCAACTCCAACATGCATGACGGTAGCCAAATATGTGCTCAGTATGGGGTGTGACCATCTCTGACAGAAGTACAGGCCTGAAAACGATGGGGCATGCTATAAATGATGTCATCAACCTCATGTTGAGGCAATAAAGCCCATTCTCCTTGCAGAGCTGTTCGTAAGTCTTGGAGAATGGTTGCTGGATGCTAACATGATGCAACCTATGTCCGTAGTGCATCCCAGACTTGCTTTATGGCAATCAAATCGGGAGAGCGGGTAGGCCACGCTATGCATGCAAATTCTTCCGTTTCTAAGAAAATATCAACGACTTGTGCTCTATGAGGTCGTGCATTATTGTCCTTCAGTACGAAATCTGGACCCACAACACCTCGCAACAACCCCACATGAGGTCCCGAGATCTCATCACGATATCTGACAACGCTTAAACCTTACCGATTCAACCGTGCTAGTTTATGAAGAGGTGTTCGAGGGGTCAACATAATCTCTGCTCACACCATTAGGGACCCTCCTCGATAGCGGTCTCTTTCCACAATGTTTGGGTCCAGAAATTGTGTTACACATTCCTTCCAGATGTGAATTCGTCGAGAATCACTGTCCGCACCAAACTGGGGCTCATCTATGGAAAGAACATTGGCCCACTATTCGACCGTCCAGGTGGCATGTTGACGGCTCCACTCTAGACGTTTCTTTCTGTGAAGCCGCGTAAGAGGTACATATACAGCAGTTCTATCGCAATAAAGCCCACTCAGCAGAAGCCTTCTGTACGCTGTTTGCCTCGATACAGCACTTTCAGTGGGTGCTACGAAGTCAGATGCCAGATCCCGTGCAGTACTGCGGCGGTACCGACATCCACTTACAGCCAAATAACGGTCCTCTCTTCCTGATGTCACGCATGGTCGGCCCTGCCTGATTTTCGTGACAGAGTGTCAGTCTCTATAATCTGGCGCCACATCCGAAAAACAACACAACGATTCGTGTTAAGCCATCGGGCCACATCAGTTTGCGACTGTTCAGCTTCCATTCTTCTTACACCCCGCCACCGCAGAGAATGTGGTAGGCGTCTTCACTGTTCCTAACAGCGGCGTCTGTGACTGTACACAGCGGTTGTGGATGTGGGACTACCCGGCAAACATAACCTCTCTTGATAGGTGCCCTGACGTAAACGTTGGTGTGGTTACTCATTAACTGCAATGCTATCTTCTGTGCAGAACACGACCGTACGGACATCTGTCGACAGTTTGTATGATTATATCATGAATTAGCCCACCCAGTTAACCGTACAGTCTAACCACCTCAGCTACACTATGTTGGCGATTGCTGCGCAAACAAGTTCTCCATGTACGCGTACACCACCATTACTCTACCACGCAAACATAGGGGCTACACTCGTTTGGTGTGAGACGTTCCCTGGGGGGGGGGGGGGGGAGGGGCGGGGGGAGAGGGGGAGTGGGTGTCCACCGGGGGCCGAACCGCACAATAACTCTGAAAGAGTGGTGAAGTGGGTTGCGGTAGTCGTCGTGGGGTTCTGGACCACTGCGGCTCCGTCATTTCTAGGCCCCCGGTTAACATAAAATACAATGTCATGAATTAGACACAGGATAGGGAAACAGTGATTTGTTGCTTTAGTTTTCGACACCAGTGAATGAGCATCACCTCTCTCATACATACACTACTTTCAGGCTGAGGTGCCAGTTCTGTCAGTCATCTCGTATCACTCGTCTCTTCTTGATTCCTAACATTATGGCGAGGATCAGCTGACCGTATTTCAGCCGATGCTGGCAGCGACTAATTGTCATATCGCTGTCCGTTTCTGTAATCACCAGGCCTGTTATTGTTGTGACTAGGCTGTCCCCACGTTCCTCGTCGTCTGTTTGCACGCCCATTATTGAAACTGCGCTACGGTACACACTTCGGCTTTCTGCCTCTCCGATCTCTGTTTCCGTTGATCGGACTCCCATAACCATCTCTTCGTACTTCATCTGACGAGCTTAAACTCGACACATTACTTAATTCTTGCAACAGCTGTTGAAATGATACTACGTCTTACATGTTTCGCCTTGTAGTGATTATTTCTCTTCGCAGTTTAGGCGGTAACTTTGTTAAACAAATCCTAGTAAATTCTGTAATCTTGTAAGGCGCACCCAAATACTGGTTCACCTTGACCATATCATGAAAAAATTTCACTAGATCTCCATCCCTAGTGTCATTAAGATTTTCTTTCATTAATATGTTAAATCTGACTCTGTCTTGTATGCTTTTGAACTCGAGAATTCCTGTAAGAATGCTCTGCAGAAGTCCGTCATACGTGGCGCAATTGCGTAATACGATTTGAATTCTTGCACTTGCTTCTTCGCGTAAATGACTACACACAAACTTATTTTCACAGCCTCTTCCCACGATGTAGGAAGTGTATTTTGTAATTGCGATGTCCATACCCGACGGTGTTGCTGCTTATTCGCATCTGGATATTGTGACTAATTCAGTTGACACGAAATAACGCCTACATTCCTCCTCATCAGTGTCTATATTACTGCTACGTTTTGCTGGAGCTGCCTCTTCAGGCGATCTCCTTATGTTACACAAATCTCTAATGTGCGTCACCTCTTATTCAAATACTCACATCACTATTATCGTTTACATTAATCTCACAACTACCACTCGCGTCTCGGTTATTCTGCCTCAAACCCGCCAGAGCTTCATGATTACGCTTATTTATCTCGATTTGTGCTTGTTTAAACCGCAGTAATGACTGTACTTCTCGACTATCACTCACTGCTGCTGGCTGACGTAATTTCTTCAACAGCCTTATCAAGTTCTTCCAGTCTGCCAACGACGTTGTTTGCCTGTCTAGTTTGTGTTTGTACTGCAACTCCTTGTTGCTCTACTTGCTGACAACCACGTTCGAGCACCTTATTTTGTTCGAAATATATTTCCGTCACTACTTCTTTAACTAAACCTTTGGCATTACGGAACCTTCACGAACGAACAAATCTTGCTCTATGGCGGCGAACCAGTTTTCAATACGTTCCCTCATGTCACTAACAGTTTGTTGAATTTCTTTTACGGCGCTCTGCATCGTTGACGTCGTGACAAGATTTTCTGCAATTATCGTATCCACCCTAGTATTATTTTCTGCATATCTTTTATCTTGTTCATTAAACAGTTGATTCAGTTCTTTTGCACGATCCACAAACTTTTTATTTAACAATACTGCCTGGTTATCAAAACGCTCATTCAATGATTTATCCCGATAATCAGAAAGCTTATTTAATTTCATATTCATTCGCTGAAAAAAGGCATGAGTTATTCTGCCAGTGAAAGTGATAGAACGCTGTGTCTTTCTTCTGTGTCGACGCCTGCAGGCGACACACCGTGAGTCGTGGCCGTTTCGTTTCCGGCTCAAAGCTGCACGGTGAACGGTGCAGACTCGGGGTCAGCCGAGGCCGTACCTGCTGCTACAATCGCAGGTTATCAGGGTTTAAGTGAGTTTGAACGTGGTGTTAAAGTCGGCGCACGAGCGATGGCACACAGGATCTCCGAGGTGGCGAAGAAGTGGAGATTTTCCCGTACGGCCATTTCACGAGTGCACCGTGAATATCAAGAACGCGGTAAAACATCAAATCTGCGACATCGCTGCGGCCGGAAAAAGATCCTGCGAGAACGGGACCAACGACGACTGAAGAGAATCATTCAGCATGACAGAAGTGCCACCCCTCTGCAAATTGCTGCAGATTTCAATACTGGGCAATCTACAAGTGACAGCGTACGAACCATTCAACGAAACATCATCGATATGGGTTTTCGGAGCCGAAGGCCCACTAGTGTGATTGCACGACACAAAGTTTTGCGTCTCGCATGGGCCTGTCAACACCGAAATTGGACTGTTTATGACTGGAAAAATGTTGCCCGGTCGAACGAGTCTCATTTCAAATTGTATCGAGCAGATGGACGTGTACGGGTATGGAGGCAACCTCATGAATCCATGGACCCTGCATGTCAGCAGGGGACTGTTCAAGCTGGTGGAGGCTCTGTAATGGTGTGGGGCGTGTGCTGTTGGAGTGGTAAAGGACCCCTGATACGTCTTGATACGACTCTCACAGGTGATATGTACGTAAGCATTCTGTCTTATCACCTGCATCCATTCATGTCCATTGTGCATTCCGACAGACTTGGACAATTCCAGCAGGACATTGCGACACCCCACACGTCCCGAATTGGCACTGAGTGGCTTCAGGAACGCTCTTCTGAGCTTAAACACTTCCGCTGGCCACCAAACTCCTAAGACATGAGCATTATTGAGCATATCTGGGATGCAACGTGCAGTTCAGAAAAGATCTCCACACCCTAGTATTCCAACGGATTTATGGGCAGCCCTGCAGGATTCATGGTGTCAGTTCCCTCTAACACTACTGCAGACGTTAGTCGAGTCCATGTAACGTCGTTTTGCTGCACTTCTGCGGGCTCACAGGGCCCTACACAATATTAGGCAGGTGTACCAGTTTCTTTGGCTCTTCGGTGTACCAGCTGATTACGCCACGTCTGATAGCGTTCCAAGGACGCACGTCCCAGCATCAGTCATCTGGCCTGCTTCTCCGGAACTCACTTTATCCTTATTGGCGCAACTTGTAGCACGCCACCTTGTTACAATACTCATAACAGAACAGACCCTCCCAACGTAATGCATATACACACGTTGCACAAATCAATAAAAAAAACCTGCTACAGTTACCGAAAATCTTCCCACTAAACTATTCTTTTGTAAACAAATTTTTATGACGATTGTTTCACATATATACCTTAAAATTAACACAACGCTGGCGTCAACCAATAAGCAACGCTGTTATCCTCGAACACACAGAAATAAATGAATCCAGAAAAAAGTGATCATTATATACACTCCTGGAAATGGAAAAAAGAACACATTGACACCGGTGCGTCAGACCCACCATACTTGCTCCGGACACTGCGAGAGGGCTGTACAAGCAATGATCACACGCACGGCACAGCGGACACACCAGGAACCGTGGTGTTGGCCGTCGAATGGCGCTAGCTGCGCAGCATTTGTGCACCGCCGCCGTCAGTGCCAGCCAGTTTGCCGTGGCATACGGAGCTCCATCGCAGTCTTTAACACTGGTAGCATGCCGCGACAGCGTGGACGTGAACCGTATGTGCAGTTGACGGACTTTGAGCGAGGGCGTATAGTGGGCATGCGGGAGGCCGGGTGGACGTACCGCCGAATTTTGAGGTCTCCACAGTACATCGATGTTGTCGCCAGTGGTCGGCGGAAGGTGCACGTGCCTGTCGACCTGGGACCGGACCGCAGCGACGCACGGATGCACGCCAAGACCGTAGGATCCTACGCAGTGCCGTAGGGGACCGCACCGCCACTTCCCAGCAAATTAGGGACACTGTTGCTCCTGGAGTATCGGCGAGGACCATTCGCAACCGTGTCCATGAAGCTGGGCTACGGTCCCGCACACCGTTAGGCCGTCTTCCGCTCACGCCCCAACATCGTGCAGCCCGCCTCCAGTGGTGTCGCGACAGGCGTGAATGGAGGGACGAATGGAGACGTGTCGTCTTCAGCGATGAGAGTCTCTTTTGCCTTGGTGCCAATGATGGTCGTATGCGTGTTTGGCGCCGTGCAGGTGAGCGCCACAATCAGGACTGCATACGACCGAGGCACACAGGGCCAACACCCGGCATCATGGTGTGGGGAGAGATCTCCTACACTGGCCGTATACCACTGGTGATCGTCGAGGGGACACTGAATAGTGCACGGTACATCCAAACCGTCATCGAACCCATCGTTCTACCATTCCTAGACCGGCAAGGGAACTTGCTGTTCCAACAGGACAATGCACATCCGCATGTATCCCGTGCCACCCAACGTGCTCTAGAAGGTGTAAGTCAACTACCCTGGCCAGCAAGATCTCCGGATCTGTCCCCCATTGAGCATGTTTGGGACTGGATGAAGCGTCATCTCACGCGGTCTGCACGTCCAGCACGAACGCTGGTCCAACTGAGGCGCCAGGTGGAAATGGCATGGCAAGCCGTTCCACAGGACTACATCTAGCATCTCTACGATCGTCTCCATGGGAGAATAGCAGCCTGCATTGCTGCGAAAGGTGGATATACACTGTACTAGTGCCGACATTGTGCATGCTCTGTTGCCTGTGTCTATGTGCCTGTGGTTCTGTCAGTGTGATCATGTGATGTATCTGACCCCAGGAATGTGTCAATAAAGTTTCCCCTTCCTGGGACAATGAATTCACGGTGTTCTTATTTCAATTTCCAGGAGTGTATGTATATTCCTGTCTGCTTCTACGAAAAGGATCCGAGTATTCTCCATAAATCCCGCCAGGTGGTGCCAAGATGGACGATTACCGTTCGTTTCTGATTTGCTTCTTTGCGTTTATTTACGTTCGATTGTAGTTTATTTCTTTGCGTCGAACTCGTGGAGAGATCGTTGCCATACCGCATGCACTAGCTTTCCAATTACTTTTGCTACCTTCCTTAATTCAATGCTTGAGATTTCAACAAAAGGAGTCAGCCCGAAATAGTTATTTGGCTGTCAAGTGAAATACAAACTGTTAATCTATGTACAATGAATAACGCATGGCAGGGCTCAAGCAACCAAGGAAGTTAGAGGATGTTTGCCTTAGAGTCAGACATTATCTATCTTTCAGTGACTTTACCAAAATTATTTACTAGTTGATTGTAATTCATCAACTGCGATAACTAATCAGGATTCCTGTCAGGAGTGATTTTGGGGCTGAAATTATTAGACTACCAAACCAAAGGTTCTCAGCTGAAAATGCAGTTTACAATGGCATGTAAGCCATAACTCATTTTAAAAAAAAACATTATTTATTGTATTTTTCCGCGCTGTTAGCGCCTATCTCTAACGTAGAGTTCTCGTAATTTAAGATATGCTACTGTTCTTTCTACTGCTTAGTTACGGGCAGTATTTGATTTTGATGGGAACGCGCAACGAAATACCATCATGTGGGACATGGGGCTAAGCACGCAAAAATATTCTTAAATAAGGCACATATCAAATTTATTACATCCTACTAAATTCTTCACACACATGAATGTGTCCTAATAATAATTTCAACAAGAATGATCATTTTGCAATGACCCCGCAGCCAACATCACGTTGTAAGTCAAAGTGATACCCTGCAACTCACCTTTGTCGCTCGTTCTCGGAATATAATCAAAACTTCACACGAGACACACGTAAATCCTAGACTGAATTACCTCAAGACCGTCCTTTGCTCATTGATTTTTGCACCCAACTCCACATGGGAAGTCGAAAATCAATATTTACCCACCCATGTGCATCGTTCTCGGTTTTATTACAAAGTTAAACTTCACAGTATTTGCTATCCGAACCTACTTTAGAAGACATGTGGTCGAGTCTCCGTGCAGGACCGTTCACGTAGCAGGGTGGAGACAATGACTAGCAGACCAGAAATAAAAAATTAGCAAAGAATTTCGCACCCCAGTTTACTCAAGTATCTCACACAGTTCACATGCAAAATGCCTAACCATAAATCGCAATATACTTTCTACTATCTTTCGTTGTACAGTGGCGACCACACGGTAGTATCGAACCCACTGGGTGAGGCCCATGCTACAAATAAAATTCGTTTAATATTTGGCAAAGTAACTTACGTTAATCTACATCTACATTTATACTCCGCAAGCCACCCAACGGTGTGTGGCGGAGGGCACTTTACGTGCCACTGTCATTACCTCCGTTTCCTGTTCCAGTCGCGTATGGTTCGCGGTAAGAACGACTGCCGGAAAGCCTCCATTCGCGCTCTAACCTCTCTAATTTTACATTCGGGATCTCCTCGGGAGGTATAAGTAGGGGGAAGCAATATATTCGATACTTCATCCAGAAACGCACCCTCTCGAAACCTGGACAGCAAGCTACACCGCGATGTAGAGCGCCTCTCCTGCAGAGTCTGCCACTTGAGTTTGCTAAATATCTCCGTAACGCTATCACGCTTACCAAATAACCCTGTGACGAAACGCGCCGCCCTTCTTTGGATCTTCTCTATCTCCTCTGTCAACCCGACCTGGTACGGATCCCACACTGATGAGCAATACTCAAGTATAGGTCGAACGAGTGTTTTGTAAGCCACCTCCTTTGTTGATGGACTATATTTTCTAAGGACTCTCCCAATGAATCTCAACCTGGCGCCCGCCTTACCAACAATTAATTTTATATGATCATTCCATTTCAAATCGTTCCGCACGCATGCTCCCAGATATTTTACAGAAGTAACTGCTACCAGTGGTTGTTCCGCTATCATATAATCATACAATAAAGGATCCTTCTTTCTATGTATTCGCAATACATTACATTTGTCTATGTTAAGGGTCAGTTGCCACTCACAGCACCAAGTGCCTATCCGCTGCAGATCTTCCTACATTTCGCTGCAATTTTCTAATGCTGCAACTTCTCTGTATACTACAGCATCATCCGTGAAAAGCCGCATGGAACTTCCGACACTATCTACTAGGTCATTTATATATATTGTGAAAAGCAATTGTCCCATAACACTCCCCTGTGGCACGCCAGAGGTTACTTTAACGTCTATAGACGTCTCTCCATTGAGAACAACATGCTGGGTTCTATTTGCTAAAAACAGAATCAATGTTGATTCCTACAGAGTAGATTGTGGGGTTCCAGAAATGGCATGATACGCGAGCAGAAAACATGTTCTAAAATTCTACAACAGATCGATGTCCGAGATATAGGTCTATAGTTTTTCGCATCTGCTCGACGACCCTTCTTGAAGACTGGGACTACCTGTGCTCTTTTCCAATCATTTGGAACCTTCCGTTCCTCTAGAGACTTGCGGTACACGGCTGTTAGAAGGGGGGCAAGTTCTTTCCCGTACTCTGTGTAGAATCGAATTGGTATCCCCCCAGGTCCAGTGGACTTTCCTCTGTTGAGTGATTTCAGTTGCTTTTCTATTCCTTGGACACTTATTTCGATATCAGCCATTTTTTCGTTTGTGCGAGGATTTAGAGAAGGAACTGCAGTGCCGTCTTCCTCTGTGAAACCGCTTTGGAAAAAGGTGTTTAGTATTTCAGCTTTACGCGTGTCATCCTCTGTTTCAATGCCATCATCATCCCGTAGTGTCTGGATATGCTGTTTCGAGCCACTTACTGATTTAACGTAAGACCAGAACTTCCTAGGATTTTCTGTCAAGTTGGTACATAGAATTCTACTTTCGAATTCACTGAACGCTTCACGCATAGCCCTCCTTACGCTAACTTTGACATCGTTTAGCTTCTGTTTGGCTGAGAGGTTTTGGCTGCGTTTAAATTTGCAGTGAAGCTCTCTTTGCTTTCGCAGTAGTTTCCAAACTTTGTTATTGAACCACGGTGGGTTTTTCCCGTCCCTCACAGTTTTACTCGGCACGTACCTGTCTAAAACGCATTTTACGATTGCCTTGTACTTTTTCCATAAACACTCAACATTGTCAGTGTCGGAAGAGAAATTTTCGTTTTGATCTGTTAGGTAGTCCGAAATCTGCCTTCTATTACTCTTGCTAAATAGATAAACCTTCCTCCCTTTTTTTATATTCCTGTTTACTTCCATATTCAGGAATGCTGATTCCCTGTTCTGCGCTTACAGAGTCGAAAAGTTCGGGTCTGTTTGTTATCAGTAGGTCCAAGATGTTATCTCCACGAGTCGGTTCTCTGTTTAATTGCTCGAGGTAATTTTCGGATAGTGCACTCAGTATAATGTCACTCGATGCTCTGTCCCTACCACCCGTCCTAAACATCTGAGTGTCCCAGTCTATATCTGGTAAATTGAAATCTACACCTAAGACTATAACATGCTGAGAAAGTAAGATAATTCGTGACAGAATTCAAAAAAACCAAACGTGCTGAAGGCACCTCAAGATTGACTTCGTGTTACTGGATTCTACTGTGTTCCATGCTCTCGAAAATATACCAAACTTCTAACCATTGCATTTATCTATAAAATTACTACAAAATATGGTCGCCACATGACACTCACTATAACTGTACTGAAAAAGGGCGGATTAGTAATCTTAACAATAATATATCTCAGCCTCTTCAACTTTTGCAGACTGCATGACGGAGCCCAACACAGCTTCCGCTCACCCTCTAACCAGACCAGGAACCGAATGCCGAAAAAAGACGGAGCGCCCCTAACGGCAACTCTGCTCTTCCTTGAGGCGGAGGTGGAGGGTATTCTACGAACTCTCGGAAACTCTACTGCTACAGGTGCATCTTTGACCATTCCCCGCAGGAGTTGGACTGGCACCAAAATCTATGTAAGCCATGGATCTCCGTCTTACAGCTGTTAAGCAGACGAACCCACAATCAAACAAACACCCATTATATAATTTATAGCAACATGATAAAGATAATGGCAAGGATGTACACAGTGAAATAATTAAATAAATAGACACAGTGGCGTCCATCACTTTTCCAGAGGCTTACTGTACCATACTACATTTACAAGAATGACTAATGGACCATATAAAATCACTGTCACATGGTAGAATGTGCGACAGTAAAGAGGCAGAACCACTAAGTCTGCCTCACGCTCTCTGAATTTTAACAGTAATCTCTCTGTGATGCACAGTGCCTCTCATGTAGCATCTGCCAATGTAATCGAAATTCCTGTAGGAAAGTAACTACTGCACGTCAGATAATATTTTTCATTGGATTTTTCGTCAAAGCAATTTCATACCCCTATTTGCTGAGTCACTTTTTCTAGATTGTGTCTTTATAATCCGCCATGAGAGACGGAAAGTTGCATTTCTTGAGGAAGATACTGCAGAGAGCAGAAACAGCTTGAATACGTACAACCAAACTGTGGGAACAGCACCCAAATAAGCATGGACATCGAAAAAACTGCATTAATAAACACAAAAAAATGAATGGTCGCACATTTTTCTTAAATATGTTGGTCTACGTTACTCAGTACTGTTATACTAATAACAATACAATGAAATTATCTTGTCATTTTATAGCGTGAAGTTCCTGTGTCTATGAGTGACGAATGTTTGCTTAGCGAAGTTCGTACGACGTGTGACGTATCCTTATGCAAACAACAACACAACTGTTCTGTGAATACCTCTTAATTATCTGTGTCTTTAGCAGCAAGCGTTTTGGAATTTTTTTAGTGTTTCGTAAGTGCAATTTTCCTGACAGAAGTTATCAAACACACTTTTTGCAATACTGTAGTTTCTGGAGATAAAACTTAAGACAAGCTCGTCTATCAGTGAAAACAAATGTTTCGATAAATGATTATAATACCAAGTATTTTGCACAAAAATTTGTGTTCTATGTCCTATCTTGGGTGCCATTTCTTAGCGGAATTTTCATGGACTGTGTCAATGCCAGTTGTGTTTGCTGCGGTTAATTAGTTCAAACCATTTTCACGTCGCGGATGAGCTGAGAACGGACAGCCATATCTGGAAGGCCACCAACTTGCCACTAACTTTAAAAACGTTTTCTTTACGTTTGCAGAAAGAAGCTCCATGCCTATAATATGGCTTGTACATTTTCAGTGACATTTTGTTAATCCCGTATCAGGACACGTCAATTGAAATGCCTTGGAGCAAAGCATTTGTAACACTGCTCCTGCTTTCGAATGTATATATATTTAAGAATTATTCCCCAAAATATTACCATTTTGTGAGCGTTTGAAGCTAAAGCAAACTGCGAACTGGAAAATGATAAACAAAAACTACCACTGCCATAAGTCGTTATCTATGCCATCATCCCCATTTATACCAATTTGTGTAAACCTGATTTGCTGGAACATAGTTCAGGCGGTTTTATTCAAATTGAGAACGAAAGTTTCAATAGTGTCATTTGGAGATACGCTCCAAGAATAAAATCCAGACGAAGTGAAACTGTCAAGCGTAATTGTCAATATTGCTTCAAATTTGGCCGTATGTCTATTCAATGCAGGCCATACTGCGTTAATGCACGTGGCAAATGCCCTTCAAATCAAAATCGGCGTTGAAATGCGCCGATTCTGTGAAGAGAGAAACGCCAGCGACGATGCGCTCAGCGACGAAAAGGGCTTTGAGGATGAAAATGAAAGCTTATCAGGTCAAAGTAGCAGAAAGCTTTGTACCTTGTTTTATATAATGAATATTTCTCAAACTTTAAACACGTTTTTCTCAAAACTATGTTTTTCGGCATGGTTGTCGTCGCCCATGTTTCAATTTTCATCCGACTTCAATGATTTCTGGTCTGCCTTGAAGCAAATTGAATTCTCTTGACGCCTGAGGTAGACAGGGGACTCTGTTAGCATTTATCAAGAGGACAATCTGGCATCACCCACTGGCTCGTTGCAGGGCCCTGTTTTTCGTGTGCTTTCTTACGCAAAAACGGCGAAGGATGCCTTATTTCTCGCTGTTTTCCTGTCCGTTTAAATTCTTGGAAGGAATTTTTTAACCACGTAATTGGTTATGTGAAAAATAAAGTGCTACAATAAATTTATTAAAAAACGGTAAAGTGCACGCCCAAAAACCGTGAGCTTGCGGGATCGAATCTCGGACGGATCACGGATTTTTCAGTCTTCGCTTTAACCCACCCTACACCTCTCAATAATGTGAGCAGTCACCGATAACAACACGTGGCTTGGATTCCACGTTGAACTGTAGGTCCCCTTTCCCCGGTTGGATAATCGGGGTAGGTTAAGAATTAGCAAGTCGCCGAAGTGGTGTCCAATAGAATTACTTGCAACCTCTCATGGCCGAGGTTCACAGTCATGTAGCATTTTTTAAAGTACATCATATTCGCCGTTGACTGTAGAAATTATTCATTTCACAGTTACAATTTCGAGCTTTGGGCCATTTTCAATTGGTACTGCAAAAGATTTTGCTTCAGCACATGTCAGACTACAAAATCATCCGACATCTACTGAAGCAAAATCTTTTGCAATACCACTTGAAAATGGCCCAAAGACCGAAATTGTAACTGTGAAATGAACAATTTCTACAGTCAACGGCGAAAATGACGCCCTTTAAAAAAGAAAGGCTTGTACCAGGTCATTGAGCCATACGAAATTATTATTAGCATTATAATATAGGGAGAAGTATCACGGAGAAAGACTAACTCATTGCCATTCCGTAAGCCTCCTGACGAAACGAAAGTTAACTAGACAATAACAGCTTTCACAACACTGATGTAATCGCATCAAGGTGTCACTACAACAGATACGCACAGATTTTTTTTTAAGCGCCCAATTTGTTCTCCTTACTCTTTATTATTTTTACAGTACGTTGATACATTCTAGAGAGACAAAGGTGATCTTTCCACATGATCTCCATTCCTCTCAAGTGTGTTACACCACCCTGTACACCAGTACAACAGACGTCAGGACTAGCACGTTTGAGCCACTGTTTAGCTGCCTTCACAAGCGACTCATCATCTTCACATCTCGTACCACGAAAGTATTCCTTCAGTTTACCGTAAAGATGGCAGTTACGCGGTGCCAGATTGAGGCTGTGGCGTGGGTGTCAAAAAATGGCTCAAATGGCTCTAAGCACTATGGGACTTAACATCTGGGGTCATCAGTCCCCTAGCCGGCCGGAATGGCCGAGCGGTTCTAGGCGCTACAGTCTGGAACCGCACGACGCTACGGTCGCAGGTTCGAATCCTGCCTCGGGCATGGATGTGTATGATGTCCTTAGTTAGGTTTAAGTACTTCTAAGTTCTAGGGGACTGATGACCTCAGAAGTTAAGTCTCATAGTGCTCAGAGCCATTTGAATCATTTTTCATCAGTCCCCTAGACTTAGAAACTACTTAAACCTAACTAACCTATGGACATCACACACATCCATGCCCGAGGCAGGATTCGAACCTGCGACCGTAGCAGCAGCGCGGTTCCGGACTGATGTGCCTAGAACCGCTCGGCCACAGCAGCCGGCGTGGGTGTCATGATGATGTCCACCCAAGCTTTGTGATCCGGCGCAAACGTTTTCCAGCTTCAATTGTGTCAATATTCTGCATACACTCGCTTCTTCCACTCGCATTCGGTTTGACAGTCAGTTCACTGTTACGCGTTTTTCAGCAAAAATCAGGGTGTCAGGAGTCTGTACAGCGCTCGGTCTGCCTCTGCGCGGGAAGTAGCGAGTATTGGCGCACCCACTTCCACCAGATAACCTGTTTGTCCAAAGACTAATTCTACAGCGATCAACAGCCTCGTACCCATGCACCTTGTACGATCTCTTATGAATGTCATCGTCTTGCTCTCACAACACAGAATCTCTGAAACAGTACATCGTTTCAGACGAACAGCAAGACGACAGCCATCATAACGGAATGCTACAACACTGCTACTTCCGGAAACGGATTGAATTAAATTTGTGTACAAGCGGGAATAATGTTTCTATGAACCCTGTGAAGAGCAAAACTGTAGAACAAAAATTGGATTTTTTTAAAAAAAAGTTGTGCATTTTGTTTGTGAGCAGTGGGACAAATTTTATGTCACTCCATTCTGCATTGTTGCCAAATTTATTCAATATGGTGGATCCAAGATGGTGGCCATATATGTGGCAACGTCGCAGTGACGTCATGGCGGGAAGTTCAAATTTTGGCGGGAAAATAAGTAAACTGGGCTACCTCCACTAACCTAACTCCACCCCTCCCCCACCTCCCCCCTCCCCTCCTATCCCTCATCTGGAAATGACAGGAAAAGGACTCACTCGGTGCTGGGCTGCTTAATAGGATGCACTAAGTCTTTATTTTGTATGCATTCTTTATTTCAACAGTTTGAGTTGTCATAGACAGTAGCTCCATCCAAAGTGTTTACCATGAGGTCCGGAGTCCAATTGGCCTATTTCACAACAGCACCACCAGAGGGCGCTGTTGGCCCCCCCCCTCCACCCCCATGTAATCCAAGATTATGATGTAATCCAAGATTATGGTCTGCGGAAAAATGGCAGGAAAAGGACTCAGTATTTGTTTGGCTGCTGGACTGGGAGGACAGGCCTAATTGTGTACTGTGTGACTATGTGTTCAATGGATGAGATGTCTGTACTTGAGAAGGAGGAGTTTAACGGTTATATTAGCTGTAATCATGCAGCTGAGGACTGTGTCTATAGCCATTTGCACGATGTTTGGAAGGCAATGATCCTTGGTGAATGTATGAAAAAGGCAAATACACTTAGTCAAATAATGAAGATGCAGCAGGATGGGGCTGAGTTACACTTTGCATCTCATGCTCATAAATGCGTATGCTGTAACCGTCGATCATTCGATAAATGTCCCGTCAGTCTTTCAAAGCACAAGAGGCAAGATATTCACTCCAGTGTGCGTCCATCCTGCCACAAAGGCCATGCGCCGGGCTCATGGCACCACCATGCGGTAGCCACAGGGGTGACGGCGTACTGCCTCTCACATTGGAATACCCGCAGCCTTCCTTCTTCCCATCCCCAGTGCATGGATACCCTTGTCGTTGAATACGAGCTGCTCCGGGAGTTATTGCATCTGGTGTTTATACAATGTGCGAACTATTGCCACATGCATAGCATGAAGATGTTCAAAATGGCTCTGAGCACTATGGGACTTAACATCTGAGGTCATCAGTCCCCTAGAACTCGGAACTACTTAAACCTAACTAACCTAAGGACATCACACACATCTATGCCCGAGGCAGGATTCGAACAGCTCTGCCACACCGGCTGGCTTGAAGATGTCACAGGAAATAAATGTACCAATGCACAAAGAGAGAGAGAGCTTTGCAGATGACTCAATAATATTTAAACAATTTGCGATGTAATTACACATTTTATTCTGAGTAATACCACCATCACAGTTGAACACAGAGTTTGAAAAACGATTGCGGCACACTTATGGAACCATCCCTGAGACACTTTGAACACTTTTGTGGGACATACCCTCATCTTTGAGACGGGCTGCTTCAGGAGTTACTAAATCCTACTGAATTTGTGTCTAAATACACTTTCAAACGGGACTTCGTTACATTAAATGATTTTAAACCTAAATCTACGATGGTTGGAACTTAAATAGTGTCAACTATTTATTGACAACCGATACAAAAGAGTTACACGTTTGCACCTGTTACTGTCCTTCAAAGTAGTCACCAGCGTTGTGTAGAACCCGTTGCCAGCGATTTGGAAGGCGTAGTATACCGTTGGCAGAGCCTATTCCGTTGATGGTGCGAATGGAGCGGCCTACTGCCTGTCGAATCTCTGGAACAGTTCTGAAGCGAATGCCACGAAGTGGTTCCTTCATTATCAGAATCAAATCAAAGTCACAAGGACTTAAGTCCAGGGAGTACGGTGGATGAGACAGTACTTCCCAGTACTGGGTCGCCGCGAAAGTCGAATGTGCGTCAGAGCCCCAGTATGGTGAAATTTCTGGTGATTCTCGTGTACGACTGTGATGGTGTTATTCTAATGCATTACGTTCCTCCACGGCAGACCATCAATGCACAGTATTACTGTTCGTTTTTGGAGAATCACCTGCGACCAGCTTTGCGAAAGAAGCGGCGACACTTTCTGCGCAACCCGCCCATCATTTTGCACGACAATGCGCGGGCACATACAGCGCAAGCTGTGGCTGCTCTGTTCGGTCGATGGGACTGGGAAATAATGCACTATGCACCATACTCGCCGGACTTGTCCTTGTGACTTTGATTTGATTCCGAAGATGAAGGTACCACTTCGTGGAATTCGCTTCAGAACTGTTCCAGAGATTCGACAGGCAGTAGACCGCTCCATTCGCACCATCAAAAGAACAGGCTATACTACACCTTCCACATCGGCTGGCAACGGGTTTTACACAACGCTGGTGACTTACTTTGAAGGACAGTAACAGGTGCAAATGTGTAACTCTTTTGTATCGGTTGTGAATAAATAGTTGACACTGTTTACGTTCGAACCCTCGTTTGAAGTGGAAATATCACCACATGAACGCAAAAGGCAGGACTCCACCACCAGGATCGGTTTTTTGGTCAGGAGTACATTCGGAAAAGACTATTCTTCTATGCCTTTGATTAGCCTGAAAAGCTTAGAAATGGTTACAATTTTTGAACAACATAAAAATTCGAAACAGAACAACCAAAGAAATCTGTGCAGACTGTTCAGTCTACTCGAGCGAAATAGCGGGGGCTGAGCTCTAACGGTGATTCAATCGAAAACCTTGAAAGTGCTATAATATTTTTAATTTTAACCATGAACAAAATGCTTGAATGTCATTTTTCGACGTGGTCTCCCTGGCGTTGAATTTATGTACTCCACCACTTCAGAAGTGCATAGATATCACGATGAAAGACTTCTTTTGGTCGTGTGTGTAGTCAGTGGTGCACCGTAGTTTTCACCTCATCATCACTACTGAAATACACTGAAGAGCCAAAAAAACTGGTACACCTGCCTAATATCCTGTAGGGCCCCCCGCGAGCACGCAGGAGTGCCGCAACACGACTTGGCATGGACTCGACTAATGTCTGAAATAGTGCTGGAGGGAATTGACACCATGAATCCTGCAGGGTTTTCCATAAATCTGTAAGAGTACGAGGGGGTGGATATATCTTCTGAACATCACTTGCAAGGCATCCCAGATATGGTCAATGACTTCCATGTGTGGGGAGTTTGGTGGACAGCGGAAGTGCTTAAACTGAGAAGAATGTTCCTGGAGCCATGTTCCTGGAGCCACTCTGTATCAATTCTGAACGTGTGGGGTGTCGCATTGTCCTGCTGGAATTGCCTAAGTCCGTTGGAATGCACAATGGACTTGAATGGATGCAAGCGATCAGACAGGATGCTTACGTACGTGTCACCTGTCAGAGTCGTATCTAGACTTATCACGGGTGCTATATCACTCCAACTGCACGCGCCCCACACCATTACATAGCCTCCACTAGCTCGCACAGTCCCCTGCTGACAGCAGGGTCCATGGATTCATGAGGTTGTCTCCATACCCGTACATGTCCGTCCGCTCATTCTGCGATGAATTTCGATTGATTTAACATCTTCACTACATAAAAAACGCATCACAGATCGCTGTTGCATAGCAGTGCATGTTGACAACTGGACGGCCATGTTGCTGTGGATGGTGCTGCCTCCACTGTGTTGTAGCATCACTCTGCAATCTCTCGGTCACTTTCTGAACCTCAAGGAACATTACTGCTACCTACCAACTCCATTTGCACCCTAGAAGGAAGTGAGCATGTCTTTTCCAGCAGGTGGTTGACCAGGCAATGTGTTTCCAGTCGTCAACAGTCCAAGTCGGTGTTGACAGGCCCAGACGAGGCAAAAAGCTTTGTGTCGTGCAGTTATCAAGGGTACACGAGTGGGTCTTCGGCTCCAAAAGCCCATATCGATGATGTTTCGTTGAATGTTTGGTACGCTGACACTTGTTAGTTGCCCAGCATTGAAATCTGCAGCAATTTGCGGAAGGGTTGCATTTCTGTCGTGTTAAACAATTCTTTTCAGCCTTCGTTGGTCTCTTTTTTGCTTGATCTTTTTCCGGCCACAGCGATGTCAGAGATTTGATGTTTTACCAGATTCCTGATATTCAGGGCACTCGTGAAATGGTCGTACGAGATTGATTTGACAATTTCACTACATCGCTACCTCGGAGGTGCTGTATCGCATCGCTCGTGCGCCGACTATAACACCATCGTAGCAGCAGTAACCGATCTAACAACTGCGCCAGACACTTGTTGTCTTTTATAGGCGTTACCGACCGCAACGCCGTAATCTGCCTGTTTACATATCTCCGTATTTGAATACGCGTGCCAGTACCAGTTTCTTTGCCGCTTCGGTGTAATGTGTATTGTATTGTATTGTATATTAACCGGGGACCTAGAAACGACGGAGAGGCTCCGTCCCCGCCGCAGCCGCCGTGGTCCACAACCCCACGACGACTACCGCAGTCCACTTCACCCCTCCGCCGCCCCACACCGAACCCAGGGTTATTGTGCGGTTCGGCCCCCGGTGGACCCCCCAAGGAATGTCTCACACCAGACGAGTGTAACCCCTATGTTTACGTGGTAGAGTAATGGTGGTGTACGCGTACGTGGAGAACGTGTTTGCGCAGCAATCGCCGACATAGTGTAACTGAGGCGGACTAAGGGGAACCAGGCCGCATTCGCCGAGGCAGATGGAAAACCGCCTAAAAACCGTCCGCAGACTGGCCGGTTCATCGGACCTCGACACAAATCCGCCGCGCATATTCGTGCCGGGGACCAGGGGCTCCTTCCCGCCCGGAAAGCCGTGCGTCAGACCGCACGACCAAACGGGCGGGCTGTGTATATATGTAGTTACTTCTAAAACAGACAGCGCAATTGCGAGAAAGACTGGCGCTCTGAGGGTTTCGCACCGCGTATGCCACTCGCTCTAGCGCGAGCGACATTACGTTAGTCTGACACGGTGTCTCGGAGCGAGCGGAGAACCTTAGTCGCCGCAAAGGTCAAACAGACGCTCTCGGTCGCGTAGCAACAGGCCGCGCAGCGAGAGAAGTCGTCATAATAATGAAAGTGTAGCTAAAGGACGCGACGGAAACCACACGCGTGACTACAACTTACGGTTTATATTTGCGTGCAGTAATATTTTTCTATTGTTGAGTATTTAACACATCAATATATTTGGCACATTTAACAGCCAAAATTTTGTCGCCCCGGACCAATGTCCGGCTTGCCCGACGCTAGAGCGGGCTATGCTCTTTTGCGGGAGAAAACTACTAAGAAAAAGTACGAGACCCTCGTGCAACCCTCACAATGTTTGACGAAGACATAGCAAACAACAAAACAAAGATTAAGGAAGCATAAAGGCACGAAATCTTTCACTATAATGTGAGTGAGCTCGGGGAGAATAGATTAACTTCTGATGTTAGGGGACAACGCCGCAGTCCCAGTTTCCGCGCATGCGCAGCCCGCAGAATACTATTAGATCCCTATACTCGGCGCAGTCTCGCCATTGACCTTAGCGACCCAGTCGGGTCGTGGTTGGTGGGTGATTTACGCGAAAGTAGGTGACGCGCGGCCACGACGAGTAACCGACTTGCCCGGAAACTCGCTCGTGTGAAACGGGCTTATGGCAGCGTGGATGTTTCCTTAGCAGCCGTGACAGAACTCGACGCTGCGCGGAGTCACGTGGCCAGGCAGGCGTGTTCCTGGAACCGGAACAATGGCGGCCTGCTGTCGCGATGCGGACGGCTGTGAGGTGCTGAGGCTCGTCACCCGAGGCCGTGTGCCCGATATGGCGAAATGCGCGCAGCCGGCTGTGACACGTGAGCCCCAGTCGGTCAGCTGGTTAGACTTCTAAACACCGCAGCACGACGACGCGGCAGGAACCCGGCTCTCCTCAAAGACATCTCCCACCACCCCCCATCCCCAACCCCACCCAACGTCCCACGTAAACTACCTGCCACCTTCATAGCGGACGTCGCTAAGGGGTGACCCTGATCGTCCTGTATGTAGTTGATTCGAATACAGGCAAGAAAATTTCGAATCCCACTGTTTGCAGATTCAGTTTCTCGATTAAATCCCAAATACATCCGCGCAGTCTCCGATGAATAACAAACTGAAGGCAGTGAGCCTCCTCTTCGAAATGTATAAGATTTTCATTAAAAGTATCGCCAACTGCAAAGATCAAAAATTGGACACAAGTGGGGAAAGGGGCAGCCCGGCGTTAGACATGAATATATCAGCAAGGGCCTTTAGCAAATCGCGAACGACGTTATAGAATAGAGCAATGAGTAGCATAGCCTAGATACAAAACGTTTCACGTACCTGCACGACGCTCTGCCCATTTAGCATTTCAGACTGGTCTCTCCGCAGCATCCACTAAGGCCGGTATTACACTATCAAATTTCTTTGTCAAAGATTTTTGATCAAAGATGTGATCAAATATTCGTCAAATATATTTGACAAAGATCTTTGACGTGGCGCTAAACTGGGGTATTTCACTGTCATCATATTTTTCGTCAAAGTTCAAGATGGTTGACAACAACAACTTGTTATTAACTGCAGCAGTTGCATATACCTCAATTGCATTGTGTGCACATGTGGAAGAGAAGCGGGAGGAAAAAAGGAAACGTACCTGGGTGAAACCGTGGGTTTTACGACGACACGATAAAAGCATTCGACAAAACTTGTTACGTGAGTTTATATTGGAGGACGTCAAGTCGTACATCAATTACTTAAGAATGGATGAGCATACATTTCTATATGTGCTCAGTGAAGTGTATCATCATATCACAAAGCACAAGACTCACTTAAGAACTGCTATATCTGCAGAAGACAGGCTCACTGTAACACTCAGGTTCCTTGCTATAGGAGAGGGTTAGTATGCCTCACGTTGTGAAGTGCCTCATCAGCTTCTTACATCTCTATTAATTTTCTAGTTGTCGGCACACCCCAATTGTATTCACCGGCAATGTTTAAAAAACACTGCAGATGACAGAACGCTGCAGCGATCTCCACGTGGTAACATGTCACATTGCAGTGAACAGAAGACAAGCGACTTCTTTGATCAAATCTGCAGCGAGACCCTAGATTTGATCAAATACATCACGACATTTGACAAAGTTCCCTATCACACCATCAAATATCTTCCACAAAGATATTTGCCAAAGATATTGGATAAAGAAATTTGATAGTGTAATACCAGCCTAACAGACAGGAACTCCATTCTAGCATCAAAATACCTCGTAATATTGTCGCAGACGTACTGGCTGTGTTTGCTCTTGCATTGTACTGCATGAAAGAATCGTAGCACTTTTCGTTAGTTGTTAGTTTTCTTAAAAAATAATGTAGTAGCTTATTCTTCTCATTCTTATCAGAAACTGCAAGGAAACTTCCATCTCCGATTCTCAAAAAATTGAACTCCCACATATAAACCAGCATCAAACGTCCAAATGCTTACCAAATATCTGTGTTAAATACAGTGGTGTGCAGAACTTAAGCATGAAACAAAATTTCGTATGATGTGCTTGCCACTGTCAAGTAACATAGCTCGTTCTATGTGAATTGAAGGTGGAGAGGGGAAGAAAGGAAAGGAAAGGGGAGGGAACACAGTTGTTAGCTGTATTGGGACATAACGCGGAATCGGTGGCGACGAGTGAAAATGTGTACCGGACTGGGAGTCGAACCCAGGAATCTCCTGCTTACTAGACAGGTGCGGTAATCACTGCGCCATCCGGGACACAGACTTACGCAACTGCACGACTACCTCGGCTCGCCTCACGGCCGATCCACACTCACATCGAGTGCTACCCAACCCTAGCCCCTGTCCAGTTCCTCCATAATCGCCCCTCCGAGATTCCCACAGGATGTCCGACGTATTTGTGCATTCCCACTAAAGGAGGTGGATTCATTGCCCAGATAGGCCTATCAAATTATATGCATGTGTGGTGTCTGTTCTTTCGGACATGTCCGAAGGAACGGACACCACACATGCATATAACATAGCTCGAGGAAACTTGGACCATACATCTAAAGAAAGAACTGCTACATTATAGTACAGAAGATAACTGAAATAAACACGCAGGAAGACAAACAGAAATGACGATTATGCTGAAGTCACCACGATTTATGACTTTCCCCTAGACATTGTACAAGGCGGGACATGCCTTATAATAGAGCTTGTGATCACTATTGACAGCAGTGCATACTCTGAAGGTGCTCCCATGCTGTGCGTTTGGCTGGCAAAGAGTTCCTGTGGTAGGGTGTTCCGTTCCTCCAGCAGCACAGTTGATAACTGCTGAACGGTTGTTGGTGCATGAGGATGTGTCGCACTACGTCTCCCCAACTCATCCTGCAGGTGTTCGATGACATTTATGTCGGGGCAAATGGGCAGGCTACTCCATTCGCCGAGTGTCCTGTCGCTCCGAAAGCTCCTCGGCGTGCGCTGTTCAGTGTGGTCGCGCATTGTCATCCATAAAAACGAAGCCAGGGCTGAATGGGCTGCCGAAAAGACCCACTTGGGGAGGGAGTACAGTTCTACAATAACGTTGGCCGGTGAGTGCACTGTTTTCAGTGACTTCAAGGTCAGTAGGCTCGTGTATCATTGCGCCTCCCCACAACGCATGGACGACCAAAACGATCAGGTCCGACGTTATTCCTGAGTGCATTACGCGTTTACACCTCTCACCTTAAGAGGATACGTCCAGAATCACTACGCAGACTGAACGTTCTTTCGTCTGAGAACGCACGTGAACCCACTCCTCCTTTGTTCAGTGCCTGTGTTCCTGGCAACATAGCGAATCCTTGAACACGTAGACTCACCGGCCAACGTTGCTGAAACACTGTACTCGTCCCGTATGTGCGTTTTTTCAGGGGTGCATTCCGCCTTGACGTCATTTTTCTGATTTAAATCGGACTGAGCATTTGTGGGATGAGCTGGGAGTGGGGCGGAGTCTATTGCAACACATCTACATGCATCAATTACCATCCAGCGGTTGTCAACTGTACTGGTGGCCGCGCTGTCACAAGCGCCATTTCGCGGCTCCCCCCGTCGGAGGATCGAGTCCTCCCTCGGCCATCGTTATGTGTGTTGTCCTTAGTGTAAGTTAGATTAAGTAGTGTGTAAGCCTAGGGACCGATGACCTCAGCAGTTTGGTCCCATAGGAACTTACCACAAATTTCCAAAACTGCACTGGCGGCGAAATGAAACGCTGTATCGCTGGAACTCCTCACCAACGGTTTTAGCCAGCTTGAGGGGACGTTGTAGAAGATGCGAAATTGCATACACAAATCCGACAGAATTCTTTCCATCGCAGGCTTCGTCCGACCATTCCCGAATCCTCTCGACCAACTGTTCGCTCGCTATTACTCGCGATAATAATGTCTCAGATTCAGTTTGTGGTCAACGTTGCAAAGAAGTATTAACGTCCAACTTTCATACACGATAACTGATTTGTACCATTCTATCACTTCTTCACACCGACCAACCTTCTTGCGCTGATTCCATACAACGAACTGGCAAATAAACATTTCACTGTCACGGCTTACGTCACAGGTAGTTACACGTTGGCCTGGTACCATTTCTTAACAATCTCTAGCGTTCTAAAGCGACCAGTAGGCTCTTTTAAGATTGTTACTATTATTCTATCGGTCCTTACGTCTCTTCGCTAATTTTCGAAACGGCTATTTCGGGTTACACATAGTATGGTAATTCCATTACAACTCAGTCACGTAACGTCCTATCTACACATCTGAATATTCTAGTCTGCTCCACTGAATTGGTGGCAGTATTTAATTCGCAGTTGACACGGACGGAAGCTAGACTACTGCGCAGCGGTTATATAGCGTCCGCATAAATTTCAGGAATCTGTATTAGGACAATTGATCTGCGACCTGGAAGTAGCATTAGCATCCATTGTGAATTGCAAACATTATCCTGCGGCGTTATTATCGATAGCTGACGTACTGCGTAACAATAAATCATGCTCTATGAACACAGGAAACAGTAGCGTTTCATTACAGGGAATAATGGCGTTTGATCCACAAGAAGCTAGCGCACCTCTCCTGTGCTACACTCTAGCCGGAGATGCGGAATCCTCTACCGAAATCACTTCTCTCATTAAATAATGCACAGAGTAACTCGTAGTAGCCTACATACACAATTCATGTCACCATCCTGCTTATCCCACCCGATATTGCTCTCTCTGTTGCCAGGTTAAATTGTTCCGTGGCAGTCGAGCCTGTATCTTTCTTAACACGAGGACTTTGTATGTATTTCTTCTTCTTCGATTTTCCTTCTTCTGTTTCTGCTTTTTCTTCTTGATTTAAATCAGATCACCTAAAGACTACATTAAGTATCAGTCTTGTTCTGTATTTATTTTTGGGTACAGGAAAGTATTTTTTATTCTTTCTGAATAGGCGATCTCGTACGAACATAGACATTGCTTCCTTCCTGTTCGTCCAGATTTGGAATCCTCTCATCTCTTTGGTGCCCTTCCACGTCATTCTTTTGGTGTGTCTAAAAAAGGTCTTTTCCTTTTAAGGTGGTACTTTTTACAGTATTATTTTTTTCAGTATCCACACATACAGCACCTTGTCTGCCCAAAATCCGACTTATTCAAGATCGCATTACTTCCCTCGGAATGTTTTTGTGTTTTTGTTTGTTTATATTTGTGTTCACTAACAGGCACTTTTTGTTCAATGAGATTCATTTGATAGCATACAGACTTTCCAGATTTACGAATGAGTCGATTTTCAATAACTGACTGAAGTTAATTTTAATTGCAATTATTCCATAGCTTTCCTTATATATTCTTTCATTTAGTAGAGATAAATATTTTTATTGGCCTGTAGTTGCACCTATGCAGCCACTCCAAACACACAATGTCTTAAAAAGTTTATACTGCGGAAAACCAAACATACAACGTCATGGACAGTTAGAACAAAATAATATGGACGGTTCAACACTATTTGTTGGTATTTATTTCACTTACACAATCTTGACAGGGTGAAACGCACGATCCATTCTGTAGCTTTATATTGTAGCCATCAGTCAGGTAACACCATGTTCTTTAGGCAAGGAAGTCGTAAAAGTTTCTCATAATCGCATGTCTGGACACTTTATAAAATCAGTAAGGTGATTATCGATAACATCCTTTATACCTGGGCTTGTGATCTTACACATAAGTGTATTATATATCTGACTCTACAACTGGAGCTCGACTACGCCAGTCAATCCAGATTGTCTTGTCGTTTTTTACAATCACATTGCTGTTTCCCTGGTAGCCAACTTACGTACAGAAGCCGTGGTTTAATATTAGGTAGTCACATACCCCCTTAAATTAACAATTAAATTTCAAACAGGCACAATGCTCCCCCCCCCCCTCTCACCCCTCTCGCTTCCCCCTCTAAACAACAGAGACGGAAGTGCTTGATGCACGTAGTCCAGCATTAGCCAGTCGGATCTCTTCTGCATAGAGGAACTAGATGTGAATAGCTTCCTGGAGCTCCCCATGGTCACAATTTGGCGATGGTACAAGGCTAAGTCTATAAAGGTGTAGTCAATGGCAACTGTGGTTGAATTTCAACTTGGCAATGATTCTCACAAACTGTCTCTTACTACCTACGCCAGTCGAGATGCATTTGAGAGCCAATATTTCAGCATGCCACTGGGCCTTCAGTAGATGTGGGTGGATTTGTTTGTAAAGCTGTCCTTATGGAGATCTTCGTCTCCCACGCTTTGTTCCATTCGTTTTTGACCATGTCTCTAAGACAACGAGGTCGCTCTTGTATGCAATTTGTCGTTGCATCGTTCGCCAACTTGCAGCTTCGCCATTTCCAACGATCATAGCATAGCCTTTGATCCACACAAATGATACCTCCCTACCGGTGTTGTGCATCTCTGATACAGCATCACCTATTTGGCACGGTAAATAACAACTCCCTTTGTCCTTACATATTAATGTTAGTGCTTGCACCGCAGAGAGCGAGTCCGCATGTATTACGATATTGGTAGTTGCTACGGCAACGGTTCCCAGCCTTTCGGGGACCATTGCCCCACACTGCAATCAGATATTAGCTAATACACTGCCATCCGCCTCCTCGGCCCTCATCATCGTCAACATCAGCTCCTAAATAGACTTTAGAACAAAAAGAATTTTCTTTGTACACTTTTAATTTAAAATGATGAAAGGTGTTATTCAGTTTATGTAGCCAGTTTTATTAAACCACCAACTAATGAGGCAATGAATTAGTCAGTGGGCACTGTGTACTTCAAACAACCGGTGTTTATAAAATGGCGCATGCTACATACAACTCGCCCTCAGAAAATAAAGCCAACCATCCACATTACCGGTTGACAGTCGTTACGTAAGACGCTTCCTCTGCATTACTCCTCCTCCTAGGGACACATGCTTACTCACACAGTATACTCATATTTAAAATCAACCTAGTTAAAATGTGTGCACTGTACTTTACGTTTCTAAATCGCTTGAATTCTGGACTCCTTACAGCTGAGATGGCAGAAACTGGAAGACTTCATGCTTTCAATGTTTTGTCTCTGACCACTGCCACTAATAATAACTATAATAATAAGAATAATAACATTGCGTAGGCCCTACAGCAATGTAGCAGCCACTACATAGTTACTGCAGTGTTGTGCTGTCAAGCAGTTCAGTTATCTGTTGCGAAATGAATAATGAAGCAATGTCTGGTTCATTGCGGGAACTACCTAGAACACGGAAACGTCGTTTTCAAGAGATATTTCGCCATATGCGACGTATATGTCCCACCTTTACTACTTAGATGCGTGGTACAAAATACAAATTATATGTATAGTCGTGGGGATATGTGAGGAAGATTTTGTTTATATATTTGTTTCACAAGCTTTAGCTTTCACCACATTGTGTCACGCGTTAATGCTAGAATTTGGAAAAAAAATATATAATTATTGGAAACTTAAGCAACAGATATTAGTCTTACCAAACAGTGATAATACTAGTGATCTTTTAAAAATAATGTAGTTTCGTAATCGAAACACAATCGAATTCTTTTGTTTTTGCCCCTCAGAAAATTTCATGTTACACGTCAGCGTGTGATTACCTTGAGGTTGGGAACCATTGTGCTACGTCAAATCTAGTCTTAGCGCTCGTTCAGTGGGTAAGAATTCGTCTGTGTAAATTGACGCCTCATTCGGTAGGGGAAATAGTATACTCTTCTTATTTTTAATATATACGTAGGTACAGCCGATGAAGTTCTCGTATTTAGACCCGTCGGGTTACACACACGCTGCACATGACCATTGTTCAAGAAGGCTTTCTAAATCGCTGTCGCCCGCATCTCGTGGTCGTGCGGTAGCGTTCTCGCTTCCCACGCCCGGGTTCCCGGGTTCGATTCCCGGCGGGGTCAGGGATTTTCTCTGCCTCGTGATGGCTGGGTGTTGTGTGCTGTCCTTAGGTTAGTTAGGTTTAAGTAGTTCTCAGTTCTAGGGGACTGATGACCATGGATGTTAAGTCCCATAGTGCTCAAAGCCATTTTAAATCGCTGTCATTGAGTTACTGGGTTCTCAGAGTACTCCAGATTAATGCGTACGTTACTGTGTGAGGCTGACACATACGTACTCTTGCTCAGAGTAAGGCAGCAGTCGCATTCTTTGAATCATATTCTGGTACTTGCTAAGCATTGAAAATGCCACCATAGGCGGCGGTGTTCATTTATCGATCCAGTAACGGTCATTGTAGCATCGCACTGCAAGGCCGCAAATTTTGTTTGTGAGCACATCCGCCAGCGCTGTAGGTGTTCCAAAATAAATTTTCTGCTGAGATGTTGGCTACGTACTGATAAGAGCGGCCCCATCGTTTCAACTAATATTGCGTTCTTTGGGGTGCATCCAAGAGCTACTTTGCACAGTCGCAATACTTTGTACTGGTGCCTTTCGTTCCGCCCCCTAGGTTCCTAAGAATGACGCAGCTGTAACTGAGTGATAGTTTTGTTAACGTAGTTCCAGACCATGGTCACCAGACCTCCGTGTTAGCCTTTGTGGTCTACTTTGGACAGAAGGGTGCGTAATCGCTATCCACCTGATTTTTGTCCAACCCTTATATATTACAAAGATGACGCATATATTTTTTGTAGGACTGTAGCTCCTTCCCTGACTCCTCTTTCAATGTTAAATTTTTCGACTAATTTTTTTCACTCTAATTTGAGCTCATCTATCATTGTAGACAAACTTTTTGGGTGATATGATTTTCAGATTTGTTTACTGCTTCAAGGCTTCAAGAAATATTTTACTGAATAAAGAATCCATTTATCGTCAATGATGGCGATAAATCAGTTCATAATTTTTTTAGATTCCTGTGTTCTTTGATCAAAGTAAGTGAACTGTCCAGTTGGTGAACAATTGTTCCTGAAACTTGCTTGTTCTTTTGGCTTATTTTCATGTAGAATTTTGAAAATAGTGTTCGGGGCTATTTGCATAAAGGTCAACATTATTATATCTTCGTGCAGCAGCAATCAATGTAAAGATAAAGGAAAGAGATTGGGAGTAGATTCGGAATGAACGGTGCTGGGTGAACAGCTCCTGAAAAATATCCAGTTGTAATACTGTGTGTAAGCTGTTTCAGACATGCTCCAGAAAAACATACAAGCTCAGTAGCGCCTCAGAACTTTTCTCCACACGCTATTTTTGTAAATATGTTGAGGCATGACTACAGAGACACCTGTGTTCCGGAAAACCAAACAAACGACCTCAGCTTCTACAAAAATCTTCTAGAACGGCTGCAATCTTTCATGTTACACTGAAACGTCAAAGAAACTGGTTTAGGCATGCGTATTCAAACACAGAGATATGTAAACAGGCTGAATACGGCGCTACGTTCGGCAACGCCTGTATAAGACAACAAGTGTATGGCGCAGTTGTTATATCGGTTGCTGCTGCTACAATGGCAGGTTACCAAGATTTAAATGCGTTTGAACGTGGTGTTATAGTCGGCGCACGAGCGATGGGACACAAAATCTCCGAGGTAGCGATGCAGTGAGGATTTTCCCATCCGACCATTCACGAGTGTACCGTGAGTGTCAGGAATACGGTAAGAAATCAAATCTCCGACATAGTTGCAGCCGGAGAAACATCCTGCAAGAACGGGACCAACGACGACTGAAGAGTTCAACGTGACAGAAGTGCAACCCATCCGCAAATTGCTGCAGATTTCAATGCTAGGCCACCAACAAAACGTCATCGATATGTTGCTTCAGAGCCGAAACCCACTCGGGTACCCTTGATGACTGCACGACACAAAGCTTTACACCTCGCCTGGGCCCGTCCACACAGCCTTTGGACTGTTGATGACGAAACATGTTGCCTGGTCGGACAAGTCTCGCTTTAAATCGTATCGAGCGGATGGACGTGTACCGGTGAATCCATGGACCCTGCATGTCAGCAGTGGATTGTTCAAGCTGGTGGAGGCTCTTTAATGACAAGGGTAGTGATATGGGACCCCTGATACGACTCTGACAGGTCACACATACGTAACCATCCTGTCTTATCACCTGCATTCATACATGTCCATTGCGCATTCCGACGGATTTGGGCAATTCCAGTAGGACAATGCGTAACTCTACAGAGTGGCTCCAGGAATACACTTCTGAGTTTAAACACTTCGATGGCCACCAAACTTTCCAGAGCGTGTCTGTGATGCCTTGCAACGTGTTGTTCAGAAGAAATCTCTACCCACTCGTACTCTTACGGATTTATGGACAGCCCTGCAGGATTCATGGTGTCAGTTCCATCCAGCACTACTTCAGACATTAGTCGAGTTCATGCCACGTCGTGCAGCGGCGCTTCTGCGTGCTCGCGGGGGCCCTACACGATATTAGGTAGGTATACTAGTTTATTTGTCTCTTCAGTGTAAGTTACACACAGTACAAGACAAACTAGAAAACTAGTTTCATCAAAGCAAGATCTAAAACAGGAGAACATTCGTTTGCAGCAAACTCTTCATGAAGGAATGGACTGCAGTAATACTTCAGTACTGCAAGTCTTGTGTAAGTAGGCTGTTTAGGTTCTTATATTGGTGACGCCACGTAGCGCTCTGTGTGAAAATCACTGGCTGTGCTGTGTGCAGTCTGTGGCTGGTTTGCATTGTTGGAATTTGCTATTGTAGTGTTGGGCAGTTGGCTGTTAACAACGCGTAGCGTTGTGCAGTTGGAGGTGAACCGCCAGCAGTGGTGAATGTGGGGAGAGAAATGGCGGAGTTTTGAGAGCGGATGATCTGGACGTGTGTCCATCAGAGACAGTAAATTTGTAAGACTGGATGCGTTGAACTGCTATATATATTATGACCTTTGAACACTATTAAGGTAAATACATTGTTTGTTCTCTATCAAAATCTTTCATTTGCTAACTATGCCTATCAATAGTTAGTGCCTTCAGCAGTTTGAATCTTTTATTTAGCTGGCAGTAGTGGCGCACGCTGTATTGCAGTAGTTCCAGTAACGGAGATTTTTGTGAGGTAAGTGATTCATGAAAAGTATAGGTTATTGTTAGGCAGCGCCATTCTTTTGTAGGGATTGCGTTGCACTAAAAATATTGTGTGTCAGTTTACTGTTGATCAAAATAAGTAAAGAGAGAAATGTCTGAGTACTTACAGTTCTGCTCAGCTGTTTGAAAATCAAATAATGTAAGAGGTTTATCAGCACAGTCATTCATAAATTTTTCTAAGAGGACGTTTCACTTGTTAACCTGTTTCCTTTTTATTAATTTATCCGTCTTACTGGTTACTGAGCTATCTGGCCCTGGATTAAACTGCTTGAAAAAAGATAGCAGCCACACACTTCATATATAGCTTCATCGACTAATCCGTATTTTACGCTGAATGTAAATTTCATGGAGCGGTCGCGGAAGTGTGCACAAATAGTCGAAGTGGTGCACAGTAGCTCAGCGTGTTCGGTCAGAGAGCCGGTGGCCCACTGTAATAAAAAAATCTGAGTAAAGGAATCAACGATCAACTTGAACGGATGTCATGTGACGTCCCCCCAGACCAAACACAACGAACAATACCGAACAAAATAAAGTAAAAAAAAAAAAAGTGATTAAAGAGAATGCTCAGTGTAAGTGGGAAATACGGGTTCAAGTGCCGGTCCAGCACAAATTTTCGTATGTCGCATTTAGGTAATACATTTACACCCATTGCGAGTGATGTGAAATTCGCTTTCAGCGAATAATTTGAAATATTTCATATATACTTAGACGTATTACGGATCTCTATCCATCTTCAGCTGGTATATCTTCATCGTCATTATGTTTCTGTCGACTCCATTTTTGACGCTCCATTCTCCTGCGCAACATAACAATTCCTTTAGCTTCCATGTTTTCCAAGTCGTATACTTGCTTGTAAATATCAGTGGTAAAGGCCTACTGATGCAGTGCAGCATTTGCCATGTTTAAATCGGGAATTACACCTAATGTCAAATCGCAATTTTCGTTACTTTCGGAAACTACTTTTGAAGTCAGCTGTATTTTTAGACATAATGTCGACTACCTTCAAACTTGATACACACTTCTGTACGAAAGAAGCGATTTATTCGTTCATTTTTCGTTCCTACAGAGGGTTATAGCGAGTTAGAAGGTGACAGCTTAAGTTGCTACTTTTTTAGTTACTTCATTTGTGCTGTTCATTGACAAGCTGGGTCAATATATCTTCTGGTCTCTGGTATCATGATCAGTCTTGAAGTTATTGAGGAACTGCACGTGCTAAATTTGCAGATTTACTCGCAGATTAACATTTGGCAAATTTTTTTGTATGTGCAAAAAGCTGTAATTTTCAAATGTATAGTTCTGTAGCTACTGCAAGCATCAAAATGATGCAAGAGACCAGAATTTAAACTGAACTAAGTTGACAGCGAGTAGCGCAAATAAAGTAATTAAAAATGTATCAATTGAAGGTTGAATTTTCTCTCCGAAGTGCACAGTGAAGAAAACAAGCTCGTCACTATTTAGTTACGATGTTTTAATTGTGTACAATACGTTATATGAGACCAACGCATCATGTTTATTTTTAAGATCTAAATTTAAGTTTCTTATGATTTCGCTGTCTCACTTCAGGCGAAAAATGCCACCATTTTGTTTCAATAACGGCACGGCCTAATTTCAGTTCATCCTCATCCAGATGAGGTAGTGGTCTGTCACTATTCAAATACTATTATCTGTCCTTCATATGGCACTACGTGCATTACATTACAAGTGTGAAACGTCTCTGTGAAGTCGTTTCATAAGACACACGTCGGATTCGGTACAACTTATTCACCTTACTACCTGATTTTAGCTCAATTCATGAACTCTTCCAGAAACACTGAGCACTCAAATAAGGCCCATTGAATATTATATGTGTATTTTAATGTGGGGTTTCGGTTTTGTTTTGTGAGAAAAGCTGAGTTGGTCATCGTCTGCTGGGAGCAGCCGATGTTGCTTCTCATTCGAAGGAGAGCACAGGATGACCAACTTAGGTTTCCAATACCTGAACAGAGAGGTTTACCCATCTT
The DNA here is from genome assembly GCF_021461385.2 of Schistocerca piceifrons. Lineage (NCBI taxonomy): Eukaryota > Metazoa > Arthropoda > Insecta > Orthoptera > Acrididae > Schistocerca > Schistocerca piceifrons. The sequence goes on from NC_060139.1 coordinate 643,068,701, forward strand.
AGTCGAAGTCTGTGTCGAAGGCTGTTTTGTGTGTGAGGTTGGTGACGGAGGGCTACCCCTCTGATAGATTCCCTGCTCGAGGAGCTAGGTAATCTCGAAAGAGAAAGCGTCACTCTTCGGTGAACGCTTGGTGAGTACGGATCGTGGCTGTTAAGAGTGGGTTCAGGTGATATGAAGCTGGTTGAGTTAGGACTTCGTTATGTTTAACTGTTGAAATACTTAAGAACTTCAGCTTAACTGAAGCGTGTTATTTTTCCGAATGTGCCATAATTATATTGTTTTAAATAAGCGATTTTTGGGTGTTTGAGTTAAAAGTGTCGAAGTTACTTTGTTCATTTTTAACAACGATGAAGTAGAATTTCAAACGGTAAATCTGATTAGGAAAAGCTGATTAACATCACTTCAACCGTACGTGAGTGTAATATTGAGCCTAAGCAGGTATGATTTTTAATGATTTTTAATCTTATATTTTGTGGAAGTTGCTCTTGTCTTTGTGTGTCGATTTTGTGCCACGTGTTTGGTAATCAATTACCCTTCTGGTCCACCACGGCACCGCAATAGGCTTTATTTTAACAGTTAGCTTGGTTAATGATCTATAATTTCTGCAAGAATATCTGTTCTTTCGTGCGCTTCCTACAAAGCAGCAGAAAAGTTTGATTCGGAATGCACCCCCTGCTCTAGTTCGGCCGTTTGCAAACAGCAGACGCAGTTAGTGTGCTGAATAATTATCGCACAACCTCGTGCATTGGTTAAACCTGTCCAGAGTAGTGCATGCTTAGAATCGTAATGCGAATCTCACTGAGATATTTTTATGATATGAATGCAAAGGAGATAATAGTATCATTGTCTCCCACCCCCGTTTTCTGTGTTTCTTCTTGCTGTAGTTAAATTCTGCTCTGTTACATTCTCACGTAATTCTTACTTAAATATTTCTAGTCAGGCACCAGTTATGTGTAGTTAGGATGTGCAACCAAATACCTAGATACAGCAAATAACCTACGTGAAAGATAAATTCTATGGTGTTGATCTTCCCCACTTACTCCGATTTCCAATCCTGAATTAATCAAGTTCCTTCATGCACGACATGGAGTGCTATTTATCTGGCTACTTAAAGAAATTTGCATTAAATTATTAAAGTAATTAAACTAATAATTTTCAGCTCCGTTCTTTTCTTAATGGTTAGGAAGGGCTTGGGCTGGTGGCGACCCTGAATTTCTGAATTTTTATCATTATTTGTGTGATAGAAGCAGCTAGAAATGCGAGCTAACGTATATGGCTCGATGAGAAACGTCGTAAAGATAATAATACGTTACAAGTTCTTTGATCCCCCAGCCTTTATCACTGTCAGCCAATAGCCGGTTACGCAATGTGTGTTTACCGTCGGTTGAACTTCGTGCAATTTTCTTATCAAAGCCTTCGAAGTACAAGGTAGAATATAACCGTTGCGAAGTTAGAATTTCTATTCAACACGTAGGAGTCTGCTGAGTCCAAGACTCCAAACGAGAGCTTGCTCTGTGGTTACACAGCGTTTCCGTTGTAATCGGCTTAAAGTGTTTACTTGCCCATTCAAGTTCAGCGAGAGAAACCTCTGTAGTGTGCCTTCCCTGGAAGCACAAATTAGCAAAGGAAAGAGTTGTCTCACAGGATATTACGTGTCCAGCGCTCGAACATATTTAATCTCTTTTTCCTTTGTTACTACACACATAAGAACGTATATACTGCGAAGTCGATTGCGTGCTTTTCTCAGCTTGTGGGGCAATTATTTCCAGTTAAATGTGTCTGATGAATAGTTTGTAGCGGCTTTTTGAAGGAGTGAAAAAAGAAAATTAAGAAGTATGGTGTTAAACGACGAAATACTACGTCAAGAACAACGTCTAGTAATACTATTTCTCGGAACAAGTGCTTAAAAGTTTCTGGCGCCTGCACGTTCGGACAACATAAATTATCAAAATGGTTGTAATGTTTGTCAACAAGCCATTTACACTGTTGCTGCCGTGAGCTATAAATGTAAATTTCTATTGCCATCGTACCAGATACAGAAGAACAATGGCTAGCAAGATAGTAAGATCGAGGAAAAAATTGTTACTATAGATGGTTATTTGTTTCCAAGCATGAATAAGCTCTTGATACACTCTTCATTTCTTAAGAATTATGACGAAATAAAAGAGAAACCGGTTTTAGAATGTTTCGATACAGTTCTGATTCCCTCAGCAGCGACTCCCATCACCCGATGGTTCTGTGCCAAAACCGTAATCTACACTTGATCTACTCACTAATTATGAAGTGTTGTTGATGACTGAATTTTTTAAATACCGTGCTTGGACTTCAGGTCTCCACTTACACTGATGTATCACGTTTTTCTATTTCGTTGTGCTAAATGAAAGTGTATCCTAATTAAATGGAACATTTTTCTGCTTTGACAGGACTACTAAACACCAAACATCCCTCAATAATTTCGTGTAACTGTTAACCACTGCACTACCGAAGAACTGCTAAACGGGGGGAACATTAACAAAATGACAAGCTGCAGGGACGGATTCCGAGCCGGAAATGGAGGAAATAAGGTCCTATGAACATGCGGGGTGAGTCAGGAGGAAAGGTACATGCTCTGAGTGGTGATAGTATTAGCGATTCTGAACAAAAAAATTCATTTGGACGTATGCCCTATTCCGAATGGTTTCCGAGATAGAACACATTTACACTACTGACCATTAAAATTGCTACACCGAGAAGAAATGCAGACGATAAACGGCTATTCATTGGACAAATATATTATACTGGAAGTGATATGTGATTACATTTTCACGCAATTTTGGTGCATGGATCCTGAGAAATCAGTACCCAGAACAACCACCTCTGGCCGTAATAAAGGCCTTGATACGCCTGGGCATTGAGTCAAACAGTGCTTGGATGGCGTATACAGGTACAGCTGCCCATGCAACTTCAACACGATACCACAGTTCATCAAGAGTAGTGACTGGCGTATTGTGACGAGCCAGTTGCTCGGCCACCATTGACCAGACGTTTGCAGTTGGTGAGAGATCTGGAGAATGTGCTGGCCAGGGCAGCAGTCGAACATTTTCTGTATCCAGAAAGGCCCGTACAGGGCCTGCAACATGCGGTCGTGCATTATCCTTCTGAAATGTAGGGTTTCGCAGGGATTGAATGAAGGGTAGAGCCACGGGTCGTAACAAATCTGAAATGTAACTTCCACTTTTCAAAGTGCCGTCAGTGGGAACAAGAGGTGACCGGGACGTGTAACCAATGGCACCCCATACCATCACGCCGGGTGATACGCCAGTATGGCGATGACGAATACACGCTTCCAATGTGCATTCACCGCGATGTCGCCATACACGGATGCGACCATCATGATGCTGTAAACAGAACCTGAATTCATCCGAAAAAATGACGTTTTGCAATTCGTGCAGCCAGGTTCGTCGTTGAGTACACCATCGCAGGCGCCCCTGTCTGTGATGCAGCGTCAAGGGTAACCGCAGCCATGGTCTCCGAGCTGATAGTCCATGCTGCTGCAAACGTCGTCGAACTGTTCGTGCAGATGGTTGTCGTCTTACTAACGTCTCCATCTGTTGACTCAGGGATCGAGACGTGGCTGCACGATCCGTTACAGCCATGTGGATAAGATGCCTGTCATCTCGACTGCTAGTGATACGAGGCCATTGTGATCTAGCACGGCGTTCCGTATTACCCTCCTGAACCCACCGATTCCATATTCTGCAAATAGTCGTTGGATCTCGACCAACGCGAGCGGCAATATCGCGATACGATAAACCGCAATCGCGATAGGCTACAATCCGACCTTTATCAAAGTCGGAAACGTGATGGTATGCATTCTCCTCCTTACATGAGGCATCACAACAACGTTTCACCAGGCAACGCCGGTCAACTGCAGTTTGTGTATGAGAAATCGGCTGGAAACTTTCCTCATGTCAGCACCCTTGTGTGAATGCTCTGAAAAGCTGATCATTTGCATATCACAGCATCTTCTTCCTGTCGGTTAAATTTCGCGTCTGTACCACGTCATCTCCGTGGTGTAGCAATTTTAATGGCCAGTAGTGTAATATCACTTTTGTACCACTATCAAATAGGGGTAATGCAGGTGTAGGTTTAATAATGAATAAAAAAACAGGAGTGCGGGTAAGTTACTACGGACAGCACAGTGAACGCATTATTGGAGCCAAGATAGACACGAAGCCCACGCCTACCACAGCAGTACAAGTTTATATGCCAACTAACTCCGCAGATGACGAAGAAATTAATGAAATGTACGAGTAGGATGAGGTAAAAGAAATTCTTCAGATAGTGAAGGGAGACGGCAATTTCAAGGTCATGGGTGACTGGAATTTGATAGTAGTTAAAGAAAGATGAGGAAAAGTAGTAGGTGAATATGGAATGGGGGTAAGGAATGAAAAAGTAAGCTGCCTGGTAGAATTTTGCTGAGAGCATAACTTGATCATAGCTAATACTTGGTTCAAGAATCATGAAAGAAGGTTGTATACACGGAAGAGGCCTGGAGACACTGGAAGGTTTCAGACAGCTTATTTAATGGTAAGACAGAGATTTAGGAACCAGGTTTTAAATTGTAAGACATTTTCAGGGGCAGATGTGAACTCTGACCACAATCTACTGGTTATGAAATGTAGATTAAAACTGAAGACACTACAAAAAGGTGGGAATTTAAGGAGATGGGACCTGGATAAACTGAAACAACAAGAGGTTGTAGAGAGTTTCAGCGAGAGCATTAGGGAACGATTGACAAGAACGGGGAAAGAAATACAGTAGAAGAAGAATGGGTAGCTTTGAGAGATGAAATAGTGAAGGCAGCACAGGATCAAGTAGGTAAAAGACGAGAGCTATCAGAAATTCTTGGGTAACAGAAGAAATATTGAATTTAATTGATGAAACGAGAAAATATAAAAATGCAGTAAACAAAGCTAGGAAAAAGGAATACAAACGTCTCAAAAATGGGATCGACAGGAAGTGCAAAATGGCTAAACAGGGATGGCTAGAGGACAAATGTAGGGACGTAGTGCTTATCTCACTAGGGGTAAGATAGATACTGCGTACAGGAAAATCAAAGAGACCTTTGGAGAAAAGAGAACCAGTTGTATGAACATCAGAAGGTCAGATGGACACCCAGTTCTAAGCAAAGAAGGGAAAACAGAAAGGTGGAAGGAGTATATAGAGGGTCTATACAAGGGCAATGTACTTGAGTACAGTATTATGGAAAAGGAAGAGGATGTAGATGAAGATGAAATGGGAGATACGATACTGCGTGAAGAATTTCACAGAGCACTGAAAGACCTAAGTCGAAACAAGGCCCCAGGAGTAGACACCGTTCCATTAGAACTACTGATAGCATTGGGAGAGTCAGCCCTGACAAAACTCTATCATCTGTTGAGCAAGATGTATGAGACAGGCGAAATATCCTCAGACTTCAAGAAGAATATAATAATTCCAATGGCAAAGAAAGCAGGTGTTGACAGATGTGAAAATTACCGAACTATCTGTTTAATAAGCCACGGCTGCAAAACACTGACACGAATTCTTTACAGAGGAATGGAAAAACTGGTAGAAGTTGACCTTGGGAAGATCAGTTTGGATTCCATAGAAATGTTGGAACACGTGAGGCAATACTGACCCTACGATTTATCTTAGAACACAGATTAAGGAAAGGCAAACCTGCGTTTCTGGCATTTGTAGACTTAGTGAAAGCTTTTGACAATGTTGACTGGAATACTCTCTTTCAAATTCTGAAGGTGGCAGGGGTAAAATACAGGGCACGAAAAGCTATTTACAATTTGTACAGAAACCATGTGGCAGTTATAAGAGTCGAGGGGTATGAAAGGGAAGCAGTGCCTGAGAAGGGAGTGAGATAGGGTTGTAGCCTATCCCCGATGTTATTCAATCTGTATATTGAGCAAGCAGTAAAGGAAAAAAAAAAGAAAAACTTGGTGAAGGAATTAAAATCCATGGAGACAAAATAAAAACTTTGAGGTTTACCGATGACACTGTAGTTCTGACAGAGACAGCAAAGGACCTGGAAGAACAGTTGAACAGAATGGACAGAGTCATGAAAAGAGGATATAAGACGATCATCAACAAAAGCAAAATGAGGATAATGGAATGTAGTCGAATTAAATCGGGTGATGCTAAGGGAATTAGATTAGGAAATGAGACACTTAAAGTAATAGATGAGTTTTGCAATTTTGAGAGCAAAATAACTGATGATGGTCGAAGGAGAGAGGATATAAAAGGTAGAGTGAGAATGGCAAGAAAAACGCTTCTGTTAACATCTAGTACCTATTTAAGTGTATGGAGTGTAGCCAGGTAGCCAGGTATGGAAGTGAAACGTGGATGATAAATAGTTTAGACAAGAAGAGAATAGAAGCTTTCGAAATGTGGAGTTACAGAAGAATTCTGAAGATTAGATGGGTAGATCATGTAACTAATGAGGAGGTGCTGAATAGAACTAGAGAGTGTAAGACGTCGTGGTCTCCTGACCTTCATTGCTTACATATTCCGCCCTCACAATCATATTCCGCACATCAAGACGCTTCATTCGAACCCAAACTCGATATGATAAAGTCAATATTGCATGATTTCATGTAAACGATATGCAAATAACTAATAAATCGCAAGTGCGCACCTTGATTGAAATACTCAAGGTTGGCGTACACACATACATTCCAGACACGACGGTCACAGGAGCTTTTAGTTCGAGGGAGGCAACCGCACGCCAGGAGGCCGGTCCCAACCCATCTACGTCGCCGGTGACCACCCGTAGAGCAGACAGCGTTTGCCCGAGTGAAAGGACGACCCCGTGTTTGGCTTAAGAGCAAATTCTGCTACATTGTGTGGGAGCGCCCAGCCTACGCATTCTTTACACATAGCATGCAGTTTCAGAGATTTTCACAGGGAGACAGCAAACGCCAAACGCCGATACTACAGATTTCCCGATTGGTCGCCTTAAACGTAACGTCATTCTCCCGTTTTAGAAGAGCAACGCTGATTGGCAGACAATATTTCTGACGCCTTGAGCTGAAGGAGTAATGGAAGAGACTGAAAGATGTACCCCTTCACGTCTGGCATGGAGAGGGGCCATTCCGTTGTCGCTCTTGGAGCGAGAACACGTAACGAGAGCGTGCGCGCTCGTACGTGTACTCAAAGAGCGAGGAACAAGTCTCTCCTCAGTACTTCACTGGGAGAGCACCTCTTTAGAGAGCGAATCGAAGTGCGATTCTATATTGAGTCCTTGCGATTAAGCGTTGTTCACTGTGTTGGCCGCCACATTTATTGTGTGGTGTGAACGGATAGAGTTATAGTTAAACGCCTGCGAGCGAATTTTCTAGTGGCATCGCAATGGACTGGTTATCTGACCGGTGTACCACGCCAATAGTTAGACTAGGGGCGAATAGGAGTCCTTGACTTCATCAAGGCGTAGGGAGAGTTTGATTGGCGAAGGTCAATCCAGATAGAGCGAGAGTTATCTTATTTGTTAGCAGCGCAGACAGCAGTCATCGCAGCTTATGGTATTGTGCACTACAGCTCTAGCGAGCCCCATATTTCCTCCACAACAGTACACTTCACTGCATTTCACACGCGACAGTCTCGACTGTACCTAGCAACATTCTAACAGATAATTATTCAAGTTGAGTAGGTGCGGCTCTCAGCCATTCTGCCAAGTCAATAACAATCTTAAACTTTGTATAGAAATTTCATTAGCAAATCCTATCCTTAAGAGGTAACTTCACATTCCATAAAGAACCCGGAAATTACGTGTTAAGTTCATAACTAAAAGCGCCATTGTGATTTCTTAGAATTTTTGCAAAAATAAATAATAACTTTCGTTAGTTTCACGTTTTTCTTACACTAACTAGCACTACTCCAGTTCCCAAGTATCCCACTAATTACATAAGAAATTTTGTGAATTTTTGTGTCATTTCCTTACAGCGGACGACTCCAGAAGATATTTACTGCTGAAAGTTTTCCAGACATTTCTCTTTAGAACGTTAGGAGCGTCTGTCTGACTTCTGTAGTAGTGCGGGGGTGGAAATTGCATCTTGCAGGAGCCACAGGGTAAAGGGTACATCTCAGATCAATCCCACGCTCACAAGAGGAGAGAAATTTGTAATAATAAATGAAAAGCACCAGTTTGCTTTTGTTCTACAATATTATTTTTATTGCTAACCGGTTTTCGGCTTACAAGGCCATCTTCAGGCCTGAAGATGGCCTTGTAAGCCGAAAACCGGTTAGCAATAAAAATAATATTGTAGAACAAAAGCAAACTGGTGCTTTTCATTTATTATTATAATGTTGTTCTACCAAGAACCGACGGAAGATTCAGTTAATAAGAGAAATTTGTGGCACGACTTGAGTAGAAGAAGGGATCGGTTGGTAGGACATGTTCTGAAGCATCAAGGGATCACGAGTTTAGTATCAGAGGGCAGCGTGGACGGTAAATATCGTAGAGGGAGACCAAGAGATAAATACACTAAGCTGATTCGGAAGGATGTAGGTTGCAGTAGATACCGGGAGATGGAGATGCTTGCATAGGATGCAGTAGCATCCAAGCAGTCTCTGGATTGAAAATTTCTTTACGAAAAAAGTCGACAGTAACACTTTATTTTAAACTTTGGAGCATATGAGAAGTACGATTGGCATGTCAATAATGCAGTCACGTGTAATCAACGTTTGTTGTAGAATTTTGGAACATGTTTTATGCCCACGTATTATGAGATTGCTGGAGACTAAAAATCTCCTCTTAGGGATCAACATGGGTTCCGAAGACAAAGACCGTGTGGAGTAGAGCACGCTCTGTTCGTCCACGAGACCCAGAAAGCAGTACATACCGGTGCGCAGGTTGGTGCCGTATTCCTTGACTTATGGAAAGCATTCGATCGGTTCTACACTGCCACCTAATCAACAAAATACGAGCGTACGGGATATCAGACTAGCTGTGTGACTGCACTGAAGAGTTTCTACCAAACAAAACACAGCCTGTCATTTTCAACGGAGATAGATCAGACTTAAAAGTAACATAGGGTGTGACTTAAGGGCGTGTTATATGACCATTATTTTTCACCGTACAGGGTTTATTAATTAGTTATACAAAAGAAAGCTTGAATTGTGAAATAGGTAAAGAACTCAGAGAAATGTTTGATACAGAACTGAATGCAGTATATCTTCAAGTTTTATTCCCGCCTAACACTGTTATTCCCGGCGTTCCCGTTAGATGGCATGGGCGAGTGAGATTCAGTCATTACGGAGTCGTATAACGGAGCAGAGCTTATACAGTGTTGATAATGGTTTCATGCATCCAAATCCGTTACTAAACTTCAGGGACTAATCACGGCCAAATATTCTAAGCCACCACCTCAAATCGTTATTAATTGGTACAATCGTTTCACGTGCGTACCACACAGGACACCGTGTCGGGGTCGACCAGCTGTCTCTGACGCAGTGACACAACAAACTGGGCAGTCTTACATTCGTTGTTCGGGTAAATCAACGAAACATATCAGATAATATGCCTAGTGTTACAGTGTGGAATGTATTACGGAAATGCCTGTCATTCAAACGCTATAAATTGAAACTGGTGCAGGCAAAGTGAAAAAGAAAAACGAGCTGAGATTTATGTAGAAATGTTTAATAAAATGTAGACTGAAGCTGATTTTCTTAATAAAATTGTGTTCAGTGACAAAGTCACCTTCCATAACAGCGGTAAGTGAATCTGCATGACGTTCGAATATTGAGTGAGCAGAAGCCACTTCACGTAATCGAACATACATTGAACTCGTCTAAGGTAAATGTTTTTTTTGCGCTGTAAGCTGTAACAAGATTTACGGCTCTTTTCTTTTTCTGAGTCAACTGCAGCTGGCATATCGTACCTGGACAAGGTTGAACATCATTTAATGCTCAGTTAAAACAGGATATGGGCGCAGAATTTATTTTCCAGTAAGATGCCGCACCACCACGTTGTCATGGTGAAGTTGTCACGTATCTCGATAGACTAGGAACGGACGTGGTGGAGCTATATCCTAGCCACCGTGATCAGCTGGTGTAACGCCAGTGGACTTTAGTGTACGGGGTTGCATTGAAGACAGAGTGTTTATTTTTCCTCTTTCAGGAAACGTCGACGAGCTACGACAATGTACACCGAAGCGCCAACGAAACTGGAATAGGCATGCGTATTTACATACAGAGATATGTAACCAGGCAGAGTACTGCGCTGCCGTCGGCTACGCCCATATAAGACAAAAAGTGTCTGGCGCAGTTGTTAGATCGGTTAATCCTGCTACAATGACAGGTTATCAAGATTTAAGTGAGCCTGAACGTGGTGTTATGGTCGGCGCACGAGCGATGGGACACAGCATCTCCGATGTAGCGATTAAGTGGTGATTTTCCCGTACGACCATTTCACGAATGTACCGCGAATATCAGAAATCTGGTAAAACATCAAATTTCCGAGATCGCTGCGACCGGAAATTCGGGGGGGGGGGGGGGGGGGGGGCTACTGTTGAGAAAAATATTCAATAACCAATGAATGGGTAACGTTCTACCAGTCGGGGCATGGAATGTCGGGAGTTTAAAGATGACAGGGAGCTAGAAAATCTGAAAAGGGAAACGCTAAGTCTCAACCTAGATGCAGTAGCAGTCAGTGAAGTGGAAAGAGAAGAAGACAAGGATTTCTGGTCAGATAGTGTAATATCAACAGCAGCAGAAAATGGTATAACAGGAGTAGGATTTTTATGAATAGGAAGGTAGGCAGAGAATGGGTTACTGTGAACAGTTCAGTGATAGGGTTGTTCTTTCAGGTATACATGCCAATGTCGCAAGCAGAAGATAAAGAGATGGAGAAAGTGTAGAGGATATTGAATGAATAATTCAGTACGAAAAGGCAGATGAAAATAGTCATGGGGGACTGGAATGCCGTTACAGGAGAATGAGTAAAAGAAAGAAGTAGTATCACATATCGATAACGCTCCATGGCATATCAAGGTTGGTAACGGAATGGCAAGTTTCTGTCTTACATCATAGCTGTCACGCAGGATTTAGCAGACCCCATGCTGCGCATCCGCAGTGTCACACCTCCAGGAGCTCTCCACTATGAATGACGTCTTCCGCCGCAGTATAGGATGGTCGGCGGCAGCTGCTCAGCCCATTCGCACTTGAAGACCCTTCCCTCTGACTTCGATAAACGGACTCAATTTTTTTCTGCATTGTTTGTAATGCGCAACGGCCTTGCCGCAGTGGATACACCGGGTCCCTTGAGATCACCGAAGTTAAGCACTGTTGGGCGTGGCCGGCACTTGGATGGGTGACCATCCAGCCGCCATGCGCTGTTGCCATTTTTCGGGGTGCACTCAGCCTCGTGATGCCAATTGAGGAGCTAATCGACCGAACAGTAGCGGCTTCGGTCAAGAATACCATCATAGCGACCCAGAGAGCGGTGCGCTGACCCCACGCCCCTCCTATCCGCATCCTCCACTGTGGATGACACGGCGGTCGTATGGTCCCGGTAGGCCACTCGTGGCCTGAAGACGGAGTGCATTGTTTATAATCAGTCTTCGTTCGCTTGGAGAAATACGAGTTAAGTAAATCTTCTGTTCGTTCTGTTAACTTGTTCACTAATCTTTTCTGTTCCTGTTCAGCTATCCTATGAAGACAGTTGCCGCACCACTCTGTACCCCTATTGTCTTTACAGTTGTGTACGAAGTCGTGCACAGAAACCCTACCTATGTGTGGCTGTCTTAAGGCTCTGACTTGCCTTCTCCCTGTTACGTCGTCTTTTTGGTTGGTTTTTTTCCGGTTGTTTGTCTCTTATGGGTACCCAGTGTTTGCCTTGCTTGTGCTATTTGTATTCTCGGTTCCACGGTTGCAGCTTTTGTACCCTCTTCTTTCTCTGTGCTATTTTCGCTTTTCTCTGTTCGTCTTCGTGCATTGAATAATTCATAATGGATAACACGCCGCCATTGCCTGCTTCGCTGCCTGCAGGTGATGTAGCTCAGTTTATTCAGTTTCACAGTCAACAAATGATTAATCACTTCATCATGGTGCAGCTGGTTTCGCACAAGACGTCGGACCCAACGGCAGCGCCGCCTACACCTCTGGCGTATGTGCCCCCATTTTGTGAGTTTGACGAGGGGAAGGAGGACTGGATAGAGTACCTCACACGGTTCAATGCGCACATCACAGCGATCACGTAAAAGATGTTGACAAACATTCGTACTCCTGGGCCACGGCGGTAGTGAATGTTTATCGCCTGTCAGAGTTGTTTCCCACGTCACGCCCGGAGTTGGTAGACTATGAGGACCCATCCCAGTCTCTTACGAAGCACTATGAGGACAGGGTACAAATAGTGGCTGTCCATTATAAATTTTTTATGTTGGGTAAGCAACAAAGTCAGACATACCGTCCGTGGGAGACTGAATTGCAAGGCCTTACTAGACAGTGTAGGTTAAAATGTGACTGTGGGAATTACTATAGTGATAGAATGGTTCGTTCACGCACAGTGCAGCTGAGTCTCGAATTCGGGAACATGTTCTTAAATACCCGGACCATTTGTTGAAACAAGTTCTCCAGATTCTTGACTAGGCTATCAGGCAGTTTTGAGGTAGCGCCTGTTTCTTTTCTAGATAGTTGCGACAAACCGGCCTCTCAGCTGGCTCGCAGAGACCTAGCCGGGCACAGCCACAGTGCTCACACCAACACGTGTCGCATCCAGCACAAGGTGTGAAGTCGCGACATCGCTGTAATACGGCACATGGTCGCCGGTCCTAAACCCTCGCTTCAAGCGACTTGCTTTTTTACGTTAAAAATGGACACGTACAGTCGGTGACCTTCAGAACCTAAGTCACCCCCTGCTGCTACTCCTTCACGTGAATCGAAGTCACTAATAGTGTGTAATGTGCATTCAAACACCCACAGTGCCGTTAGTGCAAAACAACAGTCCAACAATCGTTCAGATTAATACCGCTGGCCAATCAGTCCGTTTGCAACTTGACACTGACGCTTCAACTACTTTGCTCAACCGTAACACTTACAAATTGCTTGCCAAACCTAAGCTGTGTACACTGCGCCGTACACTGACGGCATAAACCGGCCAAGACATTCGTGTCGAAGGCACTTTTAGCTTTACAGCAACTTTGCGAAATTTGATGAATAGGGTGACATTTACAGTGTTTTTCTCCCAAGCCATTGCTATTATTTCTGGTCTTGATTTGATTTGTTTGGGTTAAGCATCCAGGACATTGTCCTTTCTGTTTCTTCCTTTGATCCTCAGGACAGTGTTGCTGAGTTATGTGCTCAGTTTCAGGATTTGCGAAATTTGATGAATAGGGTGACATTTAAAGTGTTTTTCTCCCAAGGCATTGCTAATATTTCTGGTCTCGATTTGATTTATTTGGGTTAAGCATCCAGGACATTGTCCTTTCTGTTTCTTCCTTTGATCCTAAGGACAGTGTTGCTGAGTTATGTGCTCAGTTTCAGGATTTGCGAAATTTGATGAATAGGGTGACATTTACAGTGTTTTTCTCCAAAGGCATTGCTAATATTTCTGGTCTCGATTTGATTTGTTTGGGTTAAGCATCCAGGACATTGTCCTTTCTGTTTCTTCCTTTGATCCTCAGGACAGTGTTGCTGAGTTATGTGCTCAGTTTCAGGATTTGTCTTCTGAGAGTTTAGGCAAAGCCAATGATTTTGTTGCCCATGTTACACTGAAGGACAATGCAAAGCCACGTTGTGTTAGAGCTCGTCCCGTACCTCAGCCTCTTGGATAGCAGGTGGCCCAGGAACATACTTCTTTGCAAGACAGTGGCGTCGTAGCACCCATTACTGCTAACCAGTTATTCTAAAGAAACAGTCCAGCAGACTCCAGTCGTGCGCTGATTTTAAGCAAACTGTGAATTCTCAAACAGTCATTCACATTTATTCCTTGCCGCTCCAGGAAGAATTGATGCATAAATTGGGTGCCAGTCATTACTTTTCCCAAAATGGATTTGTGTTACGCTTACGTGTGAATCCCTCTGGATGAACAGTCGCGACAGGCCTTTGTCTTCAACACTCATCTGGGTCTCTTCAAATTTCTGCGATTTGCTTCCACTCCCACCATTTTCCAGCGCTTTCTGGAGTAGCTGACTTCAAAGTTCCTTTTCGCACGAATCGTTTAGATGACATTGTTGTCTCAGATCGCATTAGCAATCTTCGCACTCTGTTTCAAGTGTTGTCTGCAGTTGGTCTCAACTGTAGAAGAGACAAATGTGCGTTTTTTCAGACTGAATTTGAGTACCTAGTACATTTCATTAACAGCCAGCGCGTTCACCCATTACAATTACATTTGCTTACTACCTGTGACCTTCAACCCCCACGCAATGTTTTGGAATTGAAGTCTATGTCGCAGTAGCTCACTATTATATCCGATTTATTCCTAACGCCTCTAAAATCACAACTCCTTACATCGCTTGTGCAGGAAGTATGTTCCCTTTGTTTGGCCGCAAAAGTGTCAGTCTGCTATCCAGAAGTTGAAAGATGCTTCCCTTAGTGATCGATGCCTTTTTCATTTAGATCCAGCCAAACCCGTGGTCTTGACTGTCGATGCTTTCTCTTACGGAATCGGTGCAGTTTTGTTGCACAGATTTGGTGCTGTTGACAGGCCGATTGTCTTTGCTTGGATGTTGAACAAAGCTCAGTAAATATTCGCAAATTAAAAAAGCGAGGCTATCACCGGTGTCTGTGGTGTCATTGAAAACGGGGCTATCACCATTGTCTGTGGTGTCACTAAGTTTCTTCAGTATCTTCTTGGCAGGAAATTTTACTTGGCGACTAACTGTAAACCTCTACAATCTTCGTTTAGAGGTTCTCAGTCACTCCCAGCTCGCACAGTGCAGAAGCTGCAATGGTTGGCTCTTCTTTTGTCAAATTACCAGTATGAGATTGTTTATCAGCCCACTTCTGGGCATGCCAACACAGATGCCCTTGCTCACCTCCCTGTTGGCGCAGATTCAACATTCGACGAGTCCTCTGCTCCTAGCTGCTACACTGGTGCACAAAACACAGATGCTTCCCGCGGCTTTCCACTTAACCGGCGGAAAATTTCCCAGGCCACAGCCACAGATGATTTGCAGATTCTGTTGCGCTACATCCGCAATGGTAGACCGCATTCAGCCACACAGATTCGTAGCTCTGTAGTTTGCTAATATTTTGCCTGTCTGCATGCCCTTGCAGTTCACCAAGGTGTCACTTTGCTTCACACCAATACTATCAGTCACGTGCTGTGGTACCCGGGCTGTCCAGCCTGACGTGCTTCGTTAGGTACACCATGGTCACTGGTGTGTCATTCACACCAAGCAGTCGGCGCGACGTCACTGCACTTGGCACGGTATGGATGTGCAAACTTAACAATTGACTTTCGAGTGTCAACCCTTTGCTGAACATCAGTCAGCCCCCCCCCCCCCCCCCCCCCCCAGCAGTTCTTTGCTTGGCAACATTTGCACTTGTATTTCACTAGTCTTTACTGCGATACACACTGGCTCATCGGCTTTGACACTTTCAGCGAATTTGCCTTTGTGGTTCCTATGCACTTTACTACAGCTAGTTCCACGATCCAGGCCTTGCTGTCGATCTTTTGCCTCGAGGCTTTGCCCACAGTGATTGTGACTGACAAGGACCTCTGTTTGTTGCCGACGAGTCTGAACAGCTACAAACTGCCTCAAGCATCAACCAAATCATGAGCGCACAATTTACAGCCGCAATCCAATGGCAATACTAAGTGCTTTGTACGATCTTTTAAGCAGTAGATGGACGAACTTCGTGCCTCCCACACATGGTATCAAGGCTCTGTTCCTGTTCTTGTCTTCCAGCCATGGGACGGAACATCTGTGGCAGAGTTGTTACACTGAGAGCGCCACTACACCTTACTTCAGTGGCTGCCACAGCGGGTGGCACCCACTCTGCCCAGGCAGACAAAGTATCAAACTAACGATTCGGTCTTTACAGATTGTATGACAGACAGAAGCGCTGGGACTGAGGCACCATTGAATGTGTTGGATGCTCTGTTTCTCCTACAGGGACCAAGAGGACTGCAGCGACGCCACCAGAATCTAATTTATCCATGTGAATTGCGTAATCTTGACATAGGCTTTATGCTTTCAGTTTCAGTGTCCGCTTGTCATAGCAGCCCATACTGCGTCCAGCTCTCGCGGACCATGTGATATTGATGCTGGTCACAGAGCCAATAGATGTCCTTCCATGATCGTTGCCATCTCGACAGCCACCATCGTCTGGGGATGGGCCACTCTTTCCTGCAGATGTCCTATGTGCCACCTTGGGTCCCTCTGCAATCTTCGTTTGCTGTTGCACCTCTGGATGTGGATGCATCCCCTCTGACCAGTTTTTGGGCTGGTGTTCCCGGGCAGTCTCAGGACTGTATGCTGGGGCACAGGCAGGAGCTCAGCGTCAGCCTCAGTTTCAGCTCCCATCTCCTCATTGCCACTTGCATCCAGCACCCCCATCCCCCAACACTCACTTATCTAAACTACACAACGATGGTAAGGAGGTTTGGTGGGAAGGTATGTCTTATCAAGTATCGATACCACCCCATGCGTTATCAAGGTTGGTAACAGTGTAGCAGGTTTCTGTGTGGCGCTGACAGCAGTCACACAGGATCTGGTGAATCCACTGGTGTGCATCTGCTGCGTCACACCTCCGGTAGCTCTGTACTGAAAATACCCTCTGGTGCCACAATGTAGGACGGCCAGCGGCAGCCGCTCAGCCCATTCATGATTGGAGCCTTTTCCTTGTGACATTGATAGCTGGACTGTATTCCTTGCTGCATTGTTTGTAATGACTGTTCGTTCGCTTGGAGAAATATAGATGAAGTAAGTCTTCTGTTTTTTGTGTTAACTTGTTCGCTAACCTTTTGTGCTGCTGTCCAGCTCTCCTACAACGGTAGTTGCTCCACCTCTCTTTACCATTGTGTATGAAGTTCTACGTAACAAAAGGCTCACAGGAAATATAGGCTTCATAGTAGGAATGAGAGAGGAAAAAGACTGAGTTCTGCAATAAATTTCAGCCATTAATAGCGAATAATCTGTTTAATAATCAAAATAGGGGTCAGGCAGAGATTCTGAAATCAGATATAGGATTTTAAGGCATACCCAGGAGCAGAGATAGACTCAGATCACAATTTAGCAATATTGAAGAACAGGCTGAAGTTCAAGGGACCATTCAGAGAGAATCAATCTGTAGACAAGTCGGATGTGGAAGTACTAAGGAATGAAGAGATACACTTAAGGTTCTCAGTGTCTATAGACACTTGAAGTTCTCAGCGTCTTTAGATACTATGGCAAGGAACAACTCAGTAAGCATTCCAGCTGAAAATGAATGGATGTCTGCAGAAAGGGAAACCACAGAAGCTGGAAAGAACGTAGGTACAAGGAAAGTAACTAGAAAGGAACCTTGGGTAACAGAAGAAATACTACAATTGATTGGCGAAAGAACAAAGTACAAAAGTGTTCAGGAAAATTCACGCAAACAGAAATATAAGACACTTACGAATGAAATAAATAGGAATCATAGGGAAGCTGAGATGTAATGACCGCATGAAAAATGTTAAGATTCCGAAAAGAAGTGATTGTTGGCAGGACTGAATCAGAATGTAGCCAAATCAAAACAACGTTTGGTGAAATTAAAAGGAAGGGCACTAAAATTAAGAGTGCAATGGGAACTCCTCAGCTAATTGCAGAGGGGAGAGCGGATAGGAGGAGAGAGTGCGTTGAAGGCGTCTGTGAGGGAAGGAATTGTCTGATTATGTGACAGAAGACGAAACAGGAGTCAAGAGACGAGGGAACCAATATTAGAATCGGGGGCAAGCTACAAGAACCGAGAGGTAACAATAAGACTGGAAGACCAAGAACTAAGTGCTCAGATTGAAAAGGATGTGAGGTAGGATGTAGTCTTTCGCCATTGATGTTCAATCTGAAGAAGCAATGACAAAAATTGGGGAAGGCTCCAGAGTGCTATTAAAATTCAAGGTGAAACGATACCAGTGATAAAGTTCACTGATGAAATTGCTATCCTCAGTAAAAGTGAAGAAGAATCACAGCATGTCTAGAATTGACTGAGCAGTCTAGTGTGTACAGAATATGGAGTGAGAGTAAATCAAAGAAAGACGAAAACAATGAGAAGTAACAGAAATGAGAACAGCTAGAAACTTAACATCAAAATTGGTGAAGTACATGAAGTTAAGAAATTCTGCTACCTAGCCAGCAAAATAATCCGTGATGGACAGAGCAAGGAGGACATAAAAACAAACTAGCAATGGCAAAAAGGGCATTCCAGGCCAAGAAAAGTCTGCTAGTATCAAACATAGGCCTTAATTTGAGGAAGAAATTTCTGAGAATGTACTTTTTGCAGCAGAGCATTGTATAGTAGTGAAACGTGGACAGAGGGAAAACAGGAATAGGAGAGAATCGAAGCATTTGTGGTGTGGTGCTACAGAGAAATGTTGAAAATTATGGGGACTGATAAGATCAGGAATGAGGAGATTCTCTGTGGAATCAGCAAAGAAATGAACATACGGAAAACACTGACTAGAAGAAGGGACAGGATGATTGTATATCTTTTAAGACATCAGGGAATAGCCGAGGTCTCTGTAGAGAATAAAAACTAGAGGAAGACAGAGATTAAAATACATCCAGAAAATAATTTCGGACGTAGGTTGCAAGTGCTATTCTGAGATGGAAAGAAGTTCGTAGTGGGCCACGTCAAACCAGTCAGAAGATTGATGACCTCTAAAAAAAGTGGCCTAGATAAAAGGTGGGGAGGGCAACCTTGAAAATGAGCACATATGCGCACAGTGGATGGGTGACCTTTCTTTCCGCCATTTTTTTGTCACAAATTTTGGCTACAGGATTGTGTGGAGGAAGTCGTGAAGATATTTCGACACATGAAAGTATCATGTCACACAGTGACGTTTAATTTATCACGTGCGATTGCTCTAGAGACGTGGGTGGTGACCTTGACATAGATCGTGATCTAAGCTCGTATGCCTATTGATCCACTACTCCAATATATTGCTTCTTCCTATGTATATCTCACGAAAAGACCATGAAAGTAAAATTAGAGAAATTCGAGCTTACACGGAAGATTACAAAAAATCGATCTTCTCACAAACCAATCGCGAGTGGAACAGGAAACGCAGGAAGTGACAGTGGTACACAAAGTACACTACGCTACGCACTGTAGGTTGGCTTGTGGAGTATAGGTGTAGACTTAGATATAGATGTTTCAGGAGCACCTTATCTGTAACTGTCTGGATCTCTAGAAATTGATTAATCAACTCCCTTTAACATCCCAAACTGCCCCTCAAGGCGACCATAAAAACGTTTCCTTCTGATGGCAGAATGTTAATCCTTTTCCTGAAATCAGTATCAGCTGAATATCTTCTAGAATGACAAGGCTGTAGGATTCAGACAGTTATAGTTCAATTAAAACACCTACTTCAGTTAAATGATTCACCAAGAGGATTATTTTATTCCTCCGTCATGAACTGGGTCATACCTGAATCCTTTACGCATTCGAAGTCATAAAAGGTGAGTTTCTATACGGCTTAAGCATTTGTCGTTTTTACATCCACGCGTTCTCGCAGTCAGAACAAAAGTAAATCATTTTCTTTCTTCCAGTTTTTTGCTGTCGAAAAAATTTTACGATCTTTGGCACGAGGCGGTTACACAGAAAAAAACTTAATAGAATTGACTAATGAATCGAAACAGCACAGCCGTGGGGCTAGACGATTTTTGGTCTAGACTGATTTCCGTATTTCCTCCGAGGGGTCGTGAATTCACGTACCGTGAAATTCTAAATCTGCTCAACATTTCTATCAGGAGCTCAGTTGTGGATATTTCCTATTAAAGCAGCAAAGAGGTGCCTCGGGTGCGACTCTTACGTACAGTAGTTGACCAAGTACTCTTATGTCTCGCTGGCCGTATATCTGGTTAGACAGTCTTAGTCTGCCGTCTATTTGAGAACCTCTCTAACGTTTTATGGTCGTTCCACATCGGCGAAAACTAATTATAACTGAAGACAATGTTACAATCTGAAAGATACGATGGTATATTCAAAGTCAGCGGAAAGTCAACGTTTTCATAGGACTTAATTCTCGCTCGTAATCTCCGAGTGTCAGATAAGAGTTATCCATATTCCGCAGATAACACTGTAGGGAACTTTTCCGTTACACATGTTTGTGGAAGATAAATAATAAGCTTCGATAAGCTTCATGAATCCCCAACAGTTCTGGAAAATTGTGGAGCTCCTTTAAACTAGTGATATGTTTACAGCGATTGTGCATTTATGCTTGATTGGTTCGAATCTTGTCTTAAACGGTACGACAGATCTGATCTTCTCATCTTGTGTCACCATTTGTTCATAGGTAATGCGAAAGATTCATTTTAACCACCACATTTCCCATTTATACAGTAAACGAAAACGTAGCATATAAACTCCCATAAGTAACAGAAGTGTCTATTGGCCTCGTAACTTACCGGGGTATCTAAAGAAAGGTAATATGGAAAATGTAGAAAATTACTTGTCTGTCCTTCAGTTGTTATACTCGATTTCAGAATTAGCAGAACTGTCGAAATAGACGAGAGAAAGTGTATCACAGCCGTGTTCCTGCATATAGCAAAGGTTTCTAACACCGTTGCACACAAATTTGTATTTACAGATGATGTATCAGGAGGAATGATTGATACTTAGGGCAATGACAGGGAAGAACTTTCGAAGCAAAAATATATACTAAACATGGGCTCTTAAAATGCATACCTTAAGAGCTACGAGCACTTCTTCATCTTCGATACTGTGAAACAAATGTCTTCTAATGCAAGTTCTTTCCTTTCCATATTTGTCACAAATCAAAACCTTACAGTTACACAGACAGCTCGTCTATGTACCGAACACCCCGCAAAAGCGGAAACACAGCACGAAGGCAAGAAGTGGATTATTACCTCGTTATACGCGCAGTACTCACACGACATTGAACCATATCTCAGTTACAACTGCGTTACAACTGCGACATTGTCGAATATGCCAATAACAGAAACTTTCTAATAGGTGCAGACGTAAATTCTAGGTCGATTACATGGCACTCTGACATAACGGACGACCGGGGACACCAGGTCCATGAGGTGCCAAATGAACACAATCTCTACATCGTCGACAGTCCTTTTTTCTTCGAGGAAATGTGTGATAATGGTTTTGTAAATGCTACCGTGACGGGTGAGAGATACGCCGATATGTTACAGAATCGCATCATCCCCAGCCGGGCTGATAAACACCTGCTGGAACGTACGATGTTTATGCAGGATGGCGCTCCACCCCACCACCCCATATTGCTAGACGCGTGAAAGATCTCTTGCGCGTGTCGTTTGGTGATGATCGTGTGCTCAGCCGCCACTTTCGTCATGCTTGGCCTCACAGGTCCCCAGACCTCAGTTCGTGCGATTATTGGTTTTGGGGTTACCTGAAGTAGCAAGTGTATCGTGATCGACCGACATCTCTAGGGATGCTGAAAGACAACATCCAACGCCAATGCCTCACCATAACTCCGGACATGCTTTACAGTGCTGTTCACAACATTATTCCTCGACTACAGCTATTGTTGAGGAATGATGGTGGACATATTGAGCATTTCCTGTAAAGAACATCATCTTTGCTTCGTCTTACTTTGTTATGCTAATTATTGCCATTCTGATCAGATGAAGTGCCATCTGTAGGACAGTTTTTGAACTTTTGTATTTTTTTGGTTCTAATAAAACCCCATGTCATTCCAAGCATGAGTGTCAATTTGTACCTCTCTATCTACATTATTCCGTGGTTTATTCCGTTTTCAAATTTATACTGACTTTGAAAAAAAGGTTGAGCTAAGAAGCAAGAAACAAACGGAAATGGTGTCAAAGAGCGACGACAGCAAGGGACAGAGATGTCCTACTCACACAGCTCAGGAAGCAAAACAACGCTACAAAGAAGAATTACAAGAAACTTGAAAAGAACATTGGAACACACACGTGCAGAAACAGCTCCAAATCAACATTTGGGGGGATCGCTTCAAAATACAAATGGAGCATCTGAAGACGCCACTAGTCTTAGCAACGCTGAGATGACGGTACCGTAACAGAGGTATGGAGGAGTTCTGCGGAATTCCTGTTAAACAAACTCCTACAAGATGACGAGCAACAGCCGAATGAATAGATTGATACTGGACAGCGAAACGTAATGAACTCTTGTTATTTAAATGGTGCCGTCATTATTTTCTTTGCATTTGAGGAGGTCACGCTTGCGATTGCCAGACTAAAGAATAGAAAAGTCCCGGCCCAGATGGTATCCATTCAGAGACACTGAGAATTGACATTTCACAGATCTACTCAACGAAGCGCTACTGCCGAGACAGGTACCTGCGGTCTAACAGACGATAAGGATCCCTCAATACAAAAACGTATAGGCCCATATACGTAATTAGCACCTCTGCCACTGTCCAGGAGTGGCTTCCGAGCGATCGCTTGCAATCGCACAGAGAGCTCCTTGGCCAAACCAAGTCGGTTTCAGGGTAAGGTCATCGAGATTACCGGACAGGACATCACCGAGAAGCGCCAACTCGTTATATGGCGGGTGGATATCCCCAAAACACATACCTTTTCACTGTCACCGACACAGAGCAACACACCAGACACCAACACAGTACGACAATGACATGATACGGGCAGTAAGAGACAAAGACGAGTGGGAGATAATAAATAAAATCGCTGATGATGTCTCAGGGACATTACATGACGAATACAGACAGACACGGCCTTATAGCAGAACACTTAAACACACGCGAAGCACGTAAGACATCAGTTCCAATTCAGACACCCCAACACAGACAGCAGTACCGAAACAGTAACTTACTCAAACAACAAACACTTTCATCAACACCGACACGTACCGCAGACAATCTTACAAAAATGGTTCAAATGGCTCTGAGCACTATGGGACTTAACATCTGAGGTCATCAGTCCCCTAGAACTTAGAACTACTTAAACCTAACTAACCTAAGGACGTCACACACATCCATGCCCGAGGCAGGTTTCGAAGCTGCGACCGTAGCAGTCGCGCGGTTCCATACTGAAGCGCCTAGAACCGCTCGGCCACATCGGCCGGCCAGACAGCCTTACACAACATGAAGAATAACTAAACTGTATTAGAATAAATGGTGTAATGCAATCAACCCTGTAAACCTGTTCTAATTTAAGTATAAAAAACAGGCATATACAGCCCGCGTTCTTTATACCGCGGTTGGGATGTAACACTTGTAACTGAACACTTAGCTTATAAACAACGTAATAGTTTAATAACCCCAAGAATTAACATACTTTACATTCACAAACTACTGGTTTTCCACAATGTACGTAATAGTTATAGTGTTTTCGTTAGTAGTGTCTAGAAATATTAATGCATAAATTGAACTGTAGCGATCTGGGACTGCAAGGCTCGAAGCAGTTCCGATGCTTTCAGACTAGGCTGGCTCAGATAGGGTAACATTTCTCTCTCTCTTTCCGTCCAAGTCTTTCTTATCATCTATCATCACATCTTCTTAAAATCTGAATTTTTGTGTTTTTTATCACTTTCTAATGTGTTTTTACTTAATTATTATTTCCACTGTAGTTGCTGGAAACAATAATTGCTGTTTGTAATATTGAATATATTTTGTAATCTACTTGAAAAGCTGTAAAATGAACGACCTGCTATAAAACATAAGGCAATAGGTCTCTAAACGGGCAATAAATCAAATTCAAAAATTTCCATATTTTGAGAGACGGTCGTGTGGACCAAAAAAAAAGAAAAAAATTTTCACTGAACACGGGCTCTAAAGTGCGTCCCTGAAGAGCCACGAACACTTGATCATAGTCGTTACTGCGAAACATGTGTCTTCTAGTGAACAAGTGCTTGTAGCTCTAAAGATATGGGCTTTAGGTTCCCCATTAACTATACTTTTTTGCTTCAAATGGTCGTTCCTGTCATATCTCTGAATAGTGGCCATTCCTCCTGGGACAGTCTGTACATGCAGGGTTTTAGGGGTGTAAGTGCAGATATTGTGATCATTAGTACCTTAATATGTACTCCCTCCAAGGTGTTGGCTGCTTTTTCTCTGTGTCTGTCTTCCCACAAACACGTCACATAATTTACAACCTGAAGTTTTCTGCAGAGTCTAACGGCGCCACTGCGTGGACTTTGCCTGTCAATATAGAGTCCTCGTTTTGCGTCCACACTTCAACACCTGACCTGCTGCCCAGCAGAAAGCAAACAATAAAACGATATTGCAGTGCCTGTGTTGTTAAGAGGAATGATGCAGTGCTCATTCGGACATGCATGTATGCGCCGCTGCGATTACAGCCATTATGAAATGCATGAAATATATTCGTAGTTGTGAATACGTCCAACTGTTAGCTGTATAAGAGAATAACGACACTGAAAATTTGTGCCTGACCGGGAGTCGAACCCAGATTTCCCTCTTTACGTGTGCGGTCGACTTAATCGCTTAGTCTATCCCTGTACAACTCACGGCCAGACCGTAACTTCCATATGTAGTCGTTCCTGCGTCACAGCCTGTACTCGTACACACATTATGTAATTCCTGTACGAGGGAGGACATTTTAATTGAAAGTCGCTGCCTGATATCGAGTGATAAATACGATATTGCAATGCCTATGTTGTTAAAAAGAACGATGGTGTCCATGTTCTGGGACAGCGAGGGCGTAATCCTTACCCATTGCGTTCCAAAGGGCACTACGGTAACAGGTGCATCCTACGAAAATGTTTTGAAGAACAAATTCCTTCCTGCACTGCAACAAAAACGTCCGGGAAGGGCTGCGCGTGTGTTGTTTCACCAAGACAACGCACCCGCACATAGAGCTAACGTTACGCAATAGTTTCTTCGTGATAACAACTTTGAAGTGATTCCTCATGTTCCCTACTCACCTGACCTGGCTCCTAGTGACTTTGGCTTTTTCCAACAATGAAAGACACTCTCCGTGGCCGCACATTCACCAGCCGTGCTGCTATTGCCTCAGCGATTTTCCAGTGGTCAAAACAGACTCCTAAAGAAGCCTTCGCCGCTGCCATGGAATCATGGCGTCAGCGTTGTGAAAAATGTGTACGTCTGCAGGGCGATTACGTCGAGAAGTAACGCCAGTTTCATCGATTTCGGGTGAGTAGTTAATTAGAAAAAAAAATTGGAGGCCTTAGAACTCGAATGCACCTCGTAGAACATCGACTTCACTCCCCAACATAACTACCTCAACTGGTTTTGGATCTCGAAAAAGAAAGGGCTGCCACTCCTGGAGAGACATTCAGACACTTATTAAAAGTGACCCCAGCAGAGTTCAAGCTATCATAAAGGCAAAGGATGGACGCACTACATATTAGTGTCCACACATAAGTGTCCAGATACTTTTGATCAGATACCGTAAGTGCGACAATAATTTCCGAGTAAATCTGCGCAGCAACACGAGATGTGCTCAGTAAATATTAGATCCTCGGTTTGCAGTTTATCGATTTGGAGGTACAGAACCCCAATCTCCTTCAAAGTAGGCTCCGTGGTAATGCACACACTACTCCCAGCGCCCGCAGCGTTGTTTGAAACAATAGGGTATTTGATTGTTTTCTGTAAATTGGCTTAAATGACTAATCATGTCATTTTATGCTCCTAACATGCTTTTTTTCTCTCTTGAATTTTAATATTCTTATCAAACTACGGAAATGAAATTTAAATAATCTGAAAGCCCGCTAAAACGCTCCATTCGAGTCATGTGATGCCAGTGACGTAGCTGGCTAGCTCACTGCTCCTACCGTCATAATGCTAATTCACAGTGATGTCTTGTTTTGGAATTTACGCTTCGGAAAATGGGTTACAAACGGTGAGTAGTACCGTAATGTTTAAGTACATCTATAAAAATTCCTTAAAAGTTGTTTTTGAGTGTTCCAGAGAATGAGAAGATGCATAAAATGTGGTTGTAGTAATTGTCACCACGACGACGCAGAAGTTCACTAACTGAATTAAAAATGTGTTACACTGCGAAGTTAATTTTAACCTACCTCCAAGGTGCGCTCCCCCACTGTTACAGAGGGTAGCATCATTCAACGAAATTGAACTCCTAGTGAAAATTGTCGTTTTATTTAGCTACACCTCAGTTGTTCGGCAGCTCGCTTGTTAGTCCAGTAGACCGTCGAACTTTATAAGTTTATGCCCATAGATCTCTGGTTCGAATCTAACCCAAAAGAACATTTTAACTTACTTGTAAAACAACTCGACAGTGCACTCATATGATAAACAAATCACAATCACAAAACATCACCACACCAATCAGAAACGGAATATTATTGCGTTTGCCTCGATGCTTACATGCCCTTACATTTGCAATCGCTGTTCACGCACTATACGTTCAAAAAAGTGTTTTCTGGTTACTGTGACGACACACTTCTTACTTTATGAGAAACAATGTTTTTATCCTCGTACTGTCCAGCTAGTATCTTTATTGTTTAAACTTTTTCAGTTTCATCATATTACATAAAGATGAGGTAAGTGTGCTTCAGACGCCAACGTTAGTTTACACTCACAAATATCACAGCCCTTACGTTTGTGTCACCTGCATGTTGTACACGCTTTACATCTCTCCGTATAACCTCATCGTCCTGCACCTCGTCTTTCTGTGGCCGTATTGTCCACCGGCCGGAGTGGCCGTGCGGTTCTAGGCGCTACAGTCTGGAGCCGAGCGATCGCTACGGTCGCAGGTTCGAATTCTGCCTCGGGCATGGATGTGTGAAATGTCCTTAGGTTAGTTAGGTTTAATTAGTTCTAAGTTCTAGGCGACTGATGACCTCAGAAGTTAAGTCGCATAGTGCTCAGAGCCATTTGAACCATTTGGACCGTATGGTGCTGTCTTCACTACCACCAACGCTTTCCATAAAACTGGATTGTTCGTTCCCAAAGTAAATGCGTTTATCCTTATTTGTCTATTTCTCACTAAGACTAATGTGAAGCTATGTATAATACATCCCACAATTGAAGCAACTGCTACGATCAGTTCTTGCTAACGCTATTTTCGTATTTCGTGTAAAACTTTTAAAAATACGTGAACCTTCCGGTATTCCAACATGCGACCTCTTTTATTGCAGTCAAATGCGTTACCCGCTGCGCCACCGAACGCCTGCTAGAAAGAAGTTCTCTGATCAATGGCTTCTACAGACGAAATCAGCACTAAGTTTTGCCAAGAATAACTTTACTGTGCTTTACTTCGTAACTCATGACCGATAGTCGACAATCTAGTTATAATATACGGACCCACTAGCAAAAGTTGTGTAATTCCTTATCGCCGCACTAAATAATTGGAGCATAAACGCATCAACTCTCACAAAGCTTCCACTATCAGTGTTCACAAAATTCCCTTCTAGTGGTACTTAGAAGTTGTAATTGCCTTTTTCATTACTAAACAGCTAAACGCTTTGCAGAAAAAGTACATAAAAACCTCGTAACTTCGGCTAAAGCCCCTATAACACAAGTATAGCTTCGTCTTACTCATAACCTATGACGTCAGCAGAGCATCACCCAATAACAGAGCGTTTTCTATCACGTGACCAGATCTTGGTAAATACCAAGCTTTAATTACACAAAAATAACAGATATTTTGTGAGAACATTGACCGTAAATGCTATTTAAATGTGATAATCAATCAGAAAAACAACAGTCCGAAACATATTTTTAACATAGGAAAATAGCCTATTGGATTCGTCATCTGCATTGGTCGTCAGCGAGGACGTCGTATTCCACATTATGTTTTATCTTGGCTCAAATTGTGTTCCTTTTAGGGCATTTCCAGCTTGGGAAATGGAAAAAGTCACACGGAGCAATGGTGGAGGAGTAGAGAGCCCGACTAACCACAGAACTGTTGCATTTGGAGATGAGATTCTGAATCACATGTGCAAAGCTGGTGAACGCATAATAATGGAGCTGCCAACTTGTTGCTGCCCACGAATTTGAATGTGCCTTTCACATGCTTACACGTACATCGTTCGAAAATTCTTGTACTATAATACGACTGTCTTCCACGGCAAAAGTTCCTATTCACTTAATGACATTGGATCGTATGAATAAAAAGGAGAACATTCTCCAGAGTAGACAGAGCAAAAGCACAATCTCAGAGAAAGTTCTGAATTTCGTGTGAATAAAAACTAAGAAGCATAGTCTCTGCCCCGGGAGTACTTTCTCACTACCTCCCCGTCTTATTGAGGAAGTTCTCAGCAAAGAGACTAAAATCCAACATCTTTGGTCCTCAGTTCGTTTTCATTTGCATGTGTTTCTGTAACCGAAAGTTTTTCTTAAGTTATTTCTGTGCCGAAATGAAAGATTCCGAATTAGTCTACGTGAATATCCTGCTATTATCAGCAAATCACAAACTCCGGCCACAAGAAGGGATATGACAGATAGTATAAAGGAAATACAACATCGTTACGGGGCTTGTTTTGGAAAAGACATTTCAGACGGGCACAATATGAAATCGCGCATGAAGTCTAAGACGGATGTAAATAAGATGGGTAACATTAAGATCTCACTAACAAATTGCGAACAAAAGGTTTTGAAGTTTTTACGCGGAGATGACTGCAACACAACTATCCACAGAATTCCTGGTAAGTCCCTTTTTTCCGTTTTTTATTATGTGCTTAACGTTTTGAAATTGTGAATCAGCAAAATATATATTTTTACCGCGTGAAGATGAAACAACGTTCGATGAAATTCGTGTACTATACACTTTTCTGTAAAAGTATCACAGTGTACTACGCATGAAACTCGACAACCCCCCCCCCCCCCCTTGTTTTTGCGTAAACCTGCTTGCTATATACACGAGTACTAACTAGAAACTGAGTCGTGACACACAGTACTGTTACTTGTTCTTTTTTATTTTATTTTTATTAGGAACTTATGCAGTTGGTGGTTCCACCTGTGCTATCATCTCTTCCCCAGAGAGTAGTTCAGAGGTAATTGATATCGCTTGTACATTCTTCGAACCACAAACAGTTTTGCAGCAACCGCAAATTGTCACAGCAGACGCTACAAATCTTATGGGACCAGAAATCGTTATACCTTCGCACTCACCTGTTTTGGGGCCTGAGAGAATGTCGAAACGACACAGACGATGAGAGACGATGAATTCGCCTAATATTGAGCTGCAACGACTAGTATTATTGTAACAATTAGATATCCTGAAAAGGAAGCAGCAGAAACTGATGCGTCAAGAACAAGAATAACGATAGAATGAATTGTGTAATGTCACAGTACAACACCGTTTTTTATTCATAAAAACATTTTTTTTCAGTGAATGTTCGTTTACATTTACAAAATTCCTATCCCCTTAAAGAAATAATTCAGTGCAAATTTCTTTTCAGTGAAACAATAAGAGTAACATAATCCAATTTGAAATGTTAAAAAATGTGTGCACCTATTTGCTGTTGTGTCAGGCAAATACCTTCACAGTACCCATGAAACATTTTTTGATAAAGCAGAACAAGAAGATCAACTTGCTCCTATTTTAAATGTTACAGGTTAGACAGTTTGTGCATTTATTATTGTAGCTCCTTGCAAATACCTTCACCGCATCCTTGAAACAACTTTTGGGAAAGTGGAACAAAAAGATCAACTTGTTCGTGCTTTAATGTTGTAGGTCGAACAGTTTATGCACTTATTTATTATAGATCCGAAAATTCTGTTCCAGTTTGAATTGTTATAGGTTAAACAATTTTTGATGTAAGTAAAATCGATGATAGAAGAGGAAGAAAACCACTAATCTGCATTTTATTATGTGACATCAGAGCACTGTTTTTTTTTATTTTCATCAAAATATTATTTCGTTCTAACTGAAGAAAAAATTATGTTAATTACAAAAAATACACGATTTACGTTTAATTATGCAACGTTTCGACAGACTCCCCTACATTACATTAACAATTTCCCGTCTTCTGTCTGTTCCACGTACACGTACGTTTGCTGCTTCCTCTTCTCCCAATGCTGGAAGACTTATCATTGTCACTACGTGCATGAAAATGCTCATCCCCGACATGTTTTGCTACGTTGTGCAAAACAAAATAGGGTATTATCGCACTGGGGGTTTTTGTTTGGGCAAGCCTTATTTTATTTTTCAGAATTGGGAAACACCTTTCCACCTGTCCAAAGCCCCGTTCGATAATCACCCTTTCCTTAGAGTGAAGTCTGTTGCACGCCCTCTCATCAGATGTTTCGGGATTTTGAAACAATGTCATTAACGACAGTGCATTGTCATATCCTTCGTCTCCTAAAGGCATTGCACTAGTTCTCTCGCAATGTGCGGTACACATCCGAGTTTCTCCATATCGTAGCGTCATGTACAGACCCAGGCCATGAAAATCGACACTCGTAAACATTTCACTGTAATCACATGTCGCCTGCACATTTATAGACGGAAAGCCATTTTGATTGACGATTTCGTCTCCATGTGCAGAGGTTTCATTGTGTGCTTGCCCCTACCATACATAAAATTTTTTATCTAGACTGCCTCTTAACTTTACCTGTTTCTTGTTTGTTAACGTTTCTCGGACATCGGATCCACAACGATGCTTTTCTGTTAACCTGCTGCAGAACATTTGAAAATATTAGGAATAATGTTGTCTGGTGTATTCCAAAGTCTTCCCCTACACCACTCTGAAAGCTTGGATACGCTAAATAGCGCAAAATGTTTTCATTCTGCATTCGTTGGAAAGGGCGCCTACTCTTCTTTCGTGATTTTTGCGAAGAAAGTGATTCGTCACCCAAATAATGTTTTCACTGTCAGTTCTATATAAACTTCTACAGTTTCTTTCGTCTGTGTTCCTTCGTACTACGTATATCTTATGTTGCCTTTCGAGAATTCCGCCATTTTCACTAAAAACATTCAGTAACACTTAACGACAACACAACTTACTCAGCACGAAGTATGCTACGAAACTCACAAAAACAGATCATGTTCTCCGCTTGTAAGAAACTTTTCTGGTTTTATTCATACGAAATCGGAGAATATTCTTTGTTTTGAGCAACTTCCCCACCCTTCAACACACGCTAAGAACGTACTCGGGTGAAGTATATTCTCAGACTCGCTTTGTACTCCTAACCAGAGAACTTCCTCCGAACTTCTGAGTATAAAGTATATTCTCTGTTTTTTTCATACGATCGATTGTCATTTCGGCTGGTTGAGAGTCTGCCTGAGCGCTGTTCAATGTCCACTGATTTGCTGCCATATTTGAAGTGGTTTTACCACTCCTTTACCCTTGTCCTGGTCATGGCAACATCCTGGAAAGCTTGTTAAGTCTTGTGCCTGGTTTCCACGTGGTTATCGCAAAGCTTTTGGCAAAATTTGTTCAGTACCGATCCTCAATTGGTTCCATCATTTTATAACTTACTAGCTTAGAGCCGACAGCTTCGCTTGCGTAGATTGTATTGTCTGCACATTTTTTTTCTTTCGTTTTGCCACATTTTGTCAGAATAAACAGTGTATTCCGGCGAGAAGAGAGCCAGTATGTTGGCTGAGAACATCTGTTTCAGTCGATTGCGCTAAATGTGCAAAACCTTGCCACTGGAAGTGTCTGAAAGGAACAATCAGTGGTGTTTTTAGGGTGTCTCTAATAATGGCCGTTGAGATTATTCAATTTTGTGGATGTTTGCAGCTTTTAACTCTTTACCATCCATGTGTACCACTTTTAAGGTTTCTGTATCTTTTTATCATTGTTTTCCATATTAGTTTGAACTAGTTAATACACAGAAAAATATTTGATGTTTGGGTGTTAACAACTGGACTGTAATGTGCCTTAAGCCTGAAGAACACCAACAATGAAAAAACGAAATTGTTAAGGCTTTCGTGGCCACTTGTTGACAAACTGCCTATTGGCTTCTGTATCGGGTTCTTCGGCCGACGTTCATCTAATGATGTTACTGACGGAAGAAGAAAGCGCGATTGATGTCCTCTCTCGCCTTTCTGTCACGGTGCCGAGATGAAGGTGCTACACCGAAGTTCTTGAAATGTAAGCGCCTGTTCAGCACCGCCCAAGCACATCGTATCTACGACAGAATGGAACGAGCTTTTCTTCGTGAGCGAATTCACACAACATGGAGAGACTTGGAAAGAACGGATCAGGAACTTTTGGACATTTTCTATCAACTAAGTAGCAGAATGCATCGAGACGACTGTGGCAAGATCGACAGCATCACTCTCAGGAGCATGCAGAACCAACTCGAGCGCTGCACCGAACGACAGAAGAAAAAGTTTGAAAGATGCCAGAAGCTGGTCAACAAGGCGATTCCCGACATGTCACACACAGTGGTCAACCTCACTGAACGTCAGCTGACTGAAGAGGAAGAGTCTGTTCTTCAAAAAGGAGGGAATTTCGCTATCATCCCGAGAACTATACCTATGGATGACATCGTTGCCAACACCGAAGCGGCCATTCGGACCCTTCCTTGTGAAAGGGCAGAGGAAATACGCACTGAAACAGCCAGGATACTGCGCCGAGCAAAACCACCAGCTTGCAACCTGAAGAAAGAAGAGCTACAAGTCATTAATAATCTCAACGCCGACAAGAGTATATTGGTACTGCCTGCCGATAAGGGGAATGCAACCGTCATAATGAAGAGCGAAGATTATGAGCAAAAGATCCGAGACCTATTAGATCCGACGACGTACCGAAAACTAAGCGCAGATCCGACGCAGCGTATCACACGGAATACGAATCGATTAATCAAGGCGTCTTCTCTGCTGGCGGACATACAGAGAAACCTGCACAACACAGAAGCCCTACCACCTCGGCTGTATGGAATACCCAAGTTCCATAAGAACAACGTTCCACCAAGGCCGATTGTTAGCGCTCCTGCCTCATCGACGTATAAACTGTCAAAACACTTGGCCTCTCTGCTCCAGCCACATGTGGGGAAGACCGACACATACAAAAGGACTCGGGACATTTCATTGAGAAGGTGAAGAAACTGAAACTTGCACCAAACGACATGCTGGTCAGCTTCAATGTTGTTTCTCTGTTTACGAAAGTGCCACTTAGTGACGCTCTGGAGCACATCGGTTCCATTTTCCCGCAAGACATCACAAAGCTCTTCCATGCCTGTCTCAGCAGGAGCTATTTCACGTGGAATGGCGATTTCTACGAACAGCTGGAAGGCGTCGCCATGGGTAGTCCTCTTAGCCCAGTGGTGGACAACTTCTTCATGGAACAATTCGAAGCACAGGCACTGGACTGGGCGACTTGCAGACCTAAGGTGTGGTACAGGTACGTCGATGATACTTTCGTGGTGTGGAGCCATGGTGAAAAACAGCTCGGTGACTTCCTAAGACACTTGAACGGCCTCCATGCCAACATAAAATTTACCATGGAAGTAGAAAAGGACAAAACTGCCATTTCTAGATGTGCTGGTCACAAGGGATGGCGAAAACCTGGGACACAGCGTGTATAGAAAACCGACACACACGGACCGATACCTGTACAAACCATCAAACCACCACCCGAGCCAGAAAAGAGGCTGATTAATACGCTCGTAACGCGAGCACGACGAATATGTGAGCCGCAGCACCTCAGACGCGAAATGCAACACGAATGTGTTCTGAGGAGCAATGGGTACTCCACAAGTTATATTAGAAGTGTAACAGAGCCAAACACTCGGCGAAGTAAGGAATCAGAATAAGAAGTGACGGGTACGGCCTTTCTGCCATACAATCGGCCGTATATTGCGCAAACACGGCGTAAAGACGATTTTCAAACCGACAAGGAAGATCAAAGAGTGTGTTAGATCGGCAAAGGAGAAAAGGGACCCACTTGCAATGTCGAGAATATACCGTATACCATGCACATGCGGAAAAGTTTATGTCGGAATGACTGGACGATCAATCAGCACCAGGATCAAAGAACATAAGCGACATTGCAGGTTGGGGCAGGTGGAGAAATCGGCCGTGGCAGAGCACGCACTGAGTGAGACCGACCACGTAATAGAATTCGCCCACACGGAAGTTCTGGCTGTAGAGAAACACTATCACACGCGCTTGTTCAGAGAAGCTGTAGAAATACATAAACAAGCGAACAGTTTCAACAAGAAAGAGGAAAACCTTAAGGTAAACGGATCCTAGCTTCCCGTACTGCAGCGAACGACCGTCGCAGGTAGCAAGAGGAGAACCGCACCGGAAATGACCGAGGAGAAGCCCTTGTACGTCGGTGCGCAAGGCACATGTAGTCTGCGGCCGCGAGCTCGGCTCCAGTTCACCACCGGCAATGGAGGGTGAAGCTTTGACAATGCCAGCCACTCTTGCTGGCGAAACGTCAGTAACATCATTAGATGACCGTCGGCCGAAGAACCCGATACAGAAGCCAATAGGCAGTTTGTCAATGGAAAAAACGTATGAAATATTTCTCAACGAAGGTGTGAAATTTTGTTCTTTGGCCATAACAAAAGTGACTGGCACCAAATGATTCTTTAATAATTACAACAATCGTAACTGAAAGAGAGACGTGTCATATAGTGAAATCTAATAACAGCTGAATCCACATCATGATTGTTTCAATTTAAGAAGTACACGGTATGGTATAAAGAAGTTTATGCCGGAGTAATCTACAGTTATTCCGACTGTTATTGGGAGAAAAGTTTACTAACCCTTGCATGCTCTCACGACTACATTTCAAACATAATTAGAATAAATTTATTACCATCACAACCCAAGAAATTGTTGGCATTGTAACGTACTGTAAGGCATTAAACCCGAAAAGCTGAGTGCCAAAGTTGAAACTTGGGCTCGACAGCAATGATTTAGCGTTTCAGTAGTCGTTCTATGTAACGAAAGCACGATTCTGTTATGACGTATAGCCTCTATTGACGGTCAATGTCTTTACCAGCACTTACAAAAATCTGGCACGGTCTAGCTGCTAGCGCACCTTAGCAACAGCAGTAACGTAACAGTAGGTGCCGGCTGTCAGAGAGCCTGCGTCACACGCGAATTCAAAAAAGCACCTGGTAAGGCACTGGGGCACGTGTGCCAACCCATCTTTTTCCACAGCTGTTCGCTCTCCCCCCTCCCCCCCCCTCTCCCCAATTGACCTTCCATTCACCGATGGATTACCCCTGGCCGCAAGCCACTTACGGAAAACATTAAGTTCCAGTTTTCTTTTTTTATCGTCGGTCCGCTTGTGAAACATTTCAAAGCACAAGGAAAATTTTCCATTGGCTCAGCTGTTAGTTGCTTGTCTGCGAGCAGCTGTTTGAAGCAGATAACCAAGTGACGACCTTGAGCCGGTGCAGAATCTACTGCGCAGTTCCTTTTGTCTTAAAGGTCGGCTCGGCCATCTAACTGCACGCTGGCAAAGCTCCACGTCGGTAACACCGCGTTCGTGGGGCCGTCGCTACACAACCACTGTTATGAAAGACTAACGGCATGGCATCGATTTAGCTTACCTCATTCTATTCACATTGTAATTCGCGCATCAAACGTCAATTTCTGATCTAATCTTACCTGAGGACTGTTTCGAAATACGTCCTCTTAACTCAAAATGTACTCAGGCACCTGAAATCTGTGGGTGAAAAGACTTTCTGTAGCGTACTTTAGCACGGTAATACATCCCCAACCAGCCTTAAAGAGAAGCTAAACAGATAATGTAACATCTGAAGATTTATAACAAACTAGGAGCAAACGACTGTTAATGATTTTGTTGTATTTATTGCGGTACATGTGTAATTAATTACAGATTAGAAGTAGACATTGCAACATTTGAACATATTAATAGACCATCTTACTTTTGCAAGGATGCACCCTGTCAAAACGCAAGTTACTAGTTGAACCCGTATGTGTACTTTAGGTGGCATACTAAAACATCGAGGCTTGAAACATCCTGCATCATCCTGATCAATTTTCATTTGGCACTGAATCTACATTTATTACTCAGTATTACCACTTTGAAATTTGGTAAGGGCACTAGAAATTTTTCGGATACAGCACCATTTAACTTAACGTTTCCTAATAAATTGCTGCATTTGTTTAAAAGACTCATGTTCAAAGAGTTTCTTCTGGGAGCTGAGCACATTTTTCGCTATCACTGCGATAAGAGCTCTTCATCCACAAAAAATCCTGTTTTTTCATCTAGGGAAACAAGCTGCAATTAAATGGGACAAGTTCAGGGCTGTAGAGGGATCGCTGAAGAGCAAAGAAGCCCATTGTTTTTCGATCTTGGGAGGATTGTTTACTTCTACAACTTGAGGTTTGCATTGATCTGCGTACCACTCCCTATATAAAGTGCAGTACAAAAGTTTCAACATTTCAATCACGACGAAGTTAGCTGTCGTTTCCTTTTTACAGACTGAAATTTACTTGCGACATTGTACAGTAAAGGCAGATCTGACCACGAGTGTTAAGATGCAAAGTATGCAAAACGTATATCTCTTAGTATCAGGAATATGCTAGAGGATTTCTCTACGTGGTGTTATAGTGCACACGAGCGTGTCCTGAATCGTTTGCACACTGCAAACTAGCTCTTCAATGATCGACATAAAATGTTATCTTGAGCGGGTGGGATCCTGAAGTTTGACATTAAGCCAGTGAAACTCTTTAAGCCAAACGAATATATTAGAGTGACGTGGACCATTCTTCCTATGCCTATTACCCACTATCAAATGTCAAGGAAAATTTTGCGTCAAAAGCGCTCACCAGTCTTCATATTTATATTGTGACATCATTTGGTGCTGACTGACCAGAAGCTAGTCCAAGACCAAAGGTAGGGGGGGGCTTTTGGGACCTTTTGGCTTCCTGTTTAATGATGGAACAAACTTTTAGGTATTATACAGAAGGGTAAGTGCATGAACTTATGACAGCGAACCTTGGCTAGGAAACGACGGGGTCACAATGGGATCGGATATTTAGGAATCTGATGAATAAGCTTGCCACTTCCTCTCCGCCTTTCATGGAACGTCTGACGAATGTGTGATGTTTTTAAAGGAGAGCAGAGATTCCATCATGTTAGAATCGCACACGTGTACAGAAATCACAGATAATATTTTTCAGCAAAATGGAGAGAGTGTCTTTCAATAACACAATCTTTACAGAAAAAACTACTCGTGTGAAACACAGCTTGCACATTCCACACTTGGCATAAGATACACAACAAATGTAGGTGAAGAGCCACACTGATGGACAGTCATCAGCTGACATTAGTATGGGATGTGTCCACCCTTGTGTCCACCCTTGGTGTCTCTAAAAAACACAATCTTTACAGGAAAAACTACTCGTGTGAAACACAGCTCGCGTATTCCACACTTGGCATAAGGTACACAACAAATGCAGGTGAAGAGCCACACTGATGGACAGTCATCAGCTGACATTAGTATGGGATGTGTCCACCCTTGGCCTTTGAATTCAATCTTTGTGCTATCTACACTGCTGGTAACACTTCGTAACTCACGAATGATTTCTTCCGTTGATTTCAAGCGATTATTTGCAAATGTCCTCTGGATTGTTAGACAGTCCCAGTCAGTAACTACACGAGATCTGCCTGATCGTGTTTGGCTGTGATTCTGGCTTCGCATTTCCATCTTACAATCACCAACAGTTGACTGAAGCAGCTTCAGATAGGCTGAAATGTCCCTGATGGATTTGTTATTCGGATGACATCCAATGAATAGTCCACGTTCGAAGTCACTGAGTTCTCCTGGGCGATCCATTGTGTCGTTACTGTGTCTCCACTGACAACACAACACTCCCCGCCTTCTTTTATACTGGCGGGTCCTCTTCTCGTGACGTCTAGTAGTCAATTGCGCGTTACAGATACTGTACATTTCATCTTCCTAGACTTCCGACTTACTCTATAAAAAATATGATTATACGGAATATTTGTAATAGAAACTAGTAAGTTATACTTAGCGCTGGATGTTCAACAGAAACAAAAGTAACAGAGGGTGTGTCCCACGCAAGCATAGCAGTACCTCTAATGTTTGCAGTACACATGGACGATTTTATCAGGTAGAATCAGCAGCACTTTGAGGTTGTTTGGTGACGATGCCTCAGTGTATAGAAAAATATCGTTGCTAGACGACGGCAAGGAGCTGCACAAAGTCTTGTATGATGTGACAACTCTCTCTGGAATGTAAATGTGGCATACTTGAATGAACCCTGTTTGACAAATTTAGAGTTTCTGTATTAGAAGAAGACTGCGCGACCATTATGATTCTACCATGATGCTATCAGCGTAAGGATCGTGAAAATAAGATATGAGATATCAGGGAATATCCAGAGCCACATTCACACTCATTTTTCCTTCGTTTAGCGCTCGAAATGAATAGAAAAGAAAATTGATGGTATTGGTGTGGATGTACCCTCAGACATGCGCCGTACGGTGGAGCAGTTACGGAGATAGAGGCATGCAATGCTACAGGTAAGCGAGGATGAAGCAGGTACCGGCCTATCAACCACTCACTGACTTACTCCTCCGACCATTTCACTTCTGATCTATGCTGACGACTCATTACGTTCGCGCTGTCAGGTTGTCGGTGGCCTATATGTGACTGTTGCGACTATTGACATTCCATTTCTGGTGAAAGAGGCTTCGCTTTGGAAAACTAGATAAGCTGGAAAGTGGAAGGGTCTAACACCGCACACACATCTAGCTCAGCAGGTCCGGCATGACGGATGATCCGAAACCAGCAAAAGCTTTCTTGATTTCATATTTACACGACAAAAATGTATAAAGAATCAATTATACAAATTTGACATAAGCACAGAGAGAAATGGTGTCAGCATGTAAACTACACATGTGGATCGGATGCGCATATTTCGTAGCTTTTTCTTAACCCTCTGTACGGAACACCTGTCGGACATACGGTACTGCTATAGTTGACGTTAACAACGTTGCAAGGAGTCCGAGGGAGCGGAGAAGGTGAATAACCATCAATCGGGTCCCGAACGGCTGCTGATCGACAAATGATTGTCGGAGTATTAATTGTTTTCTAGTATGTAGATGTTTCGTTAAATATTGTCGGTCTGTGGGGCCTTCTTTCAAAAATGTGTATTCACTGCCTAGTCTGATAGACCCGGTGTTGCCAAAAGTGTCAAGTTTTTGCCTGTCTGTCCGACAGGGTATTCCTAAAACTGTCACGTATTTGTCAGCCTGTTTGACCGGTGTTATACTCTTCCAAGAGTTTTATCTTCTTAATCGGAACATTTGATCAGTTTGATTGAAAATTTTGCTAGCACACTACGGTTGACACTTTTTTATTTATAGAGGAACGAAAAAACTGTAACAACTTGCATTTTACGTTTTAATTTTAATTACTACTTTTTTCACGTGCATATTCTAATTTATTGCGCAAACTTGTTACAGAAAGAGAAAAATCTGCGTTATAACTCTTTAAAATACATTGGATCAAGCCTTCTGGCTTAAAAAAACACATGAGCCTTCTTTCTTGTGCCTCCCCTTCCCCCCTCCCCCCCCCAAAAAAAAATAAGGCAGTCCTACTTCTTTCATCCATGCGTTATTCCAGTTACACTGACGTATGAAATAGTAAACCTGAAATCATATCTTTTTTAACGCCACAAAAAGTGGAATAACACACCAGACATTAAGTGCAGTGTTTACTTGCAGTTTTACTTGCTATTTTTTACCACATGGTGGCCACGTCTGGATGAAACGCAAATATTTTGTATAGACTTTTTGGAGGGGAAAAACCGGATCGCGTTTTGATTTCCTGAAAAGAGTTTATCTATGTTTGGTCCACGATTTTGTGATGTCCCGACTGGCAATTTCCAATCTCTCTCAAGAGGTACAAAATACTATTCCATCTGTAAAATAAGAGACAGCAAAAGAAAAGAAGATCGTTAGCCAACGTAACAAATTTTTAGCTCGAATTGATGACAATTCATGTCCAACGGACAATCTTGAAAACAGAAAAACTTGTCGATTTTGTCCACATCAAAAAAAGAGCAAAACTAACTACAAGTGCATTTCTTGTGAAAAGGTAACGTCGTTGGAGTTTTCAAGGAAAAGTGTGCAAAATGTGTGCGATGAGAAAGAAACTTTAAATTTTCTTTTTGCATTACGGTGGTTTTTTAGTTTCCTTACACTCCAATTGTAATAATTTAAAAAAATGTATTCCTAAACGAGTAAAGTGTTAATAAGTAAGTACTGCATATTAAAGTTCTTGCTAGTCATAAATTTGTACTTATTGATGTTTTAATAGGGGTTATGTTTAAAAACTTGCTATCGTGTTTATTTATACCTTTGATAGTGAGAAAAACGATGTGAAAGAGCGAAATAGTCAAGAAGGGTGAGAAAAACTTGGTTTAATGAATTTTGCGGTCTAGGATACCGATGTTCCATCATATTGTCGAATAGAAGATCTGCTTACAGGATTACATTACATAATTTGGCGCCGCAGACCGCGGCACGTTGGCAGTTGTAATGATAATAGCAGCAATTGTCTAAACTTATACTATCCTGATCGCTTTGAGGAAAAAAGAAATTATACTGTATGACCAAAATTGTTGATTTTGTTCAGTAGTTATTACAGTATACAGGCAAAGGCCTTGCCGCAGTGGATACACCGTTTACCGTGAGATCACCGAAGTTAAGCGCTGTCGGGCGTGGCCGGCACTTGGATGGGTGACCATCTGGGCCGCCACGTGCTGTTGCCATTTTTCGGGGTGCACTCAGCCTCGTGATTCCAACTGAGGAGCCACTCGACCGAATAGTAGCGGCTCCGGTCAAAGAAGGCCATCGTAACGACCGGGAGAGCGGTGTGCTGACCACACGCCCCTCCTATGCGCATCCTCAACTGAGGATGACACGGCGGTCGGATGGTCCCGATGGGCCACTTGTGGCCTGATGACGGAGTGCTTTATTACAGTATACAATACAATGTACGTATATTTATCGTTCTAAAAACAATCCACAGCGAATGTATTCAGTGATAAAATTTTCCAGTTAACAATGGACACAATATCCACATTGTTTACACGCACTGTTGGGTTTGTGGTGCCGTCATACAGTACGGCTTATATCAGTCTGTGTCGCGACTTCACCGTATACCATACTTTGTCGCTGTAAGTTTCGTCTTCCGTACCTTTCGCTTTGATTCGTGTGTGTGCTTTAATTTACTGTGCGGCGTATTTCTTCTAAAAGGAAATGCATTATCTTATCATTAGCTGACGAAATAAAAGTCCTTGAACAATGTTAGACGAATGCATAAGTGGTAAGCAATTAGCTGAGATCTTTAGCATGTGAACATGAACAATTTCAAGTATAAACAAACAAGTCCTTGGTTTTAAGCTTTGTGTCTGAGTTAAGATGTGAGTTCGTCGAGAAAAGCAATGAATGACAACAGCAGAAACAGAGCATGAAGAGGCCGCATGCAAGTGGTTTTTGCAGGAGCGAGCATTGGGAAACCCTCTTTCACGGCCGATTGTTGGCGTAAAAGCAAAACACGTAGCCAGAAAATCGATTGTTTACCTTTATTTAAAGCGAGCAATGGCTGGCTACGGAATTTCAAGGTAAGGCACGGTACACGTGAGTTCGATTTAAGTGGTGACAAACGAACAGCGGACCAAAAA
Source organism: Schistocerca piceifrons (assembly GCF_021461385.2). Taxonomy (NCBI): domain Eukaryota; kingdom Metazoa; phylum Arthropoda; class Insecta; order Orthoptera; family Acrididae; genus Schistocerca; species Schistocerca piceifrons. Next base: position 643,110,391 of record NC_060139.1, read on the forward strand.
TCGGTAAAAAATTTTGTTGAAAAATTCAAAATTTGAAACACTATCTTATTACCCTCAATGTTTATACAGTGCAGATGAGATGACCTTATTTGGAAGTCTGTGCCTGAAAGTTAAGTTCTAAACGAAAAGTTGTCCTCCTGGCCACAGGGCTAGTGCTTAACGACTGTGTTACGATGCTGAACTGTGCTGACTCTACAGAAAAGCACAAAATAAGCCCTCTGTTTATTTCTAAAATGTTGAAAACCTCCCATCTTTTACAAGAATCAACCAAAGGCCTGGGTAACCGCTATTTCGTTTTGCGGATGGTACGATACAATTTTCATACCTGGAATAAAAAAGGAGCAAAAGGCCATAGGTAAAGAAGGCAGTAGCGCGATATTAAAGGACAGTGTACCCACCAATCCTACAGAAAGCCTTCTTGAATGACAAGACAGACGTTTCAAAACCAAACGCATTTGCTGCAGCCTATCGGTTACTGAAACTGTAAAACGACACTACAGGAGACAACTGTTAAAGAAGCGTTTGACAGAAGATGAAAATGAAAGCATTGTGGCTCATCACCAAAAAATGAATTTAAAAGACTGCTCTTGCGTTCCGATTGCAGTGCAGAGGATATAGGCGAGTGGCTTGCATGTGATCCTTCGGACCCAGAATTCCAAATTCTCATTGACGATGAAATCACTGAAAGTGTGAGAGGAGAAACTGGTGGCCACAGGATGACATTGTCACGGAACAGATACAGGACCGTCAGCTGGTGCGGCGTTTGCGTGTCTTGACACTGCGTTAACATGGATGGAGAGGCTTTTCCTGGAGCAATTTCTAAAAGGAATATGGCTCACCGTCAAGAGGATGCGAGGCTTGGCTGCACGAAAACGATTGAAGGCAACAAACCAACTGAGTTTCCCGATATGTTCAAGAACTGACTCTGTGTCTAAGTACAGTACTGTACAAAATCCAAATAACATCGTTTTGTAGTCATTAACATTAATATTACAGTAGTATGTATACACAAATTAAGCTTTCTTTAAAGAAATTACGTTTTTTTCATGGTTTATTCAATTATGCGGATGTTCCATTATTCGGATCGGATCTAGTCCCGAGTCATTTGGATAACAACAGTTTTGTTGCTAACAGTAGGAGAAGTGGTAGTAGTGCAGAATACTGTTCCAAGTGCATTGCTGGTGTATGGCTCTTCAAGGTATTAGCAGAACATGCGACAAACTTGGTGGATCGGGTACATTGCGATCAGAGTAGAATATGCTCATCATTCTGTCAATGATGTCCAAACCGTCTGATTAACTTTCTAGGATTGGACTCGCCGACGGAAGCTTCGCCACCGCCTCCTTTTGGTGAGGAGTTGTATAAGAATTCACAGTTGTTTACTATTGAGTAAACTTGATCCAGTCACATATACAGGGTGACAATTACTGAACTATATGAAATAAAGTCGCCATAACTTTTGAACGGTTTGCGTTAGGGCGGGGCATGGTACAACGGGTGGCTGTGTGGTGTGCAGTGTCCAGTAACGGGACAATCGGTGCGAACTCCTCGATGGCAAGTCGCCCATGTGGCGTCGAATGAAATACGACTTGCACTTGGCGGCCGAACTTCCCCGAATAGGAGCCTCCCGGCCAACGATGCCATACGCTCATTTCATTTAATTTCCCCGATGGCACGGTGAATATCGAGCGGTAGTGAAGGTTATGGAAGATGATTTCATCCCCTTTATCCAAAGTGACCCTGATTTCGACAAGGTGTGGTTCATGCAAGACGGCTTGGTCCCATCGAAGCAGGAGAGTGTATGATGTTGAGGAGCACTTTGGAGACCGCATTTTGGCTCTGGAGTACCCATGCCGCTGCCATGGGCCTCGATTGGCCGCCATATTCTCCGGATCTGACCACATGCGACTCCTTTTTGGGGGGCTATACTAAAGACAAAGTGTACAACAATAACCCCAAAACCATTGCTGACCTGAGAACTGCCATTCGGGAGGTCATCGGCAGCATCTATCTCCTGACACTTCAGCGGGTCATGCAGAATTTCGCTATTCGTCTGCGTCACGTCATCACCAATTATGGCAGGGAAATCGAACATGTCATAACCTAAATACGAATATCTGCAGTGACGTTTGAATATTGAATAAAGTGAGTGCACGACATTTTTATCACCCTTTGTTTCTCGTATGTGTATAACAAACAGTATGCCTTTCACAGGCGCCCGCAGAAATTAACCTGAGAGAGAGATGGAGGGCAAGCCTATATAATTGCTGTTTTTTTACATAAATGAATTATTGAGTTTCGAAACACATAATGCAGTTCAAATAAATTTTATAAGTGACACGAATAACATATCCTGAAGAGCTGATAGTTTTCAAATCAATGGATCCGACGTGTTGCCTCGGTCCTTCCCTGCACCCCGACATTATCGGGTATGAGGAGTTGACAGAGAAAGATAGGGAACTCCATTTCAGCACTTCCCTGCAAAGGACTGAATCTGCTCCGAAAAAATAGCATAACTCTCCATGATTGTAGTGGCAAGTCAACAAACGTTAAAATCAGTATTGAAACTTCCTGGCAGATTAAAGCTGTGTGCCGGACCGAGACTCGTACTCGAGACCTTTGCCTTTCGCGGGCAAGAACTTTTGAGTCTCGGTCCGGTACACAGTTTTACTCTGCCAGGAAGTTTCATATCAGTGCACACTCCCCTGCAGAGTGAAAATGTCATTCTGGAAACATCAGTATTAGTTCACAGCAATCAGTCACGTAATGCTACAGTTGACCAAACGGGAGGTTAAGCGAAATCACGAGGAATTACGTAAAGGAGTATAGTAGAATTCTGTAACGAATAAAAAAGTCTTCTCTTCAAATTCCAAGAAGACAGTGTTGGGGTGGGGTTTGGCAAAGCCACCCCGCCCCCTTCTTTCCATTACTGACGCCCACAACTTTCAACTATCGTTTTTGGACTGGGGCTCCCTATTTCAGGCTGAAGCAAGTCAAAGTGTTGTTCCTCTTCAAAATTTTAGTTTCTTTATCTAACTGTTAATGATGTGTTGTAGAACTTCCGATTGTATTTGTAATGTGGGCGTTCACAAGGGAAGTGGGAGAAGGGGGTGTGGCGGGTGAGCAAGGGAAAGACTTGTCCGCCTATCGTGAAATTTGGAATCCAGACATTTTTATATTCGTTACGAGTTCTGATACACTTGTAAAAACGATCGGCTGTGATTCCGCTATGTTGGAAATCACAGCAGGTTGGAAATCATAGCATAAGGTGGACGAGCACAATGATAAATATAACAGTCGATGTTTGCCGGCCGCGGTGGTCTAGCGGTTCTAGGCGCTCAGTCCGGAACCGCGCGACTGCTACGGCCGCAGGTTCGAATCCTGCCTCGGGCATGGATGTGTGTGATGTCCTTAGGTTAGATAGGTTTAAGTAGTTTTAAGTTCTAGGGGACTGATGACCACAGATGTTAAGTCCCATAGTGCTCAGAGCCATTTGAACCATTTGAACAGTCGATGTTTGTTTTCGTTCTCACATTGTTTATGGGAAAGTATGCCGTTTACTTCGGCGCATGCGCGTTTTTGCGCTTACTTAAACTCAAAGCAGGCACGCACGTTTACAGAACACTGCTCAGCCAGAGCTGCTGTAGCCCCCGTTGTCGAGGTACAGACCCGGTGCGTTGAGGCCAGTTTTACACGGCATGTCGTTGGCTTGTCCCCATCCTCCCGAAGAGCGTGATATTATGCTGTAAGTTTGATAGTTCCAATCGCAGCGAAGTCTTTGCGCAAAATAACCAGTTTTTTTTACAGGTAAGGCATGTCTTCTGTAGCAGTAATACGCATTTTTTGTATAGCACATATTCCATAGAATGCGTGAGATTATCAATTTTTACGAAAATTTTTATTTTTCTAGGTTTTCGCAAAAATCCTTCGTTTTAAAGTTTACTGTAAATTGCTTATTACAAATTTGTCGATGTTGCTTGGCCTTTGTGAAAGCGCACAGAGATTTTTATGCTTTATGCAAAGAAAGGACAGATTTCAGTTGTTTATTACAGACTATGAAAGACAGAAACACATTGCGCATTTCACTGGGCAGAGGAAGGTTCGAAGTTTTATGTTCACACTAATACTATACTTACACTCGAGCACCAAGCGTTGCTCGAGAAACATGGAAACACTAGCCCATTCATTCCACATACTAATCAAACAGCTTCAAAAGTTCGATTTCTCAGCTCTTGAAGAGCTGCTGTCATAGGTGGGAGAAAAGCCTCTGTCTTTTACATACCTCCACAGAAAAAATCGTAATGTGTGAAATTTGGTAGCCGGCCGGGGTGGCCGGGCGGTTCTAGGCGCTACAGTCTGGAACCGCGCGACCGCTACGGTCGCAGGTTCGAATCCTGCCTCGGGCATGGATGTGTGTGATGTCCTTGGGTTAGTTAGGTTTAATTAGTTCTAATTTCTAGGGGTCTAATGACCTCAGAAGTTAAGTCCCATAGTGCTCAGAGCCATTTGAACCATTTTTTTGAAATTTGGTGACCTGTGATATCAAAAGCAGAGAACAAGTTCTTGTTGTCTACCTCTTTCAATCCAACGTTGTGGGACGGTGTTGCTAACGACCAATTTTGCGGCATTTCCAGGTATGGCATTCTTGTCCCAGTTTCCTCCGCAAAAAAGAAAGCACCATAAAATTTGTATACAGAAATGGCACAACAAACATTTAGTATCTGCGAGTCTCTTTCATGTTCGACGACGCCAGGATTTTGTGACCCCGAAATTCTCACATTATGGCGGTATGGATGAAACGTCGATTCGTCCGAAAAGATGAGTCGTTCGGAAAAAGTGTCCTCTGCTATATCCTGAGGAATTTAAATGCAAAATTCGTACTTTCTGTTACGGTCCCGGGACGCAAATGCAACTTCAAAGACTTAATGTGCAGGTATCTTTTCACAGCACGCCGCACCATTGTCTGAGGACGTTGAAGTTTCTGGCCTGTCTGTCTTGTGGACTTCCGAGGGCTCCGTGTGAACACATCTCGGATACGGTCGCCATTTTCGTCAGACGTGCATGTGGCCAATCAGTGTTCTTTCCTTCGCATATGCAACCAACGGCCACGAATTTTGTATGCCAGTCGTAGATCTGCTTGTGCAGAGGCGGCTTATTGCTGAATCGACGGCGGAATGTGCGTTACACTTTAACAGTGGGTGTAATTCGCACAAATTCCAACGCACGAAATGATTTCTCTTGTGGCTGCTGTAAACAGCAGCGCCAGCCGTTTTGGCCGAGCGGCTCTAGGCGCTTCAGTCTGGAAACGCGCGACCGCTACGGTCGCAGGTTCTATTCCTGCCTCTGGCATGGATCTGTGTAATGTCGTTAGGTTAGTTAGGTTTAAGTAGTTCTAGGGGACTGATGACCTTAGACGTTAAGTCCCATTGTGCTCAGAACCATTTGTAAACAGCAGCCCAGTTGTGTCAAACTTTGAACCTCTACCCAGTGACATGCGCAATGTGTTTCTATATTTTATAGTTTGACAGTAATAAACAACTGAAAACCTGTCTTTTTTTTAATCTCTCGGTGCAGGCGGTTAGGAAATTAATATAAATTAAAATTACCTTACGACTTATCTTAGAAGAAAGATTAAGAAAAGGCAAACCTACGTTTCTAGCATTTGTAGACTTAGAGAAAGCTTTTGACAATGTTAACTGGAATACTCTTTTTCAAATTCTGAAGGTGGCAGGTATAAAATACAGGGAGCGAAAGGCTATTTACAATTTGTACAGAAATCAGATGGCAGTTATAAGAGTCGAGGGGCATGAAAGGGAAGCAGTGGTTGGGAAAGGAGTGAGACAGGGTTGTAGCCTCTCCCCGATGTTATTCAATCTGTATATTGAGCAAGCAGTAAAGGAAACAAAAGAAAAATTCGGAGTAGGTATTAAAATTCATGGAGAAGAAGTAAAAACTTTGAGGTTCGCCGATGACATTGTAATTCTGTCAGAGACAGCAAAGGACTTGGAAGAGCAGTTGAACGGAATGGACAGTGTCTTGAAAGGAGGATATAAGATGAACATCAAAAAAAGCAAAACGAGGATAATGGAATGTAGTCAAATTAAATCGGGTGATGCTGAGGGAATTAGATCAGGAAATGAGACAAAGTAGTAAAGGAGTTTTGCTATTTAGGGAGTAAAATAACTGATGATGGTCGAAGTAGAGAGGATATAAAATGTAGACTGGCAATGGCAAGGAAATCGTTTCTGAAGAAGAGAAATTTGTTAACATCGAGTATAGATTTAAGTGTCAGGAAGTCGTTTCTGAAAGTATTTGTATGGAGTGTAGCCATGTATGGAAGTGAAACATGGACGATAACTAGTTTGGACAAGAAGAGAATAGAAGCTTTCGAAATGTGGTGCTACAGAAGAATGCTGAAGATAAGGTGGGTAGATCACGTAACTAATGAGGAGGCATTGAATAGGATTGGGGAGAAGAGAAGTTTGTGGCACAACTTGACTAGAAGAAGGGATCGGTTGGTAGGACATGTTCTGAGGCATCAAGGGATCACCAATTTAGTATTGGAGGGCAGCGTGGAGGGTAAAAATCGTAGAGGGAGACTGAGAGATGAATACACTAAACAGATTCAGAAGGGTGTAGGTTGCAGTAGGTACTGGGAGATGAAGAAGCTTGCACAGGATAGAGTAGCATGGACAGCTGCATCAAACCAGTCTCAGGACTGAAGACCACAACAACAACAACCTTTCTTATGTCCGCCTTACAAAAAAAAAAAAAAGGTATAATGCTTGAAGTCCGAATCCCTTGGGGCAGTCTGAGCCTCGGACGTAATGGTGGATCGTCCACCTGTCCTTCCCCTCCCCCACCACCGCCCCCCCCTCACTCACACTCTCTCTCTCTCTCTCTCTCTCTCTCTCTCTCTCTCTCTCTCTCTCTCTCTTTGTGTGTGTGGGGGGGGGGGGGGGGTAAGAGGGGCAGGCAATCTTGTGTTCGTATTCTCTAACTCAGTTTATACATGCACTGGTTACTGGAGAAGATACAGCCTTTTACGTATCTGCGAAAAATATTTAATGGATATACACATACTAAGAAATGTAATACTTTTTCTGTGCCTTCTATAAAGTTTGTGTCAAGTGCTTAAATTTTGGGAAAAACATTGACTAGGATGTAATAGTGTTCTGTGTTCATGTAAGTGCACCTTGCTGCTTGTACCTCCCATTGTCGACCTTGACTACGTGAGGTCCAATAGCGGTCAATATGAGTTATTGCACCTGAGATCGATAGATATTTACGTAGGTTGGAACTTAAATAGTGGCAACACTGCTGTGGAGACACTATGCAATGGAATCTACTATTGTCGCTGATAACACACGTTGTTGACATACCTACCTTACCTCCGACTAAATGGACTCGCCCGTCCCACTTCACCGGCGTGCGCACAATCGAGGGAAAAACACCACTTTTGAGCGAGCGGTCTAGCGTAACGGTGTCACTATGCTTTCGAAACAGGAACAACAGATTTGGATCAAGACTGAATGTGACAGGGGTCGTACAGCAGGACTGTGTCATCAAGTTCTTCAAGAGGCGTGCGGGGAATCGGCATTGCCGTACAGAACAGTGGCACGTTGGGTAAAAGCCTTCAACGAATGTGGGCAAACTGTGGCAGACATGCATCGGGCAGGTCGTCCTAGCGTCTCTGAAGAAGACGTGCGTCCTAGCGTCTCTGAAGAAGACGTGCATGCTTTTGCCGCGTTAGTGGACAATGATCGACGTCGTACGATTCGTGAGTTCGCCCACGAAACCGCATTAGCGCATAAGACTGTGCTTCGCATCCTGAAGGAACGTCTGGGCATGCGAAAAATTGCATCACGATGGGTTCCGTTTGACTTGACGGAGATGTAGAAATGGATGCATTACGACGATGCTCAGACGCACTTGGAGCGCTATAGGCGCGAAGGAGAGGCTTTCTTACTCCGTACCGTAACACTGGATGAGACATAGGCCAATCCAACGAATGGCGTCATTATGGGTCGCCGTGAAAGTCTAAAGTGCGTCAGAGTCCCAGTATGGTGAAAGTTATGGTGATTCTCGTGTACGACTGTGATGGTGTTATCCTAACGCGTTACGTTCCTCTACGGCAGACCGTCAATGCACAGTATTACTGTTTGTATTTGGAGCATCACCTGCGACCAGCTTTGCGAAAGAAGCAGCGACACTTTCTACGCAACCCACCCATCATTTTGCACGACAATGCGCGGACGTATGCAGCGCAAGCTGCGGCTACACCGTTCGTTCGATGGGACTGACAAGGGAACCTCCCCATCGCACCCCCCTCAGATTTAGTTATAACTTGGCACAGTCGATAGGCCTTGATAAACTGAACACAGATCAATTGAGAAAACAGGAAGAAGTTGTGTGGAACTGTGAAAAAATAAGCAAAATATACAAACTGAGTAGTTCATGGGCCACATAGGCAACATCAAGAAGAAAGTGAGCTCCGGAGCGCCGTGGTCCCGTGGTAGAATGAGCAGCTGCAGAAGGAGAGGTCCTTGGTTCAAGTCTTCCCACGGGTGAAAATTTTACTTTCTTTATTTTTGCATAGTTATTATCTGTCCGTTCGTTCATTGCCGTCTCTGTTCACTGTAATAAGTTTAGTGTCTGTGTTTTGCGACCGCATCGCAAAACCGTGCGATTAGTAGACGAAAGGACGTGCCTCTCCAATCTGAACCGAAAACATTTGATCGCAAGGTCATAGGTCAACCGATTCCTCCACAGGAAAACACATCTGATATATTCTATACGACACGGCATGTGCGTCATATGACAGGAATATGTTGTCGACCCACCTAACTTGTACACTTGGCGAATGGGTAAAAAGATTCTTCTACCTTGCCCGATTTAGGTTTTCTTGTGGATGTGATAATCACTCCCAAAAAAGTGATGAAAACATAAGAGTTTGTCACATAAATTGAAAATAAAAAATTAAGGTTTTCACTCGATGGAAGATTTGAATCAAGGACCTTTCGTTCCGCAGCTGCTAACATTACCACGAGACCAGGGCGCTCCTGCGATCTTTGTGTCCTTAATGTTACCTATGTTGCCATGAACTACTCAGTTTGTATATTTTGATTATTTTTTCACAGTTCCACACAACTTCTTCCTGTTTTCTCAATTGATCTGTGTTCAGTTTTTCAAGGCCTATCCACTGTGCCAACTTATAACTAAATCTGAGGGGGGTGCGATGGGGAGGTTCCCTTGTGAGAAGTACTGTACCATCCACCATACTCCCCGGACTTAAGTCCTAGTGACTTTGATTTGATTCCGAAGATGAAGGGACCACTTAGTGGTATTCGCATCAGAACTGTTCCAGAGATTCGACCGACAGTAGACCGCTCCATTCGCACCATCAACAGAACAGGCTCTGCTAACGGTATACTGCGCCTTCCACGTCTCTGGCAACGGGTACTACACAACGCTGGTGACTGCTTTGAAGGAAAGCAACAGGTGCAAACATGTAACTCTTTTGCATCGGTTATGAATAAATAGTTCCCACTATTTAAGTTCCAACCCTCGTATATGTCGCTCCGCGTTGTAGTTGCGTTTAAAATAATCACGCTCTTACTCATAACGATAAGTGATAGGCAGGATTTTATATCAGGTGTAATGTTAATTGGCAACGTCGCATGATTAATTGGCTAAGGACCGTTGCGTTATATTTAACATTGGTACTTGACGCGATAGAATCTTACCCTGCAGTTTCCATTTGCCTTTCCCTACACAGATATCACGTTTACTGCTTTCGTAACGGGGAACAACGCCATTTCTCTAAGACATGTCAATTGTATATTTCCAGCTGTCAACATAGTCTGATGCCATTCAGAGCCTTACATCACGAATGACCCTGTCAATATAAGCATTACGGCGACTGCACTGCTTTAGTGGAGTTCCCAGTCACCATCCCTCGTGATGTATGCCTGCATGTTGGTTGACTTTGCCTACGATAGAGCGTTAATAGCTTTGTGTACAGCAAATCGGTTTATACATCATACGAACAAAGAGTCGTAGGTTCTCACTTTCGACTGTCATAGATACCCCACAACACCTTTCACTTTGTAACATTCAACTATTTTGTAATTTGTCTTTGGGACGGTAAGCGGCTACTCCTGACCTGAAAATATTCGGAGAAATGCAGTGCATACATTCTGATAATTGCAGACTAGTTGTCGCGGAAGTATGTGGTAAACTGCGGAGGTATTTCCTAACTAAATTGGTCTCTGTTCCTGTGTGCCCCTACATTCGAGTTTATTCCGTAGCATTTGGATTTGTGAGTTATGTACTAATGTCTCATATAGCAGTCTTCGTTAAAGTTTACGATGATGATCCCAGAATCTCCTTTGATTCTGTACATCCACATCGGTCGTGAACTACTGGCCTCTCCACTGTCGTCCAACAATCTTAAAATGTCACGACATCGTCAAATCACTCTGGCAACTAAAATGTCGAAATTACTTGAGATTCTAAGGGAGTCGTATGCAGTGAGCAGGTGAGCTAATTATTTTGGCGATGATGTCTCAGTTCCGGTGCCTTCAGTGAAATACGACAGGCAGCACTGTATTCCCATTCTGAAGCAGCGCAAGGCAATTTGTTATAACAGAAAATGAAGTGACCGTATAGCATTATTGCCCGGGAGACCCTGTTTGATGAAGTTGTCCGCCTAGTGTAAGTATTTTTGACTGCATTTCGGCGACTTTCGCGTCGATGATTAAATGAAATGATGAGTACAATACATAGAAAATCTCAGACCCAGCTGGGAATCGAACCCAGGACTCTAGAATCTGCAGGCAGCAATGTCAACCACGATTTTTCTGGGCCTCCTTACAGCTTACAGCCCGTCCTTCAGTGGCGATCTTATCAGCTGTAATTGTTCTTTCCTAACAGATTGTTTAAGTGCTTATTATTTTAACATCATTTTAATGTAAATGCTTTTTTAAAACATTTTGATACACAAATGATGCACGTCTGCACGATATAATTCAAAAGTGCCATATTCTGATTAAAACTAAAATCCTTCTTTTGAGATACAAAATTTTATAATAAAAGGAAACGAAAATTATTTTTTCTACATGCAACGTAAAGGAAAATGTTCTTCGCTGCCATTAAAGCAAAGGACATTTATATCGATTAAAGTTTAGAAAGAAGATAATGAAGAAAATTATCATTTTCTTGATATGTCTTAAAAGAGATTACGTGCACTAGATTGATACATTAATAAAATAAATAAACTGTAAAACTGTAACTGCGTCCTTGTTGGCGAGTATCTGCACTTCGTCTCAGCACTTCCCTTATAAAATCAAACTTCGTACCTGGTCATTATTTTTAAGTAATTTACGCACTTTTCTTTGTACGTTTTGTGATGTGTCGGCAGCTGGGCCAACACCTTGTAGCTCGAGATGGCTGAAAATGCACGCTAGACTAACGCAGACGGGCGTAAAGTACTGGAACAGGCTACGTAATTAATGCTATGAAGAAAAGTACGTAGCTGGATTAATACTTATCTTTAATCAATCATTGTGGTACATCGCTCTTGACTATACACAGGAGACTTTAATTACAATCACTGTATGGCTAATGGCGCCTTGCTAGTTCGTAGCCATTAACTTAGCTGAAGGCTATTCTGTCTCTCGGCTAATGAGAGAGAAAGGCTTCGTACATCTAGTCGCTAGCTAGGTCGTCCGTACAACTGGGCGAGTGCAATATCGTATCACGAGACCTGCCTTGTGGTGGCGCTAGGTCTGCGATCACACAGTGGCGACACGCGGGTCCGACATGTACTAAATGGACCGCGGCCGATTTAAGTTACCACCTAGCAAGTGTGGTGTCTGGCGGTGACACCACATTTTGGTCTTACAATCAGCCAACGTACACCGAAGTGACAAAACTCATGGGAGAGCGATATGCACATATACAGACGGCGATAGCGTCGCAAACACAAGATATAAAAGGGCAGTACATTGACATAGTTGCCATTTGTAATCAGGTGATTCATGTGGAAAGGTTTCCAACACGACTATGGCCGCTCGATGGAAATTAACACTTCGAAGGTGGAATGGTAGTTGGAGCTAGACGCTTGGGTCAGTCCATCTCGGAAATGGTTCAAGATTCAATATTCCGAGATCCACAGTGTCAAGAGTGTGCCGAGAACACCAAATTTCAGACATTCGTCTCGTCACGGACAACCCATTGCCCGACGGGCTTCAGTTAACAACACAGAGCAGCGGCATTTGCGTAGATTTGTTAGTGCTGACAGGCAAGCATCACTGCCTGAAATAACTGCAGAAATCAATGCGGCGTGTACGACGAACGTATCTGTTAGGACAGTGCGGCGAAATTTGACGTTAATGGGCTATGGCAGCAGACAACTGATGCGAGCGCCTTTGTTAACAGCACGACATCGACTGCAGCGACTCTCCCGGGCTCGTGACCATATCGGTTGGATCCTAGACGACTGGAAAACCGTGGCCTGATCGGATGAGTCCCGCTTTCAGTTGGTAAGAGCTGATCATAAGATTGGAGTATGCCGCAGAGTCCACGAATCCATGGACCCAAGTTGTCAATAAGGCACTGTGGAAGCTGGTAGTGGCTCCATAATGATGTGAGCTGTGTGTACATGGAATGGACTAGGTCCTCTGGTCGAACTGAGCCGATTATTGACTGGAAGTGGTTATGTTCGGCTATTTGGAGACCGTCTGCAGCCTTTCATAGACTTTATGTTCCCAAACAACGACACCGAGCTATATCTGTTCGCAGTTGGTTTGAAGAGCATTCTGGACATTTAGAGCGAATGATATGGCCACTCAGATCGCGCGGCTTGAATCCCATCGAACATTTATGGGATATAATTGAGAGATCAGTTCTAGAGGCAGCATGGCTCAATATTTCCGCAGGGGCTTGCAACGATTTGTTGAATCCACGCCACGTTGAGTTGCTGCACTGCGGCGGGCAAAAGGAGGTCCAACACGATGTCAGGAGGTATCCCACTTCCGTCACTTCAATGTATTTTGTGTAATCTTCTTCCGTTTTGTTTCTCTCTTTCAAAATAAAATAAGTCGTGAGTCCTTTAATCCAGTTATTTGCTGGCTTTAAAGCCTTTTGGGAACGTTCTGTCGACGAAGGTGCTTTTTGCCTAGCGCAGTGCTGTTCTTCGTACACACTTTCGCATGCAGGTCTGTGCCCTTTTGTGAAATTACGTATGGACCACATCGATAAATTAGCTAAATGTACGAGTAAATCACGCGCTGCGTACTGTTGCAACGGAATTTTGAAGGCGTAAGTGAGCTTCCTTTGTGGTCACTGAGATAATTATCACGGGAGTTTGCAGAGGCACAAGAATGATATCACAAATGCGACAGTTCCATCGAAGTCAGTCAGAGTTGCAGCAAGCTAAGTTACATAATAACTAAGTCTGTTGAAATAATTACGTAAACTTCCAGGAAGTCGTGTCGTGCGTCTCCTGGGAAAGGACAACAGTCGAGTGTTTTGTAGCTACCAGGCAGTTATTGTAAGTTCTGGGTGTTTCTTTTATGCTTACACATAATCGAAAGTGTCACAACTCATGAAAATGACGCACAGTGTTAACACCTCAGTCCATCTTCACACCTCGTGGTCAGCGCGACTGACTGCTATGCCGAGGATACGACTACCACGGAATTTTTCCTCGGAGGGACGACTGGAAATCAGAGAGAAGAATCGAGAAGTTCCTTAAACAAAATATCGTGGCTCTGATTTTGAAAAACCCCGTTTAACGGACTTGCGAGTGAACTGCTGGCTATATGCACCCTTACACCCTTTACACTTTGCCAGAGGATGACATAGCGGTCGACCGGTATCACATGATTTATTTAGTGTCTGCTTGGCGCCGTGTGACGAATAATTACTGTTATTTGTCGTTATCGTTATTTGGCGTACAACACATACATGTGAGGGAAGTTAACCACAGCTACGTATTTCAGGAGTTAAGGTTCCATCACGTGGACATGTGCGTTTAGCGTTTCATATATAATGCAAAACACTGTAAAGCACTTGGCAGATGGTATGTCCCTTTGTGCCATTTATGGGTTTCTTCCCATTCCATTCACGCATGGAGCACTGGAAGGATGATTGTTTAAATGGCTCCGTGCGTGCTGTAATTAATCTACTCTTGCCCTCGTGATCCCTATGGGAGAGATGCGTAACAAGTTATAGTACATTCCTAAACTCATCATTTAAAACATATTTTTGAAACTTCACAAGTAGGATTTCTTGGGATAGTTTACATCTATCTTCAAGGGTCTCCCAGTTCAGTTTCTTCAGTGTCTCTGTGACATCCTCCCATGAATCAAACAGACCTGTAACCATTCGTCCTACTCTTCCCTGTGTACATTCAATATTTCCTGCTAGTCCTAGTTAGTACGTGTACCACACACCTAAACAATATTCTAGGACGGATCACACGAGTAATTTGTGTAAACAGTCTCCTTCGTAGATCTATTCCATTTCCCCAGTATACTACAAATAAACCGAAGTGTACGACCTGCTTACCAGCGACTGAGCCTATGTGATCATTCCACTTCAAGTCCTATTAAGGTGGTATGCTACAACCATAGCTGTTTCTCACTGCCACTGACACTGATATCTTTCTCACCTATCTTTTCAATAGTACGAGGTTCAAATGGTTCAAATGGCTCTGAGCACTATGGGACTCAACTGCCGTGGTCAATAGTCCCCTAGAACTTAGAACTACTTAAACCTAACTAACCTAAGGACATCACACACACCCATGCCCGAGGCAGGATTCGAACCTGCGACCGTAGCAGCAGCGCGGCTCCGGACTGGAGCGCCTAGAACCGCACGGCCACCGCGGCCGGCAATAGTACGAGGATTAAATTGTGGAGGTTCTCTTGAGTTTTCCTTTTTTTAGAGGAACGTTTGAAAACTTAGTTACGCAATTTTGCTTTTGCTTTGCTACGCTCAATTTCAGTTTCTGTCTCATTCGCGAGTGGCTGGATACTAATTTTGGTGCCACTAATAGCTTTTATATATGATACGAATTTCTTTCAGCTTTGTGAGAGATCTTTTGACAATATTCTGCTGCGGGAGGCCGGTCGATAACGTTGGGCCTTCACGGTCTGTTCAGACGGTGCTTTTGTTAGTCATTGGAGTCTTCACGCATTCTTCTCTTGACAGCTAAAAGTGTTTTATTCAACATCTCTCTATTTGTAGCCCTATGCTTTGTGTTACACTTATTGTGCAGTTGTCTCTTTTTCTTTAGAAGTTTTTTTACAGAGATAGTATGTCATGGAGGGTCCCTCCCATTATGAACCGTTCTACTAGTTCAGTGCATAGCCAACTTTTCTTTTCAGCTTGAGCCACAGCTCCTCTTCATATCGTGTCCTGTGCTAAATTTTTCAAGTTCCTCATTGAGATATGACACTACAGCTTTTTTTATTTCCTTTACTGAACTTTTACATCTTTCTACTTCTTTTAGTTGCCCTTTGTGCTTTGGTAATGGTTGTTGCTCACAATCGTGTCATGGGCACTGAAACCAGTTTCGATATGGACAACATCAAAGAGGCCAGTTATCTGTTGCCGTTGGTTCTAAAATATTTCCATCATTTGTGGGGTTCCGAGCCATTTGTTGTAGGTAGTTTTCAGAGAAGGATATAGCTATGTTTCGCAGGATGTCTTGCCACACCCACCACTATCAAAACAGTAATTTTCCTAATTGATCGTTGGGTGATTAAAGTGTCCTCCGATGGTTACAGTATGACTGGGGAACGTAAGTATAGCCACAATGAGATTTTTTCTAAAGCTTTAAGTTACACTACTGGCCATTAAAATTGCTACACCAACAAGAAATGCAGATGATAAATGCGTATTCATTGGACAAATATATCATACTAGAACTGGCATGTGATTACATTTTCACGCAGCTTGGGTGCGTAGATCCTGAGAAATCATTACCCGGAACAACCACCGCTGGCCGTAATAACGGCCTTGATACGCCTGGGCATTGAGTCAAACAGAGCTTTGATGGTGTGTACAGGTACAGCTGCCCATGCAGTTTCAACACGGTACCACAGTTCATCAAGAGTAGTGACTGGCGAATTGTGACGAGCCAGTTGCTCGGCCACCATTGACCAAACGTTTCAACTGGTGAGAGATCTGGAGAATGTTCTGGCCAAGGCAGCAGTTGAACATTTTCTGTATCCAGAAAGGCCCGTACAGGGCCTGCAACATGCGGTCGTGCATTATCCTACTGAAACGTAGGGTTTCGCAGGGATCGAATGAAGGGTAGAGCCACTGCTCGTAACACATCTGAAATGTAACGTCCACTGTTTAAAGTGCCGTCAATGCGAACAAGAGGTGACCGGGACGTGTAACCAATGGCACCCCATACCATCACGCCGGGTGATACGACAGTACGGCGATGACGAATACACGCTTCCAATGTGCGTTCACCGCGATGTCGCCAAACACGGATGCGACCATCATGATGCTGTAAACAGAACCTGGATTCATCCGAAAAAATGACGTTTTGCCATTCGTGCGCCCAGGTTCGTCGTTGAGTACACCATCGCAGGCGCTCCTGTCTGTGATGCAGCGTCAAGTGTAACCGCAGCCATGGTCTCTAAGCTGATAGTCCATGCTGCTGCAAACGTCGTCGAACTGTTCGTGCAGATGGTTGTTGTCTTGCAAACGTCCCCATCTGTTGACTCAGGGATCGAGACGTGGCTGCACGATCCGTTACAGCTATGCGGATAAGATGCCTGTCATCTCGACTGTTAGTGATACGAGGCCGTTGGGGTCCAGCACGGCGTTCCGTATTACCCTCCTGAACCCACCGAGTCCATATTCTGCTAACAGTCATTGGATCTCGACCAACGCGGGCAACAATGTCGCAATACGATAAACCGCAATCGCGATAGGCTACAATCCGACCTTTATCAAAGTCGGAAACGTGATGGTACGCATTTCTCCTCTTTACACGAGGCATCATAACAACGTTTCAGCAGGCAACGCCGGTCAACTACAGTTTGTGTATGAGAAATCGATTGGAAACTTTCCTCATGTAAGCACTTTGTAGGTGTCACCACCGGCGCGAACCTTATGTGAATGCTCTGAAAAGCTAATCATTTGCATATCACAGCATCTTCTTCCTGTCGGCTAAATTTCGCGTCTGTAGCACGTCATTTCGTGGTTTAGCAGTTTTAATGGCCTGTAGTGTACATCGGGAGGTGAGTCTGATGGCCGAGAGCAAGATCCAAATACCGAACTATCTCACATGCAGTTTCGATTTGTATTTCGGTGGATTTAAGTGGCTTGTCTCGCTAACCAACTCCACCCGAACAGGCCATGAAGGCCCAATGGTACCGACTGGCCGCCGTAACATCCTCAGACCACAGACGTCACTGGATGCGGGTATGGATGGGAATGTGGTCAGCACCCCGCTCACCCGGCCGTATGTCAGTTTACGAGACCGAAGTGGCTTGTCTACTGTGACAAATACACCACCTCCATTTCCTATTAGCGTATTCTTTAGATATACGCTTAAATTTTCCGCCGGAATCCCACTGCTATCAACTTCAGGTTTTAACTAGCTTTCGGTACCTGGTATTGTGTGAGCATCACTGCTTTTCAGGAGCGCTTCAAACTCTCGCACTTTGTTGCGAATGCTTCATCAGTTAACTACTAAGATTTTTGCCTGTGGAGGCCAATTCTTTCGATCTTACACTAATACTTCCTGGTCTCCTGAAGCTGTCGTTATCTGGACTGAAAGGAGAGTCGCCTAATCATCTCACATATGGGCAGCTTCTTGGGTAAGTCATAAAAACAATCAGTAAAATAGGTGTGTGTATGAGCAGCCAGATGACAGAAGCTTGACTGCCGAAACTCGTAGATGTAGATAATGTTCTTCATATTAGTGTTTTGGACGCTAAATACGGTAAAAGTTATCTGCAGAATGAATTTTTCACTCTGCAGTGGACTGTGCGCGGATATGAAAGTTCGTGGCGGATTAAAACTGTGTGTCGGACCGAGACTCGAATTCGAAACCTTTTCCTTTCGCGAGCAAGTGTTATATCGACGGAGCTATTCACGCCCCCCCCCCCCCCCCCTCCCCCAAGGACCGATTAACTTCACACCCATTACCTCCAATCGTTAGCCGGCCGAAGTGGCCGTGCGGTTCTAGGCGTTACAGTCTGGAACCGCGAGACCGCTACGGTCGCAGGTTCGAATCCTGTCTCGGGCATGGATATGTGTGACGTCCTTAGGTTAGTTAGGTTTAAGTAGTTCTAAGTTCTAGGGGACTAATGACCTCAGCAGTTGAGTCCCATAGTGCTCAGAGCCATTTGAACCATTTGAACCTTCAGTCGTTAAGATGGGTAATAAGGTTCAATGCACACAAAATATCACAAGAGATCCTAGAAAAGGTCTGAAATATGAGTCGTAGTCCGCTTCCCCACTTCTCTAATTATATTTATGCAGGACGTTACTGTGATGGTGATAAAACTTGAGGATTTATGGAGAAGGGCGAATGATTCAGTTTGAAGTAAGGAACGTCAATCCACGAACGAGTGTCTGTGAATGAAAATGTTAATGTGTGAGACATTGAAAAGACGTTTACCCAAATATGGGTCATGTTATTCCAACAATTAGGACTGACAAGCGATTCTACGATTAACAGCTGTTAGCAGTGTGAGAGACACGCACTTATTCGTGTCTCGTCTCTATTGTTTATTTGATGTATGAGAATTCTATGTCGCTGCTGATGATTTGCCACTTAAGACTGTGGCAAGACTGGCAGAGAGTAATAAAACATGGGTGTGTGCAAAGCAGCAGAGTAATATTTGGACAGATGTCAATCAGGTGACGATCATCTCTGTGTACATCTGATTAGGAGAAAATGATGCTTGGTCGGAGAAGAGTTGTTCCTGAAATAGCAAACCTATGGGTAACATTTTGATGTTGTAACTTAAGGAAAACCTTATTAAGTACTGAATAGGAACTCTTAGATGGTCAACAGTCGATGATCGGGTTTCTGTTCAAAATTGGTTATAACTCAGCGACACCGCTTCCCAGCAAATCGTTAATTGCCATTCTACAGATACAGCCCAATTTCTGTCGGTAATATGTATTATAACTTCAGAGCTTAATTTTGACTATTTCATGACGAATACCTCCCGTCTACCTGTAAGCAATCAACTGGGACAAATAGCTGAAAAAAGGTGCAGATAATATCATAAAAAGTGGTACGAACGAACGTCAGCCTGCTCCTTAAAAAAAAAATATACTTGAGCTAGAGGCGAGGAGCGTAGAAACACTTCGAAGAGGCAAGCCGACGACTGAGATGTAACTTGATCAATTTTCGTGATAATGTGGAATATTCTCAATTCTGTACACACAAAAAAGCAAGTGATTGTGAAAGAATCCAAATAGAGAATGACAAATCTCATATGTAGAAGATGTATAGTTGTCTCTGCAACCGGAGATTACATCGCCACCAGTGATAATGTAGGTATCGGGGGTAGCAGCATCATTGTTTTTATTAGGAGGTTAGAATACATTCTAAAGTACATGAACGCTTTAATTGCTGTGTAAATCTGCTGCGTTCTTTACATCTGCCGTAAAGTAGAAAAACCTCAGAAGTGAGCATTGCATTCTGCGCATGTTGTCAACATTAAGCTGGAATTGTCACGTGATCTCGTGACGACGCTGTTCGTTTAAGGCCAATTAACATTGGCTGTCACTCCAGGTCACATCGAAACATCCCATATGCATTTCAAATGACGGCATTCAAATAGTTCGTCGACGGACTGTCACGTCACGTCACGTCACGGCACGTCACGATTTGTCGGGAAGAAAGATGCTGCTAACAACGTAAGTTACTCTATTTTCGCCGCGAGTTATAGCAGCGGATTTTGTGCTTTTGTGTCTTCATAATCTTTATTATTAAACTTTGTTTTCGTGGCAAATTGCAAGGGTTCCATAACGACTTGGACGGTTTTTCCATTGAATTCTCTTATACAAGCGAGGTCAGATATCTGAAAGCGAAAAATGATTTAGGTTTAACAATAAAAATACAGAGCTGACCCCACATTGTATATAAATAGCAGCATAAGTTGAAAGATAACATTTTAATTGAAAAAGTCGGCTTTAATGAAGGGGTAAAATACATTTCTTTATGAGGTTATTATTTACGCAAGGAAAAACCATAATAGATAAGGTAAAAAGGCTTCATTTCCTCGTTTATACTGTTGTTATCTTGGCAAATTGCAAGTGTTCCATAACGACTTGGACGGTTTTTCCATTGAGTTCTCTTATACAGGCGAGGTCAGATATCTGAAAGCGAAAAATGATTTAGGTTTAACAATAAAATTACAGAGCTGACCCCACATTGTATATAAATAACAGCATAAGTTGAAAGATAACATTTTAATTGAAAAGGTCGGCTTTAATGAAGGGCTAAAATACATTTCTTTATGAGGTTATTATTTACGCAAGGAAAAACCATAATAGATAAGGTAAAAAGGCTTCATTTCGTCGTTTATACTGTTGTGTGAATATATATATATTTCCGCCAGCAAGTAAATGTCGTTGTTGTTTAATTTCTCAGCACTTTTGATCAAGAACATATGTTATGAGGTTTGCTTGGACATTAATAAACTTTGTCAGTGTTAGTTCCTCAATTCCGATAACATCCTCTGACTTTTTGCATCTCGGATGGTGACTCATAACCTCACTTCATCGTTAGGTACTGTGCTAAGCGAACTGACGTGACATGACGAACAGTTCAAATACACGCTGTCGTGACGGTGCCGTGACGTGATGCTCTTTCATTTTCCTCTACAAAGCTAAGAACCCAGTGTATTCCAGGTATCATACGCAAATGGTTATGGTGTCCACAAAACCCCTGTACCAAATCCACAGCACCTATGAAGGGAGTCTGTCTGTACCAGCGATATAATGGCATTCAAAATTTATAGGATGCGTTTCGGACAAATTTATGCCGTCCCAAGATCACGTGACCATGGTGGCAATGTATGCAGACAACACAAAATCAATTCTGCGCATCTGAATGCTCACCCCAGAGATATTTCGACTCTGACATCTGCTGGCTTTCCTGACGAAGGCAGTGGACGATGTTGTCAAAAGCATGGTACTTTAAACCAATTTGACACTATAGGTTCACGTTGTTAGTTTTCCTTATTTTCATGCGCTCATTTTAGAATATCTGCTGAGTTTCTCTACCGTACCTGGTGTAGAATTTTTGGACAGTCCTTTCAGACTTACTATTGTTTTGAAAATCTTGTAAAGTGGTAGAACATGTTTTTGCATGTGAAAAGCTACTGTTTTCTCCCCATCTCTATGGCCTTTCAGCAGGTCTTCTGACACCGCTGGAGATTTCTGACCCTAAAGCTCATCAGGGGATGAAGCTGCATCGAGAAGGACACAGTATTCTTAATTACAGCCTTTCAGATATGTAAAGATTAATACATCCGTTGATTGTCAGGCTTTGCTTATCCGATAATAGAAACAAAGTTTTCAACATGGTCCTTTTGGGCCACTTAGGAAATAGTCAGGAAAAACGTCATAATTATTATCTTTGACATTTTTGTGTATACTATTTCTTTAATCTACCCCTTCCAGCACTAGGAATGTAGTCGCACTGGCGTGAACGATTCTCTGGATGCACTTATTTCAAATCCGCGTTCGACCAACCAAAATCAGGTTTCCCTGATTTCCCTAAATCGGTCTGAACTGATCCTTTGAAAGGGCGCGGTCGATTTCCTTCCCCATTCCTGAAATATTAGAGCTTGTGTGCCTGTCTCTGTGATCTTAATGTCGACAGGACGTTAAATCCTAATGTTCCTGCCTGTTTCCTTTCGTCATGTGAATGACAGCCGCACCCAGTAGTGTACGACGACCGTATTAACGAGAGTTGTGGATGCCTCCCATTGGGTGTACATGTGAACTTCGTAACAGGAGATCTGCTATGCGTGATGTGAATGTAGGCATCAGTATTCATTAATGTCGGAAATGTACCTGAAGTGGTAAACTGACTATCATAATTTATTGTAACTACTCTGTAGAAATGTGGTTTTCTGCCTGGAAATGATATAAAAAGTTCAAAGGTAAACGCAGAGCATATGATGTGTTCCAGCCTTGGCAATTTTGTTCGCAGCAAAGGCTGTCTGTCATTTCTTCAGCTACAAAATACCGCAATGTTGTACGAAGATATCATCATTAAATTAAATAAAGAATAATGACGAAAGTATTCGACGTGCACTAAAGTTGCGAAAATGAAATCGGGTGAGTGATGAAATGTAAAAAGCAGTGAATACACGAGGTTTTCTAGCTTACTTTGTTTGAAATTGTGTATACAGTGAATAATGTATTACTATAGTTATCACATGTTGCATTACTTTAATTGCGTTGCTACTATGTTTATTTGTATTGAGAGGTACCCACATGCCTTGCTCATACTGTGGCATCAAGCAGTCAGGCCTGCAAGATGAGTGGTCCGCCAAGCGAGTGGATTCATTTTTTATTTATCAAGTAACATGAACTCTAGTACTCACAATTAAGTTAAAAGTTATTCTCCTGCTTGGATATTACGCATCAGAAACTCACATCTGACTATTAGTAATTTACACAACACTGACTGTTCACTACGCACTGGCAATACCACATTTTCTTTCTTATTTAACGGCTTTTATCAACACGTGGCCATCGCACTGAATATGAATGGCGCACACATTATAAATTCTGGATATCATGACAACATACAATTCGAAGGAAAAGGCCACCAACCTTTTTCTTTTCACTATCTTATTTATTCCGATAAATTCTATAACCTAAACACACAAATTCTATAACCTACAACAATAACACATGAGAAATTCCGCCCAGTGGGCATGGCTTTACATTGGTGATTCTCTATCTTATAGTCTCGTAATTATTTAACGCTACAGTGCACTTTCTGGATAGGATGGTGGATCTTTTGCTATATCTCACACTTCGACTCTCACAACCATCATCACAAAACTTTCCTCCAGACCGAGCGGTACAAAAGGAACATGCATAACCCACTACCTCTGAAACTACCTTGCTACTTTCCCATGCAAGCCACATATACTTAAATTACATGACATACACCACACTGCAACATGGAATACAACATAAGGAATAGTCACAACATTATAATCACATCACTTTCAGCTTTCTCACTACAATTAGTATTCATCCCAGTTCCACACGACACTGCCCCACTTCGTAACTTTTCTTTCCTACTACGAACTCTGGACCTTATATGCACGTCTTCCTGTGCAATGCAAGCCAAGGGGCGTTGCTGGATAGACGGCTGACTCACCTTGCTTCTCTCTCAGAGTATTATATTTTGAATCACTCGTCACATGGAAACATAACACGCAAAGTAATATTAAGAACATATTCATCATACACGTGAGTCCTCAACTGATACCATGGGCGAGTACTTCTCTTTATCCTTTGTCTCATACACAGATTGAGACTGACACAGTACTCACCACGTGGAAGTACTCGTCTCTAATTTCAAGTCCTGCACACGCCATTTCTTAAATATTTCCAACTTATAGTACACACGCTAGTAATTCAGCTTAACTTAAGCACTCGGAAGTATTTCAACTTATTGCTACACGTGGTTTCATTGTGACCGTCGGTCACTTCCAAAGATTACTACGATCCCATTAATATTACCTGCCTGACATTTAATTCTCCCCACAAAAGTTCCTGAAATAGAGAAATTATTACTCTAAACTACTCTTAAGTATTTCACATGCATACCATGTCTCCACTCTTTTGTCCTTACGGAGCACGCCTAAGACAGATCATACCAACACTAGATCCAGCGGCAGAGTGTTGAAACATGGCCGTTTTTCAGGTCATCTCGCACCTCTGTTGAGGTGGGGGAAGACCATGCTACCGTATTGGTCAGCCACATTTCAGGCGCTCAAAGCTCCGGTAAGTTTCATCTCTTTGGTTCCACCAAAGGTGGCCAAAGGAACGTCTCAAAGATGATCATATATTCACATTCACTATCTGTGGTTAGCAGACGACCATACATTCATTCATTTCACAGATCTCACCAAACTGGATGTAGGGATTTATTTTGTGGGAGTGCACATGTGATCAATTAAATAAATAAATTGTCATGCTTTCCCACAATGGTATCCGGCTTCGCTGTAGTAATTGAAATTGAGTTATTTTTACAAAAAATATGTTGTACTGACAAGAATAACGAAGAATGTTGTACCTATTTTCAATGTCGGGCGGTACTGTACCCTTTCAGCATCACCGTTGCTACGATGGGTCTCACAAACCCGACCTGCGTATCAGTCTGATTTGTTAAGGGTAGGGAGCACAAAAGGGCTTCACAGTCACGCATGTTGTCTAGATGAAGAATACAAACACATTTTGCTGTAGGTTTGAGTAAATTGTTGTCCTTTATTACTACATAAGCAAATTAGACTGGGATTCTAACATTTACATACGGTACAGGACAAAAATGGTTACAAATGTGACTGTTGTGTGTCATAGCACACAAAGTAGAACAATGAAAGCTACGAAAAACAAACTCAGGTATGAGCAGATGAATAGAAAACATGCACGAATACGTTGTAAGTGAATGGAGGGTCTCCACTATGTCTTTTGAATGTACTGTCTCCACATGTCATTTTACCACACCAGGCCACTACATGCATTCTTTACAAATTAAACTTGAGTATTTTTTGAGACATACAAACCTAGAGCATTTGTAACAAATATATTGCGTTTTGCTATCTTCATAACCATAGAAGCGTCCTCTCTTAGGCACTGTACTCTGGTTCACACACCCATCGTCTTGCGGTTCGACCCCCGCCAGTCTGTTGACAGATCTATTGAGAGGTCGGTTGATATGCTTACTGCCAGCTCTGTGTAGTAACTGGCCTCTGACGAGAGCTTTCCCAAGCAATTACAGGAAGTCTCTCCTCGTGGTCTCCCCCTGGTTGTTAGCTCTAAAGATGACGAGATTATTTATGCTTGCTACATTTAGTAAGCAAAAGAATATGGCCAACAGCCGCCTTCTAGCTGTTTTTGCTACATCATAGGTGGCACACATCTGATCTACTAAATCTGTCCCACCCTTAGTAGCATTCTACAGAGTTATCATCTCCGGCTTCATTTCTTCCCCAGTTGTTGCATTCATTTTGTTGCCATGGTACATAGCACTCATTAGAAGTAGGCACCTGTTTTCCTTTGTTACATAACTCACTAATGTGCACGTTTTCTGAAAGCTAAAGATACTAGTAAAAGCATTTCTAGCCCGGGTGTGTTCACGAATTCTGGGGTAATTTCCGTCTTGTTCTTCCTTACTGTTCCCAAAAGTGTGAATTTATGGTCTTTCAGAAGTGACAGGGCCAGTTTATAGCTCGTAAACCAGTTATCCATTGTTATGTTACTTGATGTTTTTGAAATATGATTACACAAACTTTTGACGACATCAGCTGCACGTTACTCAACTTACATGGTCTATCTGGCTGCTCACCTAAGTAAACTTCCAAATTTGACGTGTATGCCGTTCTTGCATCGGATAGATTGAGCACTTTTATTCCATATTCGTCAGGTATGGAACGAATGTACATTCGAAAACTACACCGTCCTCGAAATTTGACAGGCATTTCATCTACAGTGACATATCCTCCAAGAGAATAGTGCGCTATGCAGTGTTTGGTGAACAAATCAAATACAGGGCTATTACAAATGATTGAAGCGATTTCACAGCTCTACAATAACTTTATTATTTGAGATATTTTCACAATGCTTTGCACACACATACAAAAACTCAAAAAGTTTTTTTAGGCATTCACAAATGTTCGATATGTGCCCCTTTAGCGATTCGGCAGACATCAAGCCAATAATCAAGTTCCTCCCACACTCGGCGCAGCATGTCCCCATCAATGAGTTCGAAAGCACTGTTGATGCGAGCTCGCAGTTCTGGCACGTTTCTTGGTAGAGGATGTTTAAACAGTGAATCTTTCACATAACCCCACAGAAAGAAATCGCATGGGGTTAAGTCGGGAGAGTGTGGAAGCCATGACATGAGTTGTTGATCATGATCTCCACCACAACCGATCTATCGGTTTTCCAATCTGCTGTTTAAGAAATGCTTCTGCTTTAGCCTTTTCCGTAAGATTTTCCAAACCGTCGGCTGTGGTACGTTTAGCTCTCTGCTAGCTTTATTCATCGACTTCTGCGGCTACGCGTGAAACTTGCCGGCACGCGTTCAACCGTTTCTTCGCTCACTGCAGGCCGACCCGTTGATTTCCCCTTACTGAGGCATCCGGAAGCTTTAAACTGCGCATATCATCGCCGAATGGAGTTAGCAGTTGGTGGATCTTTGTTGAACTTCGTCCTGAAGTGTTGTTGCACTGTTATGACTGACTGATGTGATTTCATTTCAAGCACGACATACGCTTTCTCGGCTCCTGTCGCCATTTTGTCTCACTGTGCTCTCGAGCGCTCTGGCGGCAGAAACCTGAAGTGCGGCTTCAGCCGAACAAAACTTTATGAGTTTTTCTACGTATCTGTAGTGTGTCGTGACCATATGTCAATGAATGGAGCTACAGTGAATTTATGAAATCGCTTCAATCATTTGTAATAGCCCTGTGTATTTTGTATAGGAGCCAATTTATCATCTTTTCGCCTGTCGGACCTCGTTGACTTATCGTCAAATCTCAGACACTGTTCCAGAAACCTGAATCTCTGTATGATAATTGTAGAGTAGAATAATTCCAATCCTGTTCCATCTCTGCCCCAGAGTTCTTCTAAATTAACCCTGACAACCTTGTATATTCCACCCAAATACAACAGACCAAGAAATTCTTCAATTTCACCTTTGTCTGTCTCAAGAATGAAGGTCTGCACGAAGAGTATCTCGACTAAGCGGATTCGATACATTGGTTAGTATGTATCACTACTTCATTCATTATTTCATCCATGAAAAACAGCCGCCATATTTCTACATCTGTCCTTTTATTCTTTGCCATTCCCGTCACAACAGGAATATGTGACACAATATTATGTGACCTCGTTCTGATACGAGGTGTAGGCATGTCTTTCATCCATTTAGTACGCTTGTCCTTACCTACAAAATATTTCTTATTGTTCTGATATGTATCACTGTCACTGTATAGATCATCGCTACGTCACCACCTTCGTCACCTGATTCATCACTAACGATTTCATTTCGCATCGTTACACAAATCTTCTGTTACATCCATTGTAGCCCTCGTTTGAAATAAATAGCCTAATTCAGCAATGTGAATGTGTGCTACAAATATTTGTTTTGGGACAAACGATACCATCATTGCTACTCTGGGTCCTATAGCCCCAACAAGTACTTACCTACTTGCTGTTGGCGGTCCAAACACGCTACAAGCACTCCTACACAGTGGACTTTCGAGAAAATGGCACAGCTGTGTAATGTAGGATCCTACAAGGAACGCTGCTCGTGTGCAGTGTCGTGAACCTACCGAAAACGAATCGCTCACTCAAGTCAGGGCCAGAGAGACCCACCAGTAGCAATGCAGAGGTAACAATGAACATTACATCCAAACCTGCCAACTTTTACGGTTTATTCGTAAATTTTACGGAAATTGCAGATTTTACGGTTTTAGGGATGGACGGTATTGTTTTACGTTATCGCGGACAAGAAGTTGAAACCTTAACATTCGATAATCATCCCACTTCCGTACAATCGATTGTTCGCTTGGGTCGAAGGCAAATCTAGGATAGTTGATAAATCATTGATATGATCGGTACTTTTAACCGTGTGATGTTTCTGTTGTCATTGGGATTGAATTTAAAGCCGAGATAAAAGTTCTTCCCTGTGAATCGTACGCGTCGACAGGCTGTGGTCCGCAAGTACTTTGTTCCGCTCTATTCGCTTTTTGTAACGGATACTCTTTGACCAGGTGTGGACTAACTGCATTTGTTCCGATTTGTTCCACGTGTGTGAGTGTGTGTGCGCATGAGGTTGACGTCGCGTTCATTTAATGGCTTAAGACTTTGTGTGCTTTGACATATTTCACTAAAGTGAGTGCCTTGAGTGTTTATGTTAAAATTTTATGTGATGTTCACTGATCCAGGTTCCTTTCGATGTTTCAGTACATATCAGGAGGTTTTTTTCTCGGCCATTTTCACACGCTATATTCATATTATAGGAATCATGAATATATCCAACAAGCAGCAGTACTTCCAGACATGTAGGAAATCATATTATGCTGATTTTCTGGGCATACGAAAATCAAGAAAGGGAGAAAAATTTGCCTTTTCCATGGTATGTAGGTGTATAATAATTCTGCACATGGTGGAAGAAACGATTTAAGTAATCATGTGAAGTGCCGTAAACACGTAAGTTATGTTAAATCGAAAGAAGATAAGAAAATCAACACCTTTTCAAGTCCGGAAACGTTGACAGTGACGTAACTAGAGCCCAGTGTCAGTTTAGTTCATTTTTTGGCACTTATGCAGTTTAGCAGGTACGGAAAAAATTTATCAATTTTTTTCAAAATTTGATCGATTATAGTCAAATTTGATACGCTGATTACGAATACGATATTTATTTTCGCCCCAGTCAATTATTTATTTATGAAAATACAAAGTACAATCACCAACAAACTTTACATATTCACCCACAAAGCTCTCCAAGCCAGATACATTTGGAATGAAAAATTTTTTCCGTACCTGCTAAACTGCATAAATTGATTTGTAGCGTAGCCCACTTGAGGTTAGGTTGGGAGTTTTTTTTTGGAATGCGGCCGCGGCAGCGGCCGCCTATGATTTGAAAATACTGATTAGTTAGTGTATTACGCAATGTTGCGTCATCGGCAGCGCCGCGCTTATCGGGCAGAAGATATCGCCGACGGTCAAGGGAAAATGAAAATGGATGTTATATTCGAAATCAGCGCATCAGAATTCACTATACCTACAAAATATTGAAAAATAAAAAAAATTTAAAAAAATTTAAAACAATTTTTTTGATGTAAATAATTGACTGGGTCGAAAATAAATATCGTATTCGTAATCAGCGTATCAAATTTGACTATAATCGATCAAATTTTGAAAAAAAATGAAAAATTTTTTCCGTACCTGCTAAACTGCATAAGTGCCCATTTTTTGGTGATGCGGCTGATTATCCTGCTGCTTTATTTAAGAAAATGTTTCTCACGTGAGAAGTGCAAAGAAATACATCTGTAGTCGCACGAAAATCACATGCATTGTAAATAAATGGCAAAAAATACATCCCCTGAAGTTAAGGGCTTCAGAATGGGCCATTTTCTTTGGCAACGGATGCAAGCATGATACGAATGTCAAGTTGTATCGTGATGTTACGTTCTGTGATATTCCGCGGGCAAAAGTAGTGAGCACTGTGCTATCCTATCAGCGTTAGACACTGAGTCAACTGGTTAAACTTAGGTAACCTGACGTTATCACAGCTGAATTCTCGTTACATACCAATTGAAAACTATGTGGCTTTTTGTTCCGACAGTGCTCTTGTTATGATAGGACACGAAAATGGCGTTTCAGCAGCTCTGAAAAAAGTTCAACCAGGTATCGCAGCGTAGGTTGCATTTGCCACCTGATTAATCTAGCAGCTGAAAAAGGTGCTGGAAGAATACCACTTAAAGTGGGTGAGATACTTGTCAATATATTTTATTTGTTAGAGAAGACTGTCAAAAGAAAAGAATGCCTTCAGAAATTTCAGAACCTGCACAATAAAGAGGCAAAGAAAATTGAAGTATGTATATACTAGTTGGTTATGTTTAGGCAGATGTTTGGATAGACTGCTGGACCAGTGGGATCTGCTTCTTCCTCTCTTCAAGAAGGAAGTAATAGTATGTATACCCAAAGCATTTCCACAAGCTTGACATCTTTCAGAATATCCTGAGTTGAACAACGTTTACCCAAAGAGTATCAGAAGAAGAGAATACTTGATTCTGCTACTACATTTTCCCCTAAAAGAATAGCATCTTCTTCCAGATGCAACAAGCCCATCCCAAAAAGTAAGACATCTGCTACAAAACGTGAGGAAAAATTGTTTATTCCTGTCCTCAGACTTGAACAAGGCCTTTTGCACATTCCTTCGTTTGACTATTTCTACATTTGACAAATTGAGTGTTGCCCTTCAGACTTTCTACCACATGTTCACCTTTTATTAGAACTTTTAATGGATTTGCTAAAGCAAAGTTTGTTAAGTGCAAAATTGAGAAAAGCTCCTCATTGCTCGAAGTTGAGTACAACTTGATTCAGAATCAAAGAAGTGATGATGAGTTAGTTATTGGCATTCAGACTTCGAACATAGTGATTGATCTCCAGGATACAGAGAAATCTCTTTTCTTTTCATCAGTGAGAAACTACTTTTGTACTGCCTGAGACTACATCAACCAAGTTTCCAATCAAGGATGATGATGTTGAGATATGCTCAAGTTGCTAGGTTAGACAAACTGGAGATGCATAGTTTTTTCCAATCGTTTTTCTTGGAAAAGTTTCCTATCATGTTATTGAAGGAAGAGAATGAAACTACAGATGAGGTGGTGAATGAGCTTCAGAGGCTGTTCACAGCTCCTCAGGTAGATGACACTGGCTGCAAATCAAGATGCAAGTTGGGCACAAATATCAAGAATTCGTGGAGCCGATGGACTTCTTAAATATAACCGATTTTCTCTAGTAACGCTCTCTGTTCTCACCATATCCCATAGTAATGCAGAGTGTGAACGTGTTTTCGGTCTTGTGAAATTTTTTTTTAAAAAAACAAATATAAACAGAACAGAGTTCAGATCATCCATGTCCAATGAATCTCCGGAGTGTATTTCTGTTTTGAAGACCAGGAGTTCTGGTCCCTGTTATGAGAAAACATTTTCTCACGACCTTTTGCAGGACGCTAAAAAGGCCATAATTCACAACTATGACTTTGGGAGTCGAACTAGCATGTGATTTGCAGTGTGTAATAAATTATTTCTTCCCTGTGTTACTTTAAACAGCTTTTATTGTGTAAAGCCAGCCATTTTCAGTTATCTCATATCTGCTTAATTTGTCAAGGGAGTCGTGTTATGTCTGCTCCAAACCAATAGTTACGGTACTACGTCTGTTGCTGTTTAACAATTTCTTCTTTGTCCATCTGCAAATCATTGGCATATGTAAGTAGATGTAATTTCATGAAGTATCCTGTTTAAAGCATGAATTATTATATTTTGTGGCCCAGAAGTATTATTATTTTCGTCAGGCCGACGTATGTCGAAAATCGTTAGATTTTGTGTCGTGCATGAGTTTTACTGACAGCTAATTTCGAAAGTTGGAACGTATGGATATCCCTTGTCAGAGATAGCACATGCCACTGGTTTAAACACACAACATGTAAAAATTTAAAAGAAGAATCAATTATGACGGTACAATACACGAATTTTTTGGTTTCCGTTACCCGTAATAATGGCTAAGATTGCATCTTGTTGCGCTTAAGTGTACTCGGTTAAGTTTCCATTTACAGCATCAACATGGTGAAACACTCTGAGTACACAAAAGGCGGGCAAATGACTTACGCTGCCGCATTTTATCAAATTTGCATCCATTCAAGAATCCGCTGTACCACATGGTGTGCTAAACTGTGAGTCAGGGAGGGGAGCGGGTAGGATGGGGGGGGGGCAGGGGGGGCGGGAGCAGGATGTTAAAATAACGTCCCTTCTTGGCTTTACAGGGGGATGGCCATGTGGAATTATCCTGGTAATCGTTTCAAGTGGTGAACGGAAGCCGTTAAAAAGTTGAATGAGGATGGCCAGATAGCGACTTGAATTCAATTCCTTCCATACTAGAGACAGTGTCTTTGATCACCACATCATTCGATCACCAATATGCTCATACGGGAGAGAGGAAAAAGATAGAGAGAGAGAGAATGAGAATGAGGGGGGGGGGGGAAGTGGTGGTGGTGGTGGTGGTGGTGGTGGTGGTGGTGGTGGCAGAGAGAAAAATGGATGCAATATTTCGCTTCAAGAAGGCGCGGGTGCCAACGGCAGTCGTGGCCGAGTGGTTAAGGCGTCTGACTAGAAATCAGATTCCCTCTGGGAGCGTAGGTTCGAGTCCTACCGACTGCGAAAATTTTGTTCTCTCTCATGCATTTCATAGTAATTATCTGAGTACACATTTGTAATTTTAGGCCTGTATTCTTCAGTATCAGTAACACAGCAGTTACGCCGTCTGTTGCGACTATATGACGTCTCATTTGGACTAAACGCGTTTAGCATTATCTAAAGTGTCACCATAACAATTATTATTTTGTTTAAAATCGGTTTAACGCGGTCACGAACAGTTTTCATCTTTAAAGCTACTTTTTCGTAACAACGGTTTGTTGCTCCTACCATATTTCCATTTATTCTCGTACACACATGCGTCCGATTTTTAAATACTGCACTGCGTTAGCCACAACATTCTCTCTTTTGCATGTTTTCTACATCCAAATTCATCTCGTGGTTACGTGAACATCGTTTGTTTCGATAGCGCGGAACATATTCATATTTTGCCTTGTTTTTGTAATAGTGGCAACATGGCTATTGCCGCGTTTGCTGTTCGGATCTTTGCTTCAATGTCTACAGACTTTTTTTATTTTGCAGTGTTGTGAGTGAACTTAATCTCGTATACTTGCATATTGTCTTTGTGGGAATTTGGAAAAGGGGTGTACGTGAGTTGGTGTGAAATTTTTTTGGTGTGTGTGTGTGTGATTACTTTGTTGAATCTGTTTATATGGGTTGGCTGATTGTGTGATGTCTGAGGAGGTAACTGTTTATCTACTAAATGTTTAATAAGTTTAAATAACGTTTGATTGCGATGTTTGTTTGAATGTACCTGTATTTCCTTTGAGTGACTGCTTGTAGAATTGTTTTTTTTCTTGTATTGTCAGGAGATGTTTATTGTTACTGAACCTGATTATGTTCATGTCTGTTGCAGTTGTGGAAGCGCTCCCTAAACGGTCAGTAATATTGTCAGTGATACTGGGCAATAATTTTGTGTTTCGGAATGGTGGACGACAGAGATGATGATGTTATGATAATTGCTCCACTTTACTGAAAGCTGTAAAAGGTGGATGCGAAATTGGTTCAAGGGGCGTCAAAGATCAAACGCGAAAACTTGCTGGGAGAATTGAGGTTGGAAAAAAAGGTCATCATAACTTTTTACGTGTATGGGCATTTACATTACTAAAAATGGTTGTCCCTTTAAATAGGCACTTGCCCTACTCCCATCCCTTGGAATATGGAGGTACGGCGTTTCTATTCATTACACTTCTAGAAGTGATATCCCATCATTACGATAAAATATAGCACTACATGGCTGACAGCAGTGAGACAACGCTATGGCGTAAGTATCAAATTAATCTACCTAGAACAAATATTGGGTGAATAACCATAAGTACTCTGGCATAATAAATGTTTCGTGTCACCTGTAAAATGTAATTCTTGTGGCAACAGAAGTCTCTAAACTGACTCATTTATATCAAAAATGGCAGTTTTAGTCTTGCCCACCCCTCCCCACCCTCGCCCCAGTATAAGTTTCTACAGATACCCATATCCCCATGATCAGAAAACAAAATACTAGACCGAGAGACGCAGTACCACGACTTTAGCGCTAATGTAGTACCGCAGACCACGCGATCTGTGCTACAGGCAATTCTTCCGAAGACGTAAATTTTAGAAGTCCAATTTTCGTTAATGTTTTTGATGCATGGTTATAAAACGTATCATGCAATAATATTTTCAAGCAGAGCCGTGTATTTCAAAAGTTTTGATGTTCTCAGTATTACTGTGCTACCTCTCAATCTCACCCCTACACATTCAGTATTATTGCACATTCGAAAATATTGCGCAGTAATGTTGACCGTATAAGGGTCATTACGAGGTGGTATTCCTGTTTTCAAACTCACATACACGTAAATTTATCTTTATAAATAAATAAAATCATACACACTCACCCACAAATACAAGTTACGGCATATTAAGCAACCTTACCTCACCCCCACCGCTTCCCTCAACAAACTGCCACAAAATGTGGACCTCTATACTATCATGATTGTCAAATTTTATTAAGGTAGGAGCTGTCAAGGCTTCTAGGAAATGAGAGAACCTGTATTAAGAGTAATGCTAAGACGATACAAAAGGAGTGGTGTCAGATAGGCCTAGGAAGCAGGCCAGAGAACCCCACAATGTAAGACATGTTGACAGCTAGCCGACAAAGCAGCCGTGCTGTAACTGCTGCTGACAACAGCCTCAAGATTTTTAAATGCGCCAAGGTGATTGTACTCAGCAGAAGTAATACATTCGAAGCAGTCAGAAGCGTCTGGAAAAATCCCGGTCCTTAGGAAGGGGGAAAGCAACATTACTAGAGAAACCCGCTTAAGAGCACAAAAAAGTAAGTATATAGGCTGTTACTGCACGGGGCCAAGGCAGTCGGCGTGATGGGTTAGGAGGAATCATGACCAGGACGCATTAAGGAGCAGTACTGCTGCCGAGCTTCAAAATCATTATAGATTGACTCTTCGATGCTGGTGCAGCAAAACTACGCGAAGTCTGTTGACATCCGAGGGAGGACGAACTGAGTTTCCAGTAAGTATCCAGTAATAGTTATTATTTTGAGTTATCTGCCTGTTAAAGAAGAATAAGCAGTAAAGAGTTTGTTTCAGGTAGCAAAGAGTACTATCTGATATTTTCTGTTCGTCAGAATATAAGGAACTACAGCTATCCCGCATTGTCTCCTAGTGTACGGTATCTGACCGCGTACGTGAGAAAGAGTAATAAATTGTTCATTTGTGTGGTCATATTGTCCGTAGTTGCTTTACAGTTCCTGAATGTGTTTTCGTTCCGTCGTTGGAACTAAAACAAAATGCGTGTTTTTCTCACCAGGCGCGTTTTGCCTTATTGAAGTAAAGCATCATTGGTCACCACAGATGCTTCACGTCAATAAAGCGAAACATATCTGGTGAGAAAAACACGCATTTTCTTGTAGTTGTAACGATGGAACAGAAGTTCCCTCAGGAACAACGAGTAATAGTTAATGGGTTTCTGTCTGTCAGAATATAAAGCGAAACAATCACTCTCTCACTATTGTCTCCTATTGTGTATAAGATATTTGATTGTGTGGTGTCAGAACGAGTTCCAAGCAGAGTCCTCGTGTCTGTTCGTGAAAGGTAGACCTCAGGAACCTGGAATTGCTAAAAAGAGTGACAGGGTGTACGCACTGATGTGCAATCTATGCAGCCATTGTAATACACACCTCCAAAATAAGGTTAAACTATAGGGAAAATTAATAATCGTTACCTTTTTGCACCCTTCTCATTTCTTCTTCTAGAGTCACCTGTACTAAACGTCTTAAGAGACTTTAGAACCTCTCACTGTGTTAAACGTCAGTAGAACACACAGTCGTCAACGTCCTGATGACGTTATGCGGTCCACACCTTCACCCAGGCTGGTGAAATGAACGCTGTTGGGGTGCGATAGAACGATAGCACACGTAATATGTGCGTGAAAATTCTTCACCTACCCCAGCGCGTCCAACCAATGTCCACGTTTTTCAAACGACCGATGAATACTGGCATGGGGAAGTTGCGTGTCAATTGCGTGTACATTGTCCTGAATATATAATCAAATAAATCAAAAGCATACGCACACATACAGTCAGAAACAGTCGGAAGCATATAAACTCATAGCTGAATAGCAGACCCGACTATATACATGCCGCGCAGTCACAAAATTAAAACAAGACAATCGCATTCTGCGCCATCGAAACAGACAAATGTCACGTAACAATGAGGTCAAGGTGGGTACATAAAAACATGCAAACGATAAAATATTGTGGCCAGTGAAGTACAGTTTGTTAAAAATCTGATGCTTGATTATAAGAGTACAACGGAGGTAACGTAGAAGCAAGAAACTTAGTACGAAAAAAGTAATTTTAAATATGAGAACTGTTTGTGATGTTAAACAGATTTGTAAATAAAACGACAGTTGTTATTGTGACCATTGATGATGCTTTAAATAAAGTGAAACGCATTTGGTCCAAATAAGAATTTATACAATCTCAAGAGACAGCATAACTCCCGCATTGCTTGCCGAGTATAGATGCTGAGTGCAAATACAGAAAAAAAATGAAAATAAAGAGGTCACACACTGCGTCAACATACCTTGTATGTAATACATGTTAATGTATTTTTCCCTGTTATATATTGACTAAAACATTTCGTATTTAAGAGTAACGGCCACGAACTATGAGTCTTTACTGGTACTTGGTTACGTTGCGAACCGGATTTCACTTACGAAGCTGCGACGACAATTCAGATAACCAGCTGCCATCAAGGACTAGAACACAATACATGAGGCTATAAAACAGATTTGAGGCAATAAACGTTACAATGTTACAATGAAGGTTATAATCTAAAGAGCCGCTTTACGTAAAGGAAGCACTAATACGTTGCATTTTGTGATGAACTTAAATTCATTATTCACATGGTTTCAACGAAATGACGGATTTTTACTCGCACTTGCGTTATTTTCATATGCCATACGGCAAGGTGCAATTTATAACATCTATTTGGAAATAATGTTTAGTTCCATTGGGACAAATTTTAATGTGTATGAATGAGTCGGTGATTATTGGCATAGATTGTGAGGGTACAGAATGTTGCATAATTAAATGGGGGATTTTCCCTTTTACCTCGCAGGCAAGAAATTTTCAGTTTTCTCGTCGACTTACATAAATGAGTAATCGCAGTTCATTAATAATGTGATAGCGCACATGTCCACATTTTGTGTATTATGTGAGTACATATATGTGTTTGTGTGTGTGGTGTCATATTCAGTTTGAGATACTCCTTGGACGGCGTGCGGTGGCGGTAGTTCGCCGGCAGACACCTTTGCGACACAAGTGCGCGAAGGTGCTTCCTGCAGTAGGGAGCTTCCAACAACTCACGGATGCTGACGGAGGGCTCGGAGAAGACAACGATGAGCTTCATCAACAATATCTAGAAAAATACAGTATGATTCAAAAAGAAAGAACAGATTTCAGTTGTTTATTACAAACTATGAAAGTCAGAAACATTGTTCATGTCAATGGTTAGAGGAATGTTCAAAGTTTTATGCTCGCAAAGACACTATAGCATACACTCAACATGAGCACCGTGTGTCGCTCGAAAAACATCGAAACGGTAGTCCATCTCGTTCCACCCACACTCGAATCAACAGGTCCCTGTTTATTGAATCGACAGCTCCAACAATTAGAGTTTTCAAATGCTGATCAGGTTGGACAAAGGCTCTACCTTTCATGTAACCCCCTCCCTCCCCCAGACAAAAATCGAAGTGTGTGAAGTCTGGTGACGTAGAAGGCCGATGGATTGGCTTCACGCGAACTCCAACACGCAATATGGTATCTCTTGTGTAGTTTCCATGTTGCTACAAACAAACAACTGCACAGCTGTGACAAGACTTTGAACATTTGTCTAATCAGTGGCATGCGCTGTGTGTTTCTATCTTTTATAGTTTGTCTGCAGTAAAATAGTGAAATATGTTCTTTCTTCCTGGCTCACCCTGTATTGTGTAAGAACATCTGCAATTCAGCTCAGTTCCTGTGATATATTTGCAGAGATAACATTTGTATCAGTTTATATACACTGTTAGCTAATTCTTTGGCTAACTATTTCCATTGTGTAAACGAATATAACAAGGAATATATTTAAAAGGTAGATACTTCAAGAATAATACATCTTCGTTGTTTTGCCACCCAGATAATCCGTCTTGATGCCTTTATACCTTGAACGAACGCTAGAGTTCAAACTGACATGGGTGACTACATGTGAAACACATCACTCACAATAGTGTTAGTAAACTCGAAGGTAAATCCTATA
Organism: Schistocerca piceifrons; assembly: GCF_021461385.2. Taxonomy (NCBI): domain Eukaryota; kingdom Metazoa; phylum Arthropoda; class Insecta; order Orthoptera; family Acrididae; genus Schistocerca; species Schistocerca piceifrons. The sequence continues at coordinate 643,148,378 of NC_060139.1, forward strand.
TTATGTAACGAAGATGATCACTTCACGTGCTTAATGACACTTCCTGCTTCCATTAAACTTCAACGGGCCAGTTATGTAAGATGCACTCTCTTGTTTTGCATCTTGCCGAAGGCACAGATCTTAAACTGAGATTGTTAAACCACTACACACACACACACACACAAACATACATACATACATACATACATACATACATACGCGCACTTCGGCATCCAGAAAGTACACCCGTTCAAAAATAATTAAACCCGCAATAAACACTTGTGCCTGATGAGACATGCACTGGTAACTAACGAAGTTTTAGTAGATTATACGATGTAATTATAAGGAGCTTTCCTTACGTAAATCAATTTATTGCGGTGTAGCGAGGAGGTTTCTGTTTTATGGAAATATCTGTGAAAGTGAGGGATCTTAGGCGTCAGCTGGATGATTCGTTACAATATAAAACACCTTTTAAACATCTATATTGCAATGATTAAAATCATTGATTTGACAATGGAAATTGAAAAAATAAAATAGTAGAAAGTACGGATGTAATAGTTCTGGTAGTTAGGTCATTAATACTGTTTCTTTGTTTGTAGAGACTGCAGCCTCATTTCCGATACTTGGAAGTACGTGAGGAATCTACCCGCTAAGACTTCTTGTTCTGGTCTTCATTCCGAAGACTGCTTTCATGTAGCTCTCCGTTCGAGTCTATTCTATGGAAGTATCTTCGTCTGTGCGTAACTACTGCAACCTACATCCATTAGAACAAGGCTACCGTAGTCAAGCTTTGGACCAGCTCTACAGTGCTTTTACTCCGACACTTTCCTTCCTTACCGAACTGAAGATTCCTTGATGTCTCAGGAAGTGTTCTATCAACCGATTCCTTCTTTTAGTAAAATTAGGCCATTAATTTCTTTCTCCCCATTTCGATTCATGACCTCTTGATTTTTTATTCGTTCGATTCATCTAATCCTAAACATCGTCCTGGAGGAATACATGACAAAAGCTGAAATCCCTTTCGCATTTAAGGTCAGTGAACCTTTCCTGTTGACACCGTTTGTCAGCACGCCGTGCGAGGGAAAAGTTAAAGAAAGCAAAAAAAAGTAGACTTCCTATTTCTCATCTTTTGTACTGATTCTTTGACGTTAACACAGGTTCGCCCTTTTCACGTAGGTGCCAGGACTGTTCTGACACTGATTACTGAACCAAAGTGCACAAAATAAGGTTTGGCACCACCCTCATGACTCGCAGTTCGTATTTTTTCCAATCGGAAAACTGTTTTGACCACTAGAAAATGATAACGTACATACACCTGTGTAATGGAGAAGAAAGTACACCCTAAGAGAAAAAAAAAACTCGCTACGAAAGAATTTCTCGAATAGGACGAAAATCATTAGATGTGATGTACATGTACAGACAAACAAGCGATTACAGTTTCAGGAAAATTGGATGATTTATTCGAGAGAAAAAATTTCACAAATTGAGCACGTCAATAACGCGTTTTGGTCTTTATGCAAGCAGTTATTCAGGTTGGCATTGACTGATAGAGTTGTTAGATCCCTCCAGATTCCAGAGGGACATCATGCCAGATTCCCTCCAGTTGGCGCGGTACATCGTCAAAATCCCGTGCTGGTTCCTCCAAACGTTTTCAGTTGGGGAGAGATCCGGCGACCTTGATGCCCAAGGTAGGATTTGGCAAGTAAGACGACAAGCAGTAGAAACTCTCGCCGTGTGTGGGCGGGCATTATGTTGCTGAAATGTAAGCCCAGAAAGACGTGCTATGAAGGGCAATGAAAGGAGGCGTAGTACCTCGCTGACGTACCGCTGTGCTTTAAGGATGATTCAGATGACAACCAGAGGGGTTCTGCTGAGAAAAGCAATGCTACCCCACATCATTATTCCGGGTTGTTGGGTTGTATGGCGGGTGACGGTTGGCTTATCACCGCTGTCCGGAGCGTTTCCAGACACGTCCTCGTCGTGGAATCTCATTGACAGGAGTAGAGCCGCGATGGCTAACGAAGAAGATTCTGGAAACTTGAATACAGTTTTATACAACCAGTTGGTGATTGCATCACAAATACTCGTCGTCGACGGGACGTTAAACATTAATCTCCTCCTCCTCCATCATAGATAATTTAATTTTGTTGGCTGTAGAAAAAAAATTCGGTTAATACAGCTACTTTTACTATGTGCAATAATTTTAATTCTTGTTGAAACTTTTATGTTAAGTGCTATCTCCAAAAGACAGCATGCATATACTTACATTTTTATCCTTGACGCTCTTTCATTTATTCATCCTAGTAATTATGTTGGTGAGATGTGCGCTGGTACAATAAGTTTGTGGTGGGCGACGAAAATTATGGCGAAAACAAATCATTCCTGCTAGCTGAAGTGACAATTCATAGTGGAACGGAGAAAAACATAGTGCTTAACACAAATGAAATAAAGGTTTCCCAGTCCTTCCACGACAAGCTGGTTCTAATTGAAAATCTCACAACCTGTCCCAAAACTTCTGGCCAACATCCCAGCGCATTTCGCTTGCTATCAGTGGCATGCCATTTTTATAAAAAACTAAGAATCTGTAGTGCGTCCTATGACCACGTAGCTCATCTAAGAAAAATCCAAAAAATGTGCCTCGTGCCATATACTTCAAACTTACATCTCATGCATCAAAGATTTCACCCTGTTCCTTCAAAAGAATGTACAAATGGTTAAAACCACCGTCTCCACAAAAAATTAAGTACAGAGTGTTTATAAATGAATATCGAGGTTTTAACGCTTTATAATATTTATTACATTAAACTTGCAGCTATAAATGATATGTCAAATGAAAGAGCAACTCAAACAGTTTTACCAAGAACCTTATAAATGTTCAATGTGAGCACCATTTGTCACAGGGCACATATCAAGTCTATAGCCGAGTTCTTCCCAAACGTTGAAAGGGCTTGCTTTGCTTGGCCTCCACGTTCACCCAACCTAAAGCCATGCGATTTTTTCCTTTTGGGGCTTCATCAAGGATCGTGTGTACGTGCCTCCGCTACCAGCAGACCTCCCCTAAATTAAGAAACCGGATTGAAGCAGCTGTTGCTACAATCGCTGAAGACACATTTATCGACGTTTGGGAAGAACTCGGCTATAGACTTAATGTCTGCCGTGTGACAAATGGTGCTCACATTGAACATTTATAAGGTTCTTGGTAAAACTGTTTGAGTTGCTCTTTCGTTTGACATATCATTTATAACTGTAAGTTTAATATAATAAATATAATAATGCGTTAAAACCCCGATATTCATTTGTAAACACCCTGTATATCACAAGACGTAGTGTTTTAATGTAACAGGACTTGACAGCAATGAAAAGAGAGAGTTACTACAATTTTAAAATTAAAAGGAATTGTTTTTTAAGCTTTTCTTACATTCTCCTTCACGTAGAGTCTGAGTTGAAAAGAAAAACAAAAACATATATAGACGGGCGCCACCGACATCTCTCATTGACTGTTGCTGTAGCACTTTATCTAGAAGATTTGAGAAAATGATCGTTATGTTCTATCACTGCATGGTTATCAAACCAAGCACTTACTGGTCCACAAAAAAACACATTTCTAAAACATAAGCAGCTTAGTAATAATATTTACTCGATACGAAATGAAACCTTAAGATTGACACAGATGCTGGGTCAGGTGTGCCTATTTACATCACCCGACACTTTCCCAACTTCTTAAGACACGGCACAAAAATGTAAATGCTTATTGGCTAGTTCTATCGCTACGAAGGGACACGCCACCACTTCGACGGTGCCAATCTCGGTCAGACAATCATATCTGACTTCCTCATACTTCGATTTAATTTAGGGTGTAAACCTGGCCCTCGTTTACACCTATTTCTCTCATCTGTGACTCATGGCTGCTGATTCCTGTCTGGGCTTGTAATCTGCATTTCAAGCATTTCCACCATTTCTCTCTTTCGTGCTCCTTGTTAGCCTTGAACAAAATATGTCATCATCATTTCGTTCTCTCTGAGGGGACCAATTTCTTCTGCGATTTTGGAGCCCGCTAGTGCTGTTTCTCTCCATGGGATTTCTGTCTGCACACTAATCCCAATTCGAATTTTTGCACTCGTTTTTTCTAGGAGCAAAATTTTCCTCCTGTCTTTAGGTGCCTTATCTTTTATGTCCTTGATTGCTGCAACTTTTGTTGAGCCGAATGGGCACGTGATCCAGTGCCAACTCGCAATCCTTAAAAAACACATCCAAGCTGTCATGCAGCTCATAGCAGTAAATGAGTACTGCTCTTCCTGTGGGCTTTGCCCGCAGATGGTATTTTGACCGTGCTGATTTCTACTTGAGACATCATCACAGTACTTAAAGTATATTTCGAATTTTGTTGCTGTCAGCTGTGGGGCTTTAATGACACCTATTCGCACTCCGTTTTTCCTCCATGGTCGACCAGTCTACTGTCACGATTAGTGCTTCGAAATCGGCGAATGTTCTGCAGTCTCTGGCTACTGGTAAAACTCGCATAATCGTGTCACGGTCATGAGGTCATGAATGCTAATTTTGCGGTGAATTGGCCAGATATTCTGCAAATTATCTCTAAGCTAACCGATCCTCATCTTTATGTGCAGGCCCCTATACACTGTGTAAGTGAGAAACTTGCGTAAAGGCACATAAGTGCTTGCCACAAAAGCTTTGTCCAGTGGTTAATATAGATACTGACACACCTGCCTCTCTCAACAGGCCTTTCTCATACTGGCGAAAATGTATCATCTGTCAGAGCACATTCTGGTCATACGCATTGTTCTTTCCCACAGTATCTCTCCTACATCTGACTCTATCGACGGCGTGATTTGTGGTATCTGAGTTCCGTGCTTTTGTTCATCCACATTTTGTATAAGTGTGACATACTCATCAGATTCAGGTAAGTGAACTATTTCGGTCACCTATGACACAGTCCACTCCTCTAGTAGCTTGGTCTTCTGTGCGAGAGAGCTGATTACTTCCTCTGCATCCATTTCTGGTGTGTCTAAGTCATATTCTGCCTGCTAGAGCCTAGACATGTTAATCTCAGTCATTTCAGTTACGTCAGCCAATTTCTCATTGAGTAAATCAGTCTCCCTGTCTAAATCAGCTCTTTAATACCAAGCTTCCAAGTCTAAGCAATACTGATTTCTGTCAGCATCTACATCTACATAGATACTGTGGTGTCACCGCCAGACACCACACTTGCTAGGTGGTAGCTTTAAATCGGCCGCGGTCCATTAGTACATGTCGGACCCGCGTGTTGCCACTGTGTGATCGCAGACCGAGCGCCACCACAAGGCAGATCTCGAGATACGGACTAGCACTCGCCCCAGTTGTAGGGACGACGTAGCTAGCGACTATACTGACGAAGCCTCGCTCCTTTGCCGAGCCGATAGTTAGAATAGCCTTCAGCTAAGTCAATGGCTACGACCTAGCAAGGCGCCATTAGTAACATTGCATGTATCTAAAGAGTCTCACTTGTATCGCCACAATCTCCAGATGTACCAAAAGGATGGATTAAAGTTAAGTATTCCAGAAGCTACGTACTTTTCTTTATAGCATTCATTACGTATCCTGTTTCAGACCTCACGCCATCCTGCTTTAGCTTAGCGCGTGCCTTTCGGCTTCCTCTCATTGTGTCTAGGCTGTCTTGTCTAGACACAACAGATACTTGGAAAGACACCGTACGGTGCGTGGCGGAGGGTACGCCTTACCACTACTACTGATTTCCCTTCCTGTTCCACTAGCAAACAGAGTGAGGGAAAAACGACTGTCTGCATGCCTCCGTATGATTTATCGAATCTTATCATCGTGATCCTTACTCGCAGTGTATGGTGGCGGCAGTAGAATCGTTCGGCAGTCAGCTTCAAATGGAGGTTCTCTAAATTTTCTCAATAGTGTTTCTCGAACAGAACGTCCCCTTCCCTCCAGGGATTCCCATTTGAGTTCCCGATGCATCTCCATAACATGTGTTGTTCGAACCTACCGGTAACAAATCAAGCAACCTGCCTCTGAATTGCTTCAATGTTTTCCTTCAGTCTGACCTTGCACAGAGCAGTACTCAAGAACAGGCCGTGCCGGCGTCCTATATGCGGTCTCCTTTACGGGTGAACCACTCTTGCTTAAAATTCTCCCAATAAACCAAAGTCGACCATTCGCCCTCCCTCCTACAGTTCTCACATGTACGTTCCATTTCATATTGCTTTGCAACTTTGAGAGATTGCAAGGCATTCTTACTTTTGATACGGTGTGATACTGCTCAATTTTCGTAGGGAAGATGATCTTTGTTACTTGGTTGCTATACTGGATACAATCTGACTTCATTCATATGATGAAATGGTTGGTAATAGTTAATGCTCTTGCTTGTGTGCTCTAATGAAGGAATAGCGGTAAGCTTTACCTGCGTTCAAAGGAAGAGGGTGCCAAGTTAATTGATTGCAGTAAAAGCGTACGGTGACTGAGGGACAAGGAGAGCGTTTTTTCTGCGGAACCTGGGTGAAAAAGTTTGCGGACTGCCCAGTCGCTCAGTCTCATTGTACACACACATTGGATGACGCTGGTCAATCGTCGACTGTGCCCAGGTAGGCTGACTAGCGCTGAGGAGTTGCTGGAGCTATAGGTAGAGCATTGTTGACCGGCAATAAAGCAGAGGATGTTCCCTTGTTAGGTAGGAAGCCGATGAGACGGCTGTGAGTTTCTGTGAATTTCCGTGAGACAGGTCAGTGGCGCCCAGGCGTCCAGACTCTGCTAGAAAACATGTTTGTGAAGGCACGACGCTTTTAGCGAATTTATGGCCGTTCTTTGGAAAGTTAGAAATGGACGCAACAGGGGAGATAACGATCTCTCTATGGAAGGCTGTGGTTTCATCCAGGTCATGCTTTTAGCAAAGACACGGCGTAAACGCGTGGGAAAGATGCCGCGAAGCTGAATGTGTTTATTCCTTTTCCCCCAATTAATTATTAAAGTCGCTGGTTGCTCAGATCTGTGTATGCAGAGTGAGGGCGGTCTCCCAGCTTCGAATGCCGCACTCCAGCTCTTGGTTGGCTTATGTTAGAGTGGGAGTAGTCTAAGATGTAAATGTGCTGTGGTATCGAGCTGACGAGGAAAGCTGAGAGAAAGAGTAGAACACACTCTGGTACTGGCGCTTCACTAGTAAAGAACGGCAATCTAAACGGTGAGACTTGTGTCCTTTGCTAGTGTGCCACTTAGAACCTGTCCCAGCCACTATATGAACCATCAGAGGTCCTGCTTCTTGCACCACGCACGCAACGAGTAATGCGTGGGTGTACTTATTTGTTTTGAGTCGGCCATCTAAACATTTGAGATATTCTGTCATGCATAGCTGTGTCATGGAGTGAAATTGGTTTGGCAGACCAGCAAACAGGTCGACTTGCACACTGGAATCCACCGGGTTTTCAGAGGCTCATAGGGAAGTACCTGCGTTCTGAGTTAGCCAAACGCGAGACCACGTATTTGCATACTTCCGGGCGCGCTCTTTTAATAAGATAGTCGCTGTCCATGACTACAGTCGCCAAGCCCTTCGTGGTCTGCTGCCCTGGCCAGCAGAAGGCTAAAGTATTCGCTGGTACAGCAGAGGGCTCCAATATATGCTTCTCAGCACCCTGTTCTTTGGAACCATATTTTTCGTTATGGAACAGTTGAGTATAGTTGCTTGATAGTAGCGTAGTTTTTGGATCGTATCACAGGTTCATATGTATGAAGTCACGTAAAGCGATTATTTCTGCTTAGTGCCATGTGTTGATATCACAGCTTATCACTTCGTTCACCATAGACCACATATCATTGAAAGAGTTTGCCAAATAAGAAATGTTTGTGTGATATTTCTTTACCCATCTTTTGTCATGTGATGTTAAGAATGAATAAATCTGTTGTTATTTAGACCACAACTCCTCCCAGTGTTCTGATTGGCATTACCTTTGCCTTTTTATTAAAGTCTTGATTGCAATTGAAGAGTTGAACCTTGCAATTTTATGCACAGATATTTAAACGACTTGACTGTTTCAAGCAGAACACAAATAATATTGTAACCGAACATTAAAGGTTTGATTATCGCACTCATCCACATTAACTTACATATTTCCACATTTAGAGCTACCTGCTATTCATCACACCAACCAGAAATTTTGTATAAGTCATCTTGTATCTTCCTACAGTCACTCGACTTCGACATCTTACCGTATACCACAGCATCATCAAGCAAACAACCGCAGATTGCTGCTCACCCTGTCCACCAAATCATTTATGTATTTAGAGAAGATCAGCGGTCCTGTTGCACTTCCCTGGGGCCCTCCTGACGATATCCTTGTCTCTGACGTACATTCACCGCTGAGGACAACATACTGGGCTCTATTACTTAAGAAGTCTGCGAGCCACTTGCATATCTGTAAACTTATTGAGTGTGCTCGCACGTTCGTTAACAGCCTGCAGTGGGGCACTATGTCAAATACTTTCCGGAAATCTAAAAATATGGAATCAGCATGTTGTCCTTCATCCATACTTCGCAGTACATCATGTGAGAAGAGGGCAAGCTGAGTTTCGTGGGAGCGATGCCTTCTAAAACTTTGCCGATTCATGGGCGTAAGCTTCTCAGTCTCAGGAAAGTTTATTATATTGGATCTGAGAATATGTTCAAGAATTATACAGCGAACCGAAGCCGAAGTTAGGGATATTGGTCTGTAATTTTGAGGATTCGTTCTTTTAGCCTTCTTACTGTATATACTGGAGTCACGTGCACTTTCTTCCAGTCATGTGGGACCATGTGCTGGGAAACTAGGTAAGGGGCCAGTGCCGTAGATTACTGTGTGTTCCATGCAGACCTGGTGATTTATTTGCTTTCAAATCTTTTAGTTGTTTCTCTACACCAGGGATGCTTATTGCTATGTCGTCCATACGGGAGTCTGTCTGATGGTCAAATGACGATAAGTTTGTCCGATTCTCCTACGTGAGCGATTTCTTGAACGTGAAATTTAAAACTTCGACTTTCGTTTTGCAATCTTCAACTACCACACCAGACTGATCGACATGGGACTGCTCTTTGTTTATCAGTTTCTGTTTTCTCTCTCCTTCTTCTGCTTCATTTCTACAATCCTCTGCTTCGTTCCTGTAAGACTCTGCTCTCTTCTCTTTCCTACCAAAATTTCCATCATCATTTTATCCCAAAATGTCATGTTGCCAACGTTTCCAGAATTTGTGTTAATCTCTGTAACAGTCGTTTCAGTTTCGCAAGCTGAACTCTCCACGCGTTGCAGTGAAATTACAGCTGTTTCCTTTGCGTCGGGCGACAAGATAGATACCGACGCTTCTGTCTTAGAATTATCTGATACAAATACCCATGATACTATAAAATCTTCATGATCAATCACCTTTCGCTTCTCTCGAATGAACTCTGCTAGCGGTACCCATAATACAAACCGAATAAATCAACAAAAATACTGCAAGAGCACGAACAAAATACTGAAGTTAATTTTCACGTTGTTGGCAAGACCGAAGGAAGAACAAAATGAGAGTTCCCCAGCAGCACAGCTTGCAAGTTAAATTAACAAGAGAATTAACGAAACGAAATCTGCATCAAAGATGCGTTAACAAGCAGATAAATGGAATCTGGAGTACGGATTCTGAAATATGAAACCAACCCTTCATGCTGTAGCAAAAAGCAGCAAATATATGTGCAGGCTACACGGCAGCACGGGACGACAGCCGTAAAGCGAATGTTAGTTAACTCGAGATGACTCCAAGAAAGCAAACTACAAAAATTCTCAATCCCAAACTCCTTTGGAGGGGTGACAGCTGTGGTTGTAGTCGAAATGACGAAACAAAATTGCCTAGAAGCATGAAAATAGAGGAGAATGCTGCAAAAGTTCCCTGACATGGCATACAAAAACGCATTTAGTAGATGGGTACCGAGATTGAATGGCCTTCCAGTAGTGGAGGACGTAGCAAACACTAGATGGAGAGGCAATACACAGGACTGGCCAAATACGAATACTTTTGAGCTCGAGCTAAATTTCTCACATTTAACGGTAACAGAAAGGTGAAATTCTTGTTGATATCCGTACGGGAAAGATATTTGCTATGTCTCAAATAGTTGCTTGGTACCTAAGGCACCGTAGCGTCCGCGGCTCAGACATTAACACCTGGAAACCATGGCTTCAGAATACGCCGAGCAGGCCCTGGGAACAACCCAAGGATACCATCAAACTCTTGAGCGAAGCTACTCTGTCTTACACGACAGTCCACGGGTAGTCCTGAAACCTGTTTCCTTGTGTGAGAACCTTTCAATCGAACTTCCCAGTTTAATTTAAGAAATAAATGTGACTGAAGTGATACGGGATCGTGAAGTGATCTGTTCCACTCATGTCACAAGACATAATAATAGTCCGCAGCTCGTGGTCGTGCGGTAGCGTTCTCGCTTCCCGCGCCCAGGTTCCCGGGTTCGATTCCCGGCGGGGTCAGGGATTTTCTCTGCCTCGTGATGACTGGGTGTTGTGTGATGTCCTTAGGTTAGTTAGGTTTAAGTAGTTCTAAGTCCTGCGGGACTGATGACCATAGATGTTAAGTCCCATAGTGCTCAGAGCCATAGAACATAATAATACTTGTTGATTAGATTCAAGGCTTTGGTAATTACACGGCTGATGTAATACTGTTATGTTTGATATTTTTGACAATAAATAAAAATGATATACCTGTGATCACACTCTCTGCCTTCAAGCAAACTACAAAGCACATTTTACCAAGTAACCCTTATGACAAGCCATATGTATATTTGATTTCATTAATCGTATTTCATTGATGTCATCCTCCTTGAACGTACTTTAATAAAATCCTTGAAGTGCTTTGTATATGTGACTGCAGACATCAGAAACTATCTGATATAAAGTAGCTGTTGAAATGCAAAACAAGCAGCGCTACCTCCACGCACTTCACGAGATTTCACAGTCGCCAAAGAGTAACCTCTTACATTGTTGCATACAAGGCACAAAGCCGGTTTCTATGTAATCTGTAAGTGCGAAATCACATCAGATTGCATTGTGTGCTACGTAGTGTTAATCCATAGTGCATTAGTTACGATGAGTTGGTTTTCTTCATCTATAACCATAACGCCCAGCAAAAAAGAGTTCAAAGTAGCGCAAGTACTAATTCAATGCACAACTGCAAAAGGAATTTCCATTCATCAGTGACACTAGTTCCCCAGACTGAAAGTGGAAATATAGAACTCCACTTGGAAAGTTACAAACACAGAAGAGTAGCCTCTGGAGCAGTGTCTAGTGCACCATTGAAGTCATTCTTTAAATCTGAGAAACTTGACGGTCACGAGGAAAGGCTGACTGCAGCTGGGGGGAGTCTTCACATGTCATATACTCCAGAACAGTCGTAGCTTCAGATCTATGTATTTGTACATCGAAGCTTCTTCAAACAACACATACAAAAACAGAGGTCATAATCGTGAATGTGTTAGCTCCTCATGATTTAGATATATTACGACGTGATTTGTAAAAAGCGACATTTATTTCACTTTTGCCTGATGCATTTCACCACGAATAGGTTAAGGTTCCTCCTCTCCTTGCTATATATTTTGATTACAAAACTGGTGTGAAAGCAAGGATTTTAGAGGGAAGTGCCCCAAACTCCCCCCCCCCCCTTCTAAAGTGGACCTCGCATCTCTTGGCTCTACTTTCTCCTGAACTCTAGTGGGGTCCGTGTAAATGGTATTTTAGGCTTCTACCACTCTGCAGCAGAGTACATGCGTCGCCCCTTTCACCTGCTACGTATCAGTTCACCGTTATGTGCTTTGACGTTATTTCGCCTTGCCGTGGTGCTAACACCGGTTCCTGTCAGATCACCGAAGTTAAGCGCTATCGGGATTGGGTACTACTTGGGTGGGTGACCGTCTGGTCTGCCGAGCGCTGTTGACAAGTGAGGTGCACTCAGGAACTACTTGACTGAGAAGTAGCGGCTTCGGTCACACCGGCAGGCAGAACGGTGTGCTGACCAGACGCCCCTCCATATCCGCGTCCAGTGACGTGTAGGCCGAGGGTGACGCGGCGATTGGTGACTAACGTTAGGGTCTCCCGAGACCTGTTAGGACGGAGTTTAGCTTAGCGTTGTTAAATTGTCAGTAAGCCTTTCAACCTATGCACGGCGATCGGAAATTCCCTTACAAGCTTCTACGGCTTGTAGAGGGCACTGTGTAGATGATATTTTGAACTGAAACCCTTGTCCGGAAATGTACCGTTTCCAGGCTACAACCATTTCAAAACTTGTTGGTATTGCGACCACTGTTGCTAGTAATTGATTTGGCTTACCGAGTATATCACTTGTTTTACAGTTCCATTCATTAATAGCCAAAGAAATGGCTTGTGTACTCGTTGAAGGGTTCTCTTCAACGTAATGCAGCACGGCCTCTTCCAATTCGTGTTTACGGTGTCTCCTTGAAGCACCACAATCACACCTGCTGACGGTGAAGGTACACTTTCTCGAAGCCACTGCGTAATTGTGGCGAAAATGGTAATGGAGAGAGTCTTGATAAACGCGACGAGCAACTCTCCATTACCGTCAGCTTCGCCATTCAGAAGGATCATGTCGGTGTTTTCTGCAAACGAGCACTCAACCTGTTGCTCTGACACTCACAGAGACGTGAATGAGGCTCGAATGAAGTCAGAGAAATAGGATAGACGTCAAATAACATCAGCCGACCTGACGTGACCACCCCCGACCATGACTTCCCCGTTGCGTACCTACCTAACAAACACGTTTTCAAATGGCTGTATGACGGACACGGTACGTTTCCCGACGTGGGATCCTGTTCAAAATCTTATGTACTCACTCCCCTCTACATGTCATAAAAGTTAGTAACTGGAATTTCCAGACAGCCTGTATCTATCCTTGAATAGTAAGATTGAAGGTTAATGTAAGTCATTATTAATCCTTCTCAGTTAGATGTGGTTCAAATTTACTTGTTTAATAAATTCGACCCCATTCAGTTGCTTAAATTGGACCCCTTAATTTTTCGTGTTTTAAGTCTGCCAGTTTTAGTGCCTACTCTTACTGTCTGGAATTCTACTGAAGATTCCAAGAGGATAATGCCAGAGGTTGATCAAACAAAGTGGAGTCTGTCTAAAATGACTAAAGCTGTACCTGTAGTTCAGAAAAAGAAGGTGGGTTGGAAGAAGATTTGTAAACAGTGTCAAAGAAACACTTGTGGTGAGGTTGTCCAACAGTAGCGGATCCAGGAGGGTGAGTGGGGGGGGGGGGGGGGGTACTGTGGGGGGGGTTAATCTACTACATAAATACAATTTTAAATACTTATCCTTACTTAATGCATTTTAGGTAGGTATGGTATGTTTTCAGATCTTTAAGTTCTGTGAAAAGCTGTTTACGTGACGAGTTCAGATCCGCTTACTATTCATTAGATCCGCAGCCACACCCACACTCTGCCCCCCACCGCCACTCAAACGCCCGCGCCGCTTTCGTGCATGGTGCTTAAGATACGGGTGTGTCATTTCCGAAAGCGTTCGCCACGCTGCTGTACACAGAGGCCTTGTGTGTTTGGTTTGTACAATCGAACACAACAGAGTACGCTATTCAAGTGTTTTCTAATTGTTACCTCGGATTTTTTTGTTTGTTGTTTTTACTGAACAGGGACAAAGAAGAGAGTGAATCGAGCGAAAACGAACCATCATTGCACGGATACAATGTCAGCCACTTAGTACGGTCGACTCAAAGTTCATCAGGTACATCCTTGCAATTATTTCGCATATATTTAAACGATATTCGCATAAACACGATTACTCGAGTTTGTGACGTTTATTCGGTGTAGTTTTGCTGGTTGTGTATTGGACTCTGGGCACTCGATCCTCTCTGCCTACCCGACAAGGGACAGCATGAAGCAATACCTAACGTAATACAATATCAGTCATCGCAAATTTGTTGAGTTTTGAATTCGTTTTAAACTACTTGACTTCGCTCACCCGCCGCCGCCACCGCGAATAGCTCTATAACGTGTTATTTACCTAAAATCGGTCAATAATCCGTTAAGAGGTTAAAGTACTCATCAATAAGAACAACTTCTACTATGGGACCAACAACGAAATCGCGTAAAAAATCAGCTGTTCCATACATTTTGGTCGAGTAGGTTAGGGGTATGTCACTTTTAATCGAGAAAAGCTGATTTTTTTGTACCGCGAATTCGAGGCTGGTCCCATAACAAACACTAGCTGTTCATATTGACTGTCTGACGTAATTTTAACAACTTAAATGATTATTGGCCGTTTTTAAAAAAATCTTGTAGATTAGTTCCGAAAAGTTAAATCGCTTGTTGGTGAATTGTTGATTTGATTATGCATGATTCACTACTTCGTGTACAACTAGTAGTTTTTGTTTGCTGTTATCGCAGAGCCGGAACCAGTGCCAGATTTGCATCCACTACTTGCGCTGAAAATAGTTTTAATATTTCTTACGTAATAGGAAAACTACTCAGTGACGAGGAGGAGTCTTCAGAATAAACTCGTAATTATGAATATCCAGAGCATACAGATGGTGAATAATAAAAAAGGTTCCGATATGATCGGCTAAAGGAATACTATTGACCAGTCTATAACCAACAACAGAACGGTGCATATTGTTTGCCTTGCATATTATTTTCTGGTCCAGATAGTGGGGGCAAGCATGCTGTGGCTCTAGGATCTTTAATTCTTTACTCACTCATACCTTTTACAAATATAAAGAAAGGCACTAGAGATCTCCAGAAACCATCCTGCTACCGATTACTGCAAAATGGCGGTGTTAAAAAATATTCATTTCGGAAGTTCATATGAAAACCCCGAAAAGGCAGTCGATATTTAACCGAAACTAAGAAACTGAAAATTATTAAAGTAAATGGAGAGCGGCTTAGTCCAACAGTAAAGACGGTCATAGTATGTGGTTGAGATAATACCTTTAAGAGGCTACCGAAATGATAGTACACTGAGTGATGAAATCGACCAAGGGAAATTTCCAGCACTTTTAAAATTTCACGTTTCGGGTGACTCATCTCTCCAACGACTAAGAATCAGCTGACTGTTGCCATTCTGTCATAATGAAAAAGGTGCTCGTCAAAGTCAAAGAAGCAAAATATTATGCTGTCTTTGGCGACGAAACAACCGATGCAAGTGGTACAGAACAACTCTGTGAACGTTTCAGCTATATGGATATGCAAAAGAGCACAATACACGAAGAGTTTATATACTTCCTTACGAAGAGTTTATATACTTCCTTTCTGCGACTGTCTTGAATGGTGCTGCAGTAAACGTTCTAATCGTTCAAGAATTGAATCAATCGCCTTACAAGTTAAGAATTTGAAAGGTGAAAGCTTTGAGGAAGTTGCCAACATATCTGGAAAGTTTAGTGACGCGCAGTCCCGAATAAAGCAGCTCCAACTGCCAGCGACTTATATGCATTGCATAATGAATTATCCTAGGCATCGTGGAAGCCTGCAGCTTGCCTAGTGTTAGCTAGTGGGAGCTGTATGTAATGTTACCAATTTTGTGCGTGAGTCAGCAAAAAGTTTGGAACTTACCAAACGAGCTATCCTTGAAAGACAGGCAGCATTGTCTCAGAGGTATACGCTGACCAGTAGGGCATTATGCACTCCTTCAATTCAACCGCCGCGGTATTTGAAATTACTGTTCCGCTTTCACGGTAACATCGGGCTGTTGTATTAGGTCTTAACCTTAGACAGTGTTTTTCGACAATACCAACAAACGTTCAACTCCTCGCCCAACTATACGTTGAAGTACCTGATGTTAAGGAATACTGCAGCCCAAATAAACCTTTAGTATATATTCACGTTTTTTGGGTTATGCAGTACTTCTTTGTTTTCTGTTATGTTATTTGGATCTCTTAAATAATGTCATGACGCGTTTGGTTTCAGAATGAATGCGGTCGTTCTTTCCATCGATTTTGTATTGGGGCAGTTGAGGAGTCGCTGTTCAACAGCTTCTTCATCTTTAATACCAGCTGCCATCGTAAAAACAAAAAAAATTGAACTCATTAGTGACAGTTGCACCAGTTTACAGCAGTGACTTACCTCATCCTCTCTCGTTACCTGGAGAAATAATTCTTGAACCGAGCTTTGGAGAGACGGGGAACATCAGCCCGAAACAGCAGCAGGGGCGCATCAAGAGACAAACGAGCTTTTACGAAATATAAATATTCTTTTACAAATTCTCGCTACAACTACTACACACGTACCTTCGTACGACAGTGTCGGAAGTGAGACTGAACGTTCTGGCTTCCATGTATATTTACCGAGATATGTGTGGCAGCCTAAAACCTGTCGAAGTCACTGAAGAATTTACAAGATTCGCCATTAGTTAAAAGCAAACTAAAATTTGAATGCATTTTAGTGTTTACGAGTTTAGTTTGATAAAGCCCATTCTCAGCTGGGTCAATCCCCTTCCAATCTCATATCCTGGATCCGTCAATGTTGTCGAGCATGAAGTACAGTACACCAGAGGAAGCAACAAAAGCAAAGAGAGGCAGACCTGCAATTTTGGGTAAACATGTTGAAGAAAAGCTGATTTACATTGTCTACAGAAGCTTTTTTTGTGGGCTTACTCGTAATTGGTTGTGAAGAATGGCTGTAGAATTGGCAGAGAGAAATAACACTGAGCACCATTTCAAATAGGAAATTGCTGAGGAAAGGTGGGTTAGTCGTCTTCTTAAACACCACAAAACCTAACTGTCAGGAAGAAAGCCTACAGGAAGATCCTATTGTAAGGCTCTTAGGTTCAGTAAAGAAATGACTGAGAAATTCTATGACCTTGTGGAAGATGTTATATTACACTTAAAAGTAGATCATGTTTCATCGGCTTTAATACCTTTTTCTAATATTGTTTAGTACTATTTTGATTATTTTTAGAAGGGTCCGATTTTGGCACTATTTTTTTCAAACTCGCTAAGTGCAATGGTTTTGAAAATTTTTTTCGTAATAACTTTTTAAGTGTAGTTTCTAAGAGTAAAACGTAATTGGTACATAACATTATAAAGTAACTATTATGTGCTTTTAAAACATAACTTTCTAATATTTTCTCGTTTTTAAAAATAAAAGAATGGGGGTCCAATTTTGGGCAATTTTGTGTGCAGGAACTATCACTGGGTAATACCGCGCCTGGTAGCCGTGCGTTCTGTGGCGCCTTCGCGCGCCTTCTCCCGTCGGAGGTTCGAGTCCTCCCTTAGGCATGGTTCACGTGTTGTCCTTAGCGGAAGTTAGATTAAGTAGTGTGTAAGCCTAGGGACCGAAGACCTCAGCAGATTGGTCCCATAGGAACTTCCCACAAACTTCCAAAAAAACTGGCGAAATATATTGTGAATGACCATTTAATAGTGATATCTCTGATTTATTAAGTTTAATTAACATCGGTTCCAGTCAGATCACAACGCTGTAGGGCTTGGGTAGCACTTGGATACGTGACCGTCCGGATCTGCCGAGTGCTATTGGCAAGCGGGGTAGACTCAGCCTTTGTCAGGCGAACTGAGGAGCTGCTTGGTTAAGTAGCGGCTCAACGAAAGATATCTACGGCCGGGAGAACGGTTGTTGACCATGTGCCCCTCCACATCCGCATCCAGTGACACCGATCGGCTGAGGATCACATGGCGGTCGGTCGGTACCGTTGGGCTTTGCGAGGCTTGTTCAGACAGAGGATTCTTAAGTTTAATTAGTTTTATTTTTCAGTGTGTAAATCAGTAATGAGTCCCGGATTTATGTCTAGAAAATATGGTCACCTTATTGTGCGTCGGCATAAAGTGGGCGTGACTCGACGCCGCGCGAGAGTGCGACGGACGGGCCCACGTGCTTGCTGGGAAACTGCGCAGTTACGCGGTGCGTGGCGTGACCGCTGACGTCCGGCCAGATAACGCCTGCCTGCCGGCTGTTACGTCAGCGCTGCAGCTGCAGACTAGTGCACTCGAACAACAGGAAGCCGCGTGGCGCACCGTGCAGTGTCGTTTTAATTTTTAATGGCGGCGGCGCTGTTGCCTGGCTGCACGGTGCCTCGGTGCACAGTTCAGGGCGAGGCGCGTGAAGTAGGCCAGTGGAGTAAAACGGCCGAGTTTTCTGCGGTAGACATGAGCCTTCGAGACGAATGTTGCTTGCAACAGTTGGAAATCAGGGCAGATAATTATTTAAAGTTGATAACGCTGGAAGCTCCCTGAAGCTATTCGCGAGCGTTGTAGTTGTCTGTAGCAGAGCTTAAGTTCGGCTGGAACGCGTCTGGACGGGCTCCGGTACTCCTACGGAATATTTTTTTAGCTCACTGGAGCAAGTCGGGACCAGACATTTAAAATCGTAGACAGGTATTACGTCACAACGTAACTATAATTTGCCACTAGCCGAAGCTGCATGTGACCTCGATCGGCCAAGACTATATTCATCGCTAAATGCTTTATTAATTAATACTGGACACACGTTCACGGAGCAGCTGAAGTGCAACTGTTTGAACTTTGCAGCTGGCATCAGTTGGAGACATAACGTCATAGCTACAAAGATGACCGATTTGTGCCGATATGTATCGAGCAGGACTAGGGAGCAAAGTGATATTGCTGTGGGAACGGCAATCAAGTTTTATCACAAGTTTTAAAAAATAGAAACTTGTGATTTTTATGGCTGGCGGTGGCGGCGCAGATGCGGCCGGGGGGGGGGGGGAGAAGGGGGGTGACTTTTGTGGTTGAAGAGGTACGTTCCTCTACCCAAAATTTCAGAAATTAAGCACTGGTCTATAGGGATGTTGCAAAGTCAGAAAACTGTTGCAGGCAGACCTGCAGAGGCCTTGAACTTAAATACGAGGGTCGTTCAACTAGTAATGCCCCATATTTTTTCTCAGATCATATTTATTCTTAAGAGTCAGAATTTGGTGACAATAAAGATCAACATTCTTGTTCATGTCCTATTTTTCTACGTCGCCTCCATGATGTTCTATGGTCGTACTCCAACGTTGTGTAAGAGCATGTATTCCCTGGTGGTAAAAGCTCTTGTCCGGTTAGGCGTAGCTATGTTTTCACTGCATGACACACTCTCGTCATCTTCAAAATGTGCTCCCCATAGAGAATATTTAAGCGGCCCAAAGAGATGGAAATCCGAGGGTGCCAGGTGTGGACTGTAGCGTGAATGAGGCAATGATGTCCAGCTCAATTTGGCGATGTGTTCCAGTGTTCTTAGACTTGTGTGTGGGCGTGCATTAGCGTGTTGGAGCAAAATTTCTGCTGTATTCTTGTCCGATCGAACACGTAGGGAACGGTTCTTGAATTTTTTTCAGAGTCCTCACGTATGCCTCTGAATTGATGGTTGACCGTCTTGGCATCACATCCACGAGAATGACGCCATCACAATTCCAGAAGACTGTCACCATGACTTTCCCGGCAGAGGGGGTTGTCTTGAATTTCTTCTTTTGTGGCGAATGAGGATGATGCCACTCCATGGACTGCTTTTATGTTTCCGGCGCAATGTGGTGCACCCAGCTTTCGTCCCCCGTAGCGATCCGTGACAGAAAGGCCCCTCCGTCAGCCTCAAAACGCTCCAACAATTTAGATGAAATGGCCTTTTTTTTATCTTGTGGTCTGCTGTGGGCATACGTGTACCCATCGTGAGCACATCTTTGAATATCCGAGAGTCTCGATCATTGCAGATCCATTTCCAGTGCTGACCGACAACTGTAGAATCAGTTGTCGAACTGTGATGCTCCGGTCGGCACGAATAATGGCACGATTCAGCATGTCTGGACACAGCGTGGCTGATTATGGAGTTCTGTTTCTGCATTTCCTGAGGCTGTAACTTTCTTTATCCATCGCCCAACTGTACTCCTATCAACTGCAGCATCGCCATGCACGGCACAACGTTCATGGATGTTCACCACGGTTTTTTTTTCTACACACAAGAATTCGATAACAGCACGCTGCTTGTAACGTGCGTCGCATGCAGACGCCGTTTTGACGCTGTACTACGGCTCTGCCATCTGCCAGAACGATTCGAAATTTCACCGGCGCACGGAACAAACATTAAATGTGGAGCACTAACGAGGACGTTTGTCTGTGTATATTAACGGCTTTTTTTAAAAAAAATATGGGGTATTACTTATTGAACGACCCTCGTAAATATAACATATTCCGTATAAATACGCTGAGAAAGCCATTACTAATCGATTGCGCCAGTTGGTGGAAACCGTAAAATAACTAAGAATAACCGCCGATAACGACCTAAAGTGGTATGGACACTTAAAACTAGTTGTAAGAAAATCAGATGGCAACTGAGATTTAGTGGACGAATCCTGAGTTAATTCGACTCATCCAGAAAAGAGGTAGCTTACGAAACACACGTTAGGCCAATTCTTGAGTACTGCTCAGCAGTCTGAAACATATAGCAGGTAGGATTAACACAAGAGACAGAGAAGATTCACAGAAGACTGGCGCGTTTCGTCAATGCTGCCTTTAGTAAGCGCAAGCCTGTTGCGGAGGTGCTCAACAGACGCTTCAAAAGAGGCGTCGTGCAAATTCTGAGAGTGTTAGTTCCAAAACAATCAGGCAACGTATTACTTCCTCCGACATATATTTCGCGAAATGATCGCGACGAGAGATGAACAGAAGTTAAAACTCTTGGTTTTAGTCGATCATCGCACACAATATTTACAAATGGAAGAGGAAGAGGCGAAAACGACAGTGCTACCACAATCGAAGGAGTACAGTTCCGTCTGACAAACAATTACGTAGTAAAACTTCATTTAAAACTGTTGTTCTTTTGTATTTCCTCAGTTTTACCCAGCGTGTAGTGTGAAGAGGTCCGCATCTGTAGCTGAGTTGTCAGCCAGACTGCTATGCCAACGACACGGGTACTACTAGGGATTTTTCTTTGGTGGGAGGACTGGAACGTGTTGCACTTAGCCTCGTGAGACCAACTGCGGAGTTGCTTCACCTAGTGGTAGCGGTGACGTAGCGGCTCCAGGTCACGAAAACTGACAACGGCCAAGAGAGCGCTGCCCTGACCCCACGCCCCTCTACAACGCACCCAGTAACGCCTCTGGCGGAGGATGACACGGCAGGATCTGTGGACAGAGTATAGGTTTACGTGTTAGGAAGGAAAATTTCTAGGGTGAACAACCGTTCCGTCGTGTTAGACAGAAATTTTGTCGAAATATTGTGCGTGTCTGATATGAGGATCCGGCCGTTCGAACGAGAGCTATTTCTCCTGGTGTTTTTCTGTTGTACTTAGGTTACACTGAATCATGCTTCGCCCACCCTCAAAGGAAATATGTGTTACCGAAAAGAAAGAAGCGTTCTTTAATCATGCGTTATCTTTCGGAAGAACTGACTGAAATGCATTGGAAACACTACATACCGTATATTGGTCAACATGGTTGCGACGATTATCAGAATTCACTTACACTGTATTTTCCAAAGCATAAAATCCTTAATAGTACTCCTACTCACAGTCTGCAAACGATGTTGAAAATAATCTCCTTGCAATTCTTTATTTAGTGAGCTATGGAAAGAGCGATAACTTATTTGTGTTGTGAATGGTGCATAGAATGTTTCATTGTCTAACACAATTTCTATTTGCATTACTAAAAAAGTTCCAAGAACTACAGCATCTGCTACTACTTGGTAACATTTCTGCTGCTCTTTGTGCACTGTGATGACGATTACCTTCATTGGAAATGCCGTGTGGCTAGGGGCCCCCGTCGGGTCGACCGTTCACCTGGTGCAAATCTTTCGAGTTGACTCCACTTCGACGAATTTCGTGTCGATGAGGATGAAATGATGATGATAAGGACAACACAACACCCAGTCTTTGAGCGGAGAAAATCTCCGACCCAGCCGAGAGTCGAACCCGGACTGTTAGGTATGACATTCCGTCGCGCTGACCACTCAGCTACCAAGGGCGGACATTACCTTCATTGATACCGTGTCAAACTACTCTTCAATTATAATTTAGTACTTAAAAATATTTTCAGATTAATGACGATTCGACAAAGTGAATGTTTCACGCAACAAACTCTGAACGAACGTAGGCATGCCTCACAATCAACTTGATCTGAATAGACACTTGTTGTGCTGTACTTGAATCAAATACACGACTGGTCGTCCATCTTTTATTTCAGCGTCGCACATTTGTGATGGGTAGCGTAAACATAGGGTGATAACGTGTTTGAAGCACGGCAAGGAAAACCGAAGAATTGATATTTAATCGATTTTATGTTGTGCAGTTTTCTGGTATACTTCTGGGATAGATTATCGATGAATTTTCCACATCAAGGAGTGCTGTTAAGTATAGCTCCACTTAAAATAACATAGTACTCTCAATCATCCGTCCTGTCTGCGCTCAGACTATTAACACACTATCTGTGTGCCTCTTCACTCTTTGCAATAGTTGTCACCAGAGCCCACAGGATATCTGAACCTTCTTCTTCTGGATACGACTCTGATTTTTACGCACTCCGCCACAACGCTAGCTGCGGGCCCTGTCTGCCAACAGACTCCTTACTAGTTTGCGAATTTTTATCCGCCACTGTGCCTCTCACAGCACGCGATGTGCCTTTTCGCAATCGGAAATGAGGATGAAAGCACAAATTCTAATGAGGAGGTCTTTTGAAACTTTGTTGCGTTCGAGAGGAGAAAGTCAAAGGCTGGTACGACACGCGTCTCGGAGAGATATGAAGTACTTGTCTTACAGATACTGGAAAAAGCCCCTACAATTAATGAGAATGCTGTGAGGAAGAGATGACTGGCTGAAATGCTCGGCCGCAAGCGCGCAAACTAACCTAGCAGAGCCCCTCCCGCCGGAGGTTCGAGTCCTCCCTCGGGCATGAGTGGTGTGTGTGTGTGTGTGTGTGTGTGTGTGTTGTTCTTAGCATAAGTTAGTTTAAGATAGTTTAAGTAGTGTGTAAGTCTAGGAACCGATGGCCTCAGTAGTTGGGCCCTCAGGAATTCACAAACATTAGAACATTAATATAGCAGAAAATAAAAACTGGACTGGCCACCAGTAGCTGCATGTAACTCCAAGTTAATGACAACAGCGCGACGCATTTTGTGCTCTCACTGATCATCTAACGTGTCTAACCTTTATGGTTTATTGTGCAAGGGGCACATTTTCGTTTTTACCAGAACAACGAAATAATTTTTTTTTTTTTAACTCGTCTTCTTTAAAATATATACGCATGGTTTTGGAACGATTAACAGCTTGTTGAGATGATGAAATTTTTTCTTTGACGTTAAGTGGCAGAAAGAAGTCGTTAGGCAATAAATCAGGTTGACACTGCCAGCTGGGGAAACTGGACATTATTTCAATGCTTTTCTCCGTCAATGACGTAGCATGATGAAAACCGATGTGATATTTTCGGTTGTTTTTATAAATTTCGTGGATGACTTGTGTTAACAATTGTTGTTTCATCGTGGAACAACCAAGCAGTTGACTGCTTCTTAGCTTCCGGCTCATACAAATTCACTATGTGATCAAAAGTATCCAGACACCACTACGCAATGTGGTACCGACCACTAGACGTCATGAGAAGTACACCCACCAGATTAAGTGGCGGCTTGTACTGTGCTGTCAATAGACAAGTGGTAATTGCAGAATGGCCAATCAGTGAGTTCAGCCACTTGTAACGTGTGCTAGTCATTGCATGTCCATTGCCACCACGTGTAGCGCCACAGTGAAGCACGGAGGAAGCAGTGTTTCGCGGTTTGGTTGTGGTCCCCTCATTCGGCTTAAGAAATGGCTAAATACGGAAGGACATGAACACATTTTGCAGTATTGTGTGCGTCAATTTAGAGACGCTAATTGTTTCTATCAGCGTGACAATTCACCCAGTCATAAAGCAGCATCTGTGCAGCAATGATTTGAGGACGATAACATTCTTGAAATGGACTGGCCCTTGCAGAGCCGCGACCTGAAGCCCGTGGAACTCCTTTGGAATTGATCAGAACGTCGACTCCGCTCAGGACCCTCTGTCCGATTTTGGTCGACCCTTGTGAAATTCCTCGGTCCACTCCGGAAAATATTTGTAAACAGTGTTTTTCCGAAAGTGACGCTGAACGAAACGCTTGAATCGGGTTAGGCCTTTAAGAAAATCGTAAAAAAGAAAAATCCCTAACCGAAAACCTTCAGGCGAAATTACCTTTCCATTAGCACACACTTGCCATTGTTTGGCTTATTCAGCTCGTCACTGTAGAGTCGTTAAACGTTCTGCGTGGTATATGATGAATCACTTGGCTATTGCGAACTTGAACCGTTACACAGCAGTATTTTTTAACCACTAGGTGGCAACTCCACGTATTTGAGGTACGTTGCACAACTTAAGTAGCTCTCTTTCACACTTTTTTGCATTTTCTAATATGTCTGGTGTCATGTAAGGTTGCCTTTCACAGGTTTACAAAATATACGTGACCATATTTACAAAGACGAGAAACAAAAATCAAACATGCACAATTACAAGAAAGTCTTATCTGTATTCTAATTCGAGGTTCCTCATAATTCATGTTTGCTGACACCTTTATTTTTAGATCTAAGAAAATTTTCTCCTTTCTATTTCTTTAACTGAATGAAGAATATCGTTCTCAAAATCTTTACGTCTCCCAAAATACGTGACATCTGACGTTATCATCAACACAATCAAGAACAATTTCACCACCACACGACGAAAGGTAAAGCATAGGAACTTCATCCAGCAACTTCAGTTTAATATAAACATCATACATCTTCTTGTATTACTCCAGCCGGAGTGGCCGTGCGGTTCTAGGCGCTACAGTCTGGAACCGAGCGACCGCTACGGTCGCAGGTTCGAATCCTGCCTCGGGCATGGATGTGTGTGATGTCCTTATGTTAGTTAAGTTTAATTAGTTCTAAGTTCTAGGCGACTGATGACCTCAGAAGTTAAGTCGCATAGTGCTCAGAGCCATTTGAACCATTTGTACTACTATTCGTTTTCAGAAACAATTTGCGCCACTTGCTACGAGTGCAGGTGAAATACTGCTTGTGAATCCATGTTCTGTTCACAGTATAGTGTTTCTTATTTTCTTATCTACGTCTCAAAATCCTTTGTTTAATATTTATATATTTCACCCTGCTAATCACCTTGTATGCTAGAAACCGATGTATGTGTACATAAGATTTTATAGTATTTTATGTTCAGGTTTACAGGTAACTGTGTTTGAACATAATGTTCAAGCGTTTCTACAGCACTAGTTTTGTATTAATCTTTGTACAAAGTGAACGTAAATGTTAATTTACCCTCAGATGTGGCTTACATAACGACGTATGTATTTCATTGGACACAGCACTCAAAGGTTTATGTAATCACTTAACACGCAGGCTAACTTAATGTGTGATTCTATGTACTCCTTATTACTCTTCAGCTGGCGGAACTACACACGCGTTTAACTGTTTCATTGTACTGAATGTAAATGCACCCACTTATCCTCCTTTCCATAAAAATAAAAAGTTCGCACATAATCGCAATTATACATAACTTATAAACTAAAAAGAGTGGGAGGGGGGGTCTTTTATTTGATACCTTCAGCCTCCAATTAAATCCCGCGGTCAAACGGGACGTGTTATTTTGTATCATTCCCTAAAAAATTCTTGTTACTACGTAACTTCTTAATTATGCAAAACTGCCCATAGGTACTCAGCGTCTTCATTAACACATACGCACGCATAAAGCACAATTCGGTACATTTAATATTTTTGCCAATAACGTTTCGTCTTCATACCTCTCAGTATATATGTACATCAGTATTTCATAGTTTCTTATGCACCCTGTGACAGTAATTTGTCTGCGGCACTGTAATTGTGAGAATAACGCTTATTTGCCGTAATGAATCTTAACTTACCTTGAGACTGGTAGTTGCTAGCTATGCAAAGTTTTTGCCATTTTAATCACGTGCGCCTAATTTAATTTTCTTCTTATTTTTTTTTATTCCTTCCTGTGTAGCACTATAGTTTTTCGTATTCACTTCAGTATAGAGGGAGTAGTGGAAAGTATCGTATAATCGTCATAGCTTAATAGGTTGTGGTTTTATATAAATAGCGTATTTTTTTCTTATTTTAATTAGCTGTAGATGGCGTAATATAAATCGCACTTAATTTTAGTACGTCATTATATTCATTAGTCTGTTCCTCTTCGTAGCTTACTCGTTAACATTTGTTTTATTTATTACTGTAGTGTAATCGTAACCTTTCAGTAATAAACAATTGTTCCTCGCGGGTGACCATAATTCTTTCTGTGTAAATAATTTCTTTTGAATACAGCTTATTACTCTGACATACATTTCTTCTTGTACGTAGTCCTACGTCTATCTACAGTCGTATGTGTGAAGTTGATTCTGAAGTTTGTCGCATAACGACGTGGCAAAATGGACATGTTATTAGATAAAATATTGAAACTTCCTGGCAGATTAAAACTGTGTGCCGGACCGCACCTCGAACTCGGGACCTATACCTTTCGCGGGCAAGTGCTCCACCATCTGAGCTATCCAAGCACAACTCACCCGCACTCACAGAAGCTCTCCTGCGAATGTGCAAGACTTGCACTTCTGGAAAAAAGGATATTGCGGATATCAGCCACAGTCTGGGGGATTATTTCAAGAGTGAATTTTCACTCTGCAGGGGAGAGTGCGCTGATATGAAACTTCCTAGCAGAATAAAACTGCGTGCTGGACCGAGACTCGAACTCGGGACCTTTGCAAGGTCTGCGGGAGAGCATCTGTGAAGTTTAGAAGGTGGGAGATGAAGTAGCTGCAGAATTGAAGCTGTGAGGACGTGTCGCGTGTTGCGCTTGTATAGCTTTGTTGGCAGAGCTCTTGCTCGTGAAAAGCAAAGTTCGCGAGTTCGAGTCTCGGTCGGGCACACAGTTTTAATCTGCCAGGAAGTTTCATATCAGCGCACACTCCGCTGGAGGGTGAAAATTCTCCTGCAGGAGAGCTTCTGTGAAGTTTGGAAGGTATGAAATGAGGCACCGACAGAATTGAAGCTGTGAGGATTTGTTGTGAGTCGTGCTTGGATAGCTCAGTTGGTATAGACTTACCCACGAAAGGCAAAGGTCCCGAGTTCAATTCTCGGTCCGGCACATAGCTTTGATCTGTCACGTAGTTTCATACCAGCGCACACTTCGCTGCAGAATGAAAATTCACCCTAGATAAAATATTTCATACTAGCAAAATCGATCTAGAAAATGCAAAGTGTGCAATAATAATACTTGTTGTACATGTTTATTCTTACGGTTAATACACTGGTTAGCGGCAAGGGCTATAAAGTGTACACTTTGTTCCTATAACTAGTTGTATATGTAGCATGGGAAAATTACTACGTAACTTATTCGAATTTCCTTAAGTTGCTCTTATGTATGTGTCAGTGTTTACTCAGCGCCATTTATTCATAGTATTTCCTTTGCGCTATTAAGTCTTATTTTGTCATTTTTACTACGCTGTGCCTTTTACATTCACTCATTGTTAAGTGGCGCACTAGCACGTTGGGTATAGCGCATGCGCGAATGTGGCCGCTGCAGCGTACCTCAAAAGTAGTAAGAGGATGTTCAACACTCACAACTCAGCTAACTCCTTCCCTAGCGCTGCGCCACGCGCAGGCTGCCAGACTGTATTGTTGTTCATATTGTTTCCAATTGTTGTTCATATTGTTTCCAACCCCCCCCCCCCCCCATGAACCATGGACCTTGCCGTTGGTGTGGAGGCTTGCCTGCCTCAGCGATACAGATAGCCGTACCGTAGGTACAACCACAACGGAGGGATATCTGTTGAGAGGCCAGACAACTACAGGGTTATAAACACAAAGTCAAATAGGGGTAATGCAGGATTAGGTTTAATAATGAATAGGAAAATAGGAACGCGGGTAAGCTACTACAAACAGCATAGTGAACGCATTATTGTGGCCAAGATAGATACGAAGCCCACACCTACTACAGTAGTACAAGTTTATATGCCAACTAGCTCTGCACATAACGAAGAAATTGAAGAAATATATGATGAAATAAAAGAAATTATTCAGATTGTGAAGGGAGACGAAAATTTAATAGTCATGGGTGACTGGAATTCGAGTGTAGGAAAAGGGAGAGAAGAAAACGTAGTAGGTGAATATGGATTAGGGCTAAGAAATGAAAGAGGAAGCCGCCTGGTAGAGTTTTGCACAGAGCACAACTTAATCATAGCTAACACTTGGTTTAAGAATCATGATAGAAGGTTGTATACATGGAAGAACCCAGGAGATACTAAAAGGTATCAGATAGATTATGTAATAGTAAGACAGAGATTTAGGAACCAGGTTTTAAATTGTAAGACATTTCCAGGGGCAGATGTGGACTCTGATCACAATCTGTTGGTTACGACCTGTAGATTAAAACTGAAGAAACTGCAAAAAGGTGGGAATTTAAGGAGATGGGACCTGGATAAACTGAAAGAACCAGAGGTTGTACAGAGTTTCAGGGAGAGCATCAGGGAACAATTGACAGGAATGGGGGAAAGAAATACAGTAGAAGAAGAATGGGTAGCTTTGAGGGATGAAGTAGTGAAGGCAGCAGAGGATCAAGTAGGTAAAAAGAAGAGGGCTAGTAGAAATCCTTGGGTAACAGAAGAAATATTGAATTTAATTGATGAAAGGAGAAAATATAAAAATGCACTAAATGAAGCAGGCAAAAAGGAATACAAACGTCTCAAAAATGAGATCGACAGGAAGTGCAAAATGGCTAAGTAGGGATGGCTCGAGGACAAATGTAAGGATGTAGAGGCTTATCTCACTAGGGGTAAGATAGATACCGCCTACAGGAAAATTAAAGACACCTTTGGAGAAAAGAGAACCACTTGCATGAACATCAAGAGCTCAGATGGAAACCCAGTTCTAAGCAAAGAAGGGAAAGCAGAAAGGTGGAAGGAGTATATAGAGGGTCTACACAAGGGCGATGTACTTGAGGACAATATTATGGAAATGGAAGAGGATGTAGAGGAAGATGAAATGGGAGATGCGATACTGCGCGAAGAGTTTGACAGAGCACTGAAAGACCTGAGTCGAAACAAGGCCCCCGGAGTAGACAACATTCCATTGGAACTACTGACGGCCTTGGGAGAGCCAATCCTGACAAAACTCTACCATCTGGTGAGCAAGACGTATGAAACAGGCGAAATACCCTCAGACTTCAAGAAGAATATAATAATTCCAATCCCAAAGAAAGCAGGTGTTGACAGATGTGAGAATTACCGAACAATCAGTTTAATAAGCCACAGCTGCAAAATACTATCACGAATTCTTTACAGACGAATGGAAAAACTAGTAGAAGCCGACCTCGGGGAAGATCAGTTTGGATTCCGTAGAAATACTGGAACACGTGAGGCAATACTGACCTTACGACTTATCTTAGAAGAAAGATTAAGGAAAGGCAAACCTACGTTTCTAGCATTTGTAGACTTAGAGAAAGCTTTTGACTATGTTGACTGGAATACTCTCTTTCAAATTCTGAAGGTGGCAGGGGTAAAATACAGGGAGCGAAAGGCTATTTACAATTTGTACAGAAACCAGATGGTAGTTATAAGAGTCGAGGGACATGAAAGGGAAGCAGTGGTTGGGAAGGGAGTAAGACAGGGTTGTAGCCTCTCCCCGATGTTATTCAATCTGTATATTGAGCAAGCAGTAAAGGAAACAAAAGATAAATTCGGAGTAGGTATTAAAATCCATGGCGAAGAAATAAAAACTTTGAGGTTCGCCGATGACATTGTAATTCTGTCGGAGACAGCAAAGGACATGGAAGAGCAGTTGAACGGAATGGATGGTGTCTTGAAGGGAGGATATAAGATGAACATCAACAAAAGCAAAACGAGGATAATGGAATGTAGTCGAATTAAGTCGGGTGGAAATGAGACACTTAAATTAGTAAAGGAGTTTTGCTATTTGGGGAGCAAAATAACTGATGATGGTCGAAGTAGAGAGGATATAAAATGTAGACTAGCAATGGCAAGGAAAGCGTTTCTGAAGAAGAGAAATTTGTTAACATCGAATATAGATTGAAGTGTCAGGAAGTCATTTCTGAAAGTATTTGTATGGAGTGTAGCTATGTATGGAAGTGAAACATGGACGGTAAATAGTTTGGGCAAGAAGAGAATAGAAGCTTTCGAAATGTGGTGCTACAGAAGAATGCTGAAGATCAGATGGGTAGATCACATAACTAATGAGGAGGTACTGAGTAGGATTGGGGAGAAGAGGAGTTTGTGGCACAACTTGACCAGAAGAAGGGATCGGTTGGTAGGACATATTCTGAGGCATCAAGGGATCACCAATTTAGTATTGGAGGGCAGCGTGGAGGGTAAAAATCGTAGGGGGAGACCAAGAGATGAATACATTAAGCAGATTCAGAAGGATGTAGGTTGCAGTAGGTACTGGGAGATGAAGAAGCTTGCACAGGATAGAGTAGCATGGAGAGCTGCATCAAACCAGTCTCAGGACTGAAGACCACAACAACAACAACAATTGTTTCCAAAAATGTATTTTACATACAGTTTGTAGTTTATATTGTCATTTCGCTCTGAACAGAGCAGCAAAATTTTAATAATAGATTTCAATGACCTTGAGTCTAACATTCATTATGAGAATCTCCAACTAGTTTCAAAACTAATATGGATATTTTGCGTACAGTTAAACGAAAAATGTATATTCTGTTATATCCTAGAAGTGTTTCCACTATTTACTATCGGATAGACTCTCTAAATTTGTGGAATGATTGTGGATTGTTGTATTTTCCTTAACCCTCAAACCGAGTGGTAACTTCTTAGTATCATAAATGGTGTTGTGGGGTCCAGAAGGATACCACTCAATTTTATCCATGAAAATTAATTTACTGTACTTAGAAATATTTATTTAGAAATTCGTTAATTGCCGATGTTAAAACACAAAACTTAAGTTAAACTAAAAAAATCTCTATAAAAATCACAAAAGGAAAACAAGTTTATGAAACACTACTTAACATTGAAATGAAATGCAATATAAAAATTCAAACTAATTTATTGTATCAGAAATAACACGAAACAGTAATAGATTGCTCTGAGATAAATATATAGTGTTTGAAAAATTAGCTGCATGTAATGAACATCAAATATGAATTGATACAGAGTTTTTCACAAATCGTCAATAATCTCCTCTCCACACTCTTTACAGACAACCGAACGACAGGTTTGGCAAACAGGGCGACTGCAGCAGGTACAATATTGGTTTGTCTTTTTCTCACTGGCACGTGGACAAAGAGCATATCGTTTCCTCTTTGAATCCAGAGTGGATATTTGTGATTTTGGGAGAGGTTTCTTCAAAAGTCCTTAGATTGTTACTCTTAGTTCTTTTGGCAGTCTGGCATTCATCAGCCTCTCATTGAGATAGGGTTCAGTAAGCTGGCTGGCAAGTGTCTTGATGAATTCAAACCTGGAAATAGGTATGTACTTCTTGCAGGACGTCTGTATTACATACGAGTTAACTACGAGTATGTTCAGAACTGCATAAAATACAGCAAGAGGCCATCTGCGTGTTCGTCTGCCTGTGCTGTAGATAGCACACCTCTGGTCAAGAGTCTACGCCACCTTTTGTGCTATTGTAAAAGGAAATTATTTATGGTTTTCCTGTTTTTGGATCTGTACTTTTTGAATGATGTATACTGGAAATCAAAATGTCAGCTTTCCTTTTTTAGGGACATAAGAAATCAATGTTCTGTCATTTGTGACGCGAAAAGTGTTGAACCTTCCACAGGCCTCTTAGATGGCTGGAATTCGGGTAAGATTTCCTTTTTGTTTTTCCCTAATGTACCAACATAGATCAACTTTCGTTTTATCAACTCCGAAACTAATTCAATAGAGCCAAACTAGTTGTCAGCTGTAATGTTTCGGTTTGTACCGTAAATGGGCTTCGCTAGTCTCAGGACAGATTGAGCAGGTTTCTGAAATTTCTTTTCTTCTGGTGTCAAGCCAACGCCATCACTGTCTTTTCCAGTGCGTAAACAGGCATTCAGAAGGTAATCTGTTTGAGCATCAGCTAAAATCATTATTTTCTCACATTCCTTTGAGGTTCTAGAGTGGACCACTTATACCTATTTCTGCCATAGAAATTAGATGATACCACTCTGTTTATTTCCCTCTAATTTATCTGATTCACTAGAGTCACGACTTTGTTCTGAAGCAGTTTCATGTTCACTGGATCATGTTCATCGTCCAGGTCATTTGCATCACTACCCCTTCTCCTTCTTTTAGTTCTTCTAGCGTTTTTCTCGCAAAGTCTGGAAAACTTGGATCGAGCACTGACATACGTGAATGAGAGATCGAAGCCATAGTAACACTGAAAATAAATGAAAATACTCACTAAGCCTAAAAATAAGATGACATTTCGGTAAGTAAACTTTTGACGTAGGACAAACAGAAACACTTACGGTGTCGTGGGGTCAATAATGGCACCACCCAAACTTCTCAGCTGTGCACTGAGAAAGATAACAACGCGACAATGCTGCTAGTTCGTCAGGAAGTTCACTATCAACTGCCGAGAAGGTATGTAGAACCGCCAACCATAGAATGACCAACAGAGGAAATGGCACGTGTGTACAGTTTGACTGATATCAAAAAGGACCCCACAACTCCGTTTGAGGGTTAAGGGCTGCAGACGCTGGTTGAGGTGCAGCGACTTTTTTTTGTTTTCAGGTTTGTATCTAACAGAGGGTAGTAGGTGTAGAAGTGGTTGAGGGACACTGATCTCTTTTGTTTAGCGTATAAATTCTTTGTTTCTTTATGTAGATATAATCCACGTATCTTCCCTGTTTTTGGGTTGCTCAACAAATAGTTCCTATTTTGGCATTAACCATCACCTGTACTCCGTCGTTTATATCTTTTATATCATTTGCCTCGTCTTTTACCGTCTGGAAGGGTGGGGTGCTGCTGCTCCCTTTAGTCACTTCTACAATGTTTATAACGTGATCAGTATTTTGCCATGTTCGATTCTGCGCGTTATTGGGGGCGGCGTTTCGCTGATTTTGGTTTGTCGCTCTCATATCCATTGTTTTTATACTTATTATTTATGAGTGGGTGTTCATTCCCGTTCGAACACCCTTGGTGTCCATTATCGTCAGGGCCGCGCCTCTTATTCCAACCATTACGGTTATTTCGTGATGGTGAGCGACGATACTCTGAGTTATAATTTCGATTATTTCTCTCTCGGAAACCGTTACGCTGACGATTTCCGAATCTTCCATCACCGTTATATCCCTGCTGCGGCGCTTATGGGTGTCAACCGCACTGCTGGCCGGATTGGCCGAGCGGTTCTAGGCGCTACAGTCGGGAACCGCGCGACCGCTACGGTCGCAGGTTCGAATCCCGCCTCCGGCATGGGCGTTTGTGATGTCCTTAGGTTAGTTAGGTTTAAGT
Source organism: Schistocerca piceifrons (assembly GCF_021461385.2). Lineage (NCBI taxonomy): Eukaryota > Metazoa > Arthropoda > Insecta > Orthoptera > Acrididae > Schistocerca > Schistocerca piceifrons. The sequence continues at coordinate 643,181,810 of NC_060139.1, forward strand.
AGTTCTAAGTTCCAGGCGACTGATGATCACAGCAATTAAGTCCCATAGTGCTCAGAGCTATTTGAACCATCAACCGCACTAAGCGTTGCCGGACTGATTTCTGCTGTTATTACCATTGTTGTTTTTGCTATTACCGTTACCACGATTATTAAATCCTTCATTTTTCTGTGGACCCGACTGGTTTCTGTTACACTCATTTGAGTTGTTACTACTCTCATATACCCACGACCGCGAGAAAATATTCTAGGTCATAATTTGCAAAGTTACCAGTTTCTCACGAATGTTATTCGGCAAACGACTCTTTAATATTCTCAAAACATCAATATGTGATATCGTATTGCTCCAGTATCTCGTCTTGTTCAAGTATTTTTCGAAATGCCAGGGCAGTTCGCCTTGTATTACGTTAAATGGCTGTGGGTCACAAACTTCCATTCGTTATCTTTCCTGAATTCACTGCGATCAGTACTTCTTTAGGACGGCCTATTCAAATTTTTCATACGTTCGACCATGATCTACCCCTTCGGCTGCCAAAACCCGCGGATCACATTGTATGAAACCAACAACGAACTGAATCTTTCGCATTTCGGACCAGTACAGACGTAAAAGTCCGCAGCTCGTGTGGTCTTGCGGTAGCGTAACCGCTTTCCGCGCATGGGGTCCCGGGTTCGATTCCCGGCGGGGTCAGGGATTTTCTCTGCCTCGTGATGACTGGGTGTTGTGTGTATTTCATCTTCATTGACTCACACAAGTCGCCGAAGTGACGTCAACTAAAGAGAGCTTGCAATACCGCGGCCGGACTTCTCCGCATGGGGCCTCGCGGCCAACAATGCCATACGATCATTTCATACCGACGTAAAACATTTCTAAAAGCTTTCACAAAGACAAGGGAGTTTGTTTTCTTGGGTTCTTGTGAGAATAATGGGGACTGTGTTATGGTAGACCCTCGACTATTAATGACCGACGATAGGCCAGGCATTACGAAATCACACTGCGACGCCGTGTGCCTTTTCGGAGATGGCAGTACTTCGTATGGCGACACTGGCTCATATGTTTCATTGTTTGCAAACTGTTTCTCTTTAACTTTCAGAGGTGGTAGTATGGACAAAAACAAGAAAAAATGTCGATTAAAGGTGGGCTCTAAAATGCATACCTGAGGAGCTACGACCATTCGTTCATCTTGACTAGCGCGAAACACATCTCCTCTATTGAGTAAGTGTTCATAGCTGTTAAGGTACGCACTTACGTAATATACCTAATAGATAGTTGGGAATGTGAGTCTCACGGGAAGCGTGCAAGGGATAAGTCCCTGCAGTCGCGCTATTCATCTGTGTTCTCGGCGACTCAGATGGATAAAGCATCTGCCATGTAAACAGGAGATCCCAGGTTCGAGTCCCGGTAGGGGCACACATTTGCAGCTGTCCCCATCGAGGGATATCAACAACACCTGTCGGCAGCTGAGGGTTTCAATTAATTAATTATCATTTATTCTAGAGAAGTTGCACACCGTCATCAATGGTATCTGTTCTTTCGAGAACAGTTACTAACTCGGTTGGGAAGGGAGTGAGACAGGGTTGTAGCCCGTCCCTGATGTTATTCAATCTGTATATTGAGCAAGCAGTGAAGGAAACAAAAGAAAAATTCGGAGTAGGTATTAAAGTCCATGGAGAAGAAATAAAAACGTTGAGGTTCGCCGATGACATTGTAATTCTGTCAGAGACAGCAAAGGACTTGGAAGAGCGGTTGAACGGAATGGACAGCGTCTTGAAAGGAAGATATAAGATTAACATCAACAAAAGCAAAACGAGGACAATGGAATGTAGTCGAATTAAGTCGGGTGATGCTGAGGGAATTAGATTAGGAAATGAGACACTTAAAGTACTAAAGGAGTTTTGCTATTTGGGGAGCAAAATAACCGATGATGGTCGAAGTAGAGAGGATATAAAATGTAGACTGGCAATGGCAAGGAAATCGTTTCTGAAGAAGAGAAATTTGTTAACATCGAGTATAGATTTAAGTGTCAGGAAGTCGTTTCTGAAAGTATTTGTATGGAGTGTAGCCATGTATGGAAGTGAAACATGGACGATAAATAGTTTGGACAAGAAGAGAAAAGAAGCTTTCGAAATGTGGTGCTACAGAAGAATGCTGAAGATTAGATGGGTAGATCACATAACTAATGAGGAGGTATTGAATAGAATTGGGGAGAAGAGGAGTTTGTGGTAGAACTTGACAAGAAGAAGGGACCGGTTGGTAGGACATGTTCTGAGGCATCAAGGGATCACAAATTTAGCATTGGAGGGCAGCGTGGAGGGTAAAAATCGTAGAGGGAGACCAAGAGATGAATACACTAAACAAATTCAAAAGGATGTAGGTTGCAGTAGGTACTGGGAGATGAAGATGCGTGCGCAGGATAGAGTAGCATGGAGAGTTGCATCAAACCAGTCTCAGGACTGAAGACAACAACAACAACAACAACAACTACTACTACTACTATTACTACTACTACTAACTTCATATACAAAGTGCGAAAAATGTTTTGCGAACGAAATCATGAACTGACTCCGACAGGAAAAATTAAACGTGTTGCACCCTACATTATTCTGCACTGGGTTTCGGCTGCCTGGAAACTCATCAAAGCACCAATGATCGTAAAATCATTCAACAAATGCTGCATTTCAAATACTCTGGATGGCAATGAAGTTGATGTGCTGTGGAACGACACCGAGGATGGCAGTGAAGGAGGAACTGAATCTACACAATGTGATCGAAAGTCTCCGGACACCCCCAAAATATACGTCTTTCATATGAGGTGCATTGTGCTGCCATCTACTGCCAGGTACTCTGTATCAGCGACCTCAGCAGTGATTAGGCATCGCGAGAGAGCAGAATGGGGCTCTCCGCGGAACTCACGGACTTCGAACGTGGTCAGGTGATTGGGTATCACTTATGTCATACGTCTGTAGGCGAGATTTCCATACTCCTAAACATCCCTAGGTCCACTGTTTCCGATGTGGTAGTGAAGCGGAAACGTAAAGGGACTCAGACAGCACAAAAGTGTATAGGCCGACCTCGTCTGTTGACTGACAAAGATCGCCGACAGTTGAAATTTGGAAATTTGTGGTAAGTTACTACTGGACCAAACTACTGAGGTTGTCGGTCCCTAGGCTTACACACTACTTAACCTAATTTAAACTAACATACGCTAAGGACAACACACAAACCCATGCCCGAAGGAGGACTCGAACGTCCGATGGGGTGAGCAGCGCGAACCATGGCAAGACGCCCCAGACCACGCGGCTAGCACGTGCGGCCCGACAGGTGAAGATGGTCGTAATGTGTAATAGGTAGACATCTGTCCAGACCAAAACACACAGGAATTACAAACTGCATCAGGATCCACCGCAAGTATTATGACAGTTAAGCGGGAGGTGAGCAAACTTGGATTTCATGGTCGAGCGGCTTCTCATAAGCCACACACCACGCCGGTAAATGCCAAACGACGCCTCGCTTGGTGTAAGGAGCGTAAACAGTGGACGATTGAACAGTGGAAAAACGTTGTGTGGAGCGACGAATCACGGTATACAGAGTGGCTATCCGATGGCAGGGTGTGGGTAGCGTGAATGCCCGGTGAACCTCATCTGCCAGCGTGTATAGTGCCAACAGTAAAATTCGGAGGCAGTGGTGTTATGATGTAGTCGTGTTTTTCACGGAGGGGGCTTGCATCCCTTGTTGTTTTGGCACTATTACAGTACAGGCCTACATTGATGTTTTAAGTACCTTCTTGGTTCCCACTGTTGAAGAGCAATTCGGGGATGGCGACTGCAGCTTTCAAGACGATCGAGCACCTGTTCATAATGCACGGCCTGTGGCGGAGTGATTACACGACAATTACATCCCTGTAATGGACTGGCCTGCACAGAGTCCTGACCTGAATCCTACAGAACACCTTTGGGATGTTTTGGAACCCGACTTCGTGCCAGGCCTCACTGACCGACATCGATACCTCTCCTCAGTGCAGCACTCCGTGAAGAATGGGCTGCCATTCCCCAAGAAACCTTGCAGCACCTGATTGAACGTATGCCTGCGAGAGTGGAAACTGTCAGCAAGGCTAAGGGTGGGCGAACACCATATTGAATTCCAGCATTACCGATGGAGGGTGCCATGAACTTATTAAGTCATTTTCAGCCAGGTGTCCGGATACTTTTGATCACATAGTATGTTTCTGTTGTAGACTCTTCCAAGGATTCGAGTAATGATGACATTAGTGAATAATGATGAGTAACACCTGTAATTTACAGTATGTTTTTTGTGTGACATATAGGTAATGAAGTTAGATATTCTTTTTTAATAATGAAAATATCACTTATTCCTGTAATGAGTAACTTAAAAACAAATTATTGTTGTTTTTATAGTTCATGTATACATTCACTATTGTTTGAAATGATGTTAGCATTGTAAAATAATTGTCAACAATACAAAAATACCCTACCAGCGATGTGCCAAAATTCCTTTTTTTTTATTAATCCAATTTTTAAAATTTGGATGCGCATTACATTCGATGACGCATTATATTCTCGTAAATACCGTAGGAGGTATGAGAACACCAAGAAACTTAACATCAGAACCGCGGATTGTGAAGTAATCGAAGTTAAGGAATCCTGCTACCTAGGCAGCAAAATAACCTATGATGGGCAGAGCAAGGAGGGCATAAAAAGCAGCGTAGTACAAGTAAAGAAGACGGTCCTGACCGAGAGAAGTGTACTACTACCGAACTGAGAAAGAAATTTCTGGAAACGTCCATTTGGAGCACAGGATTGATTGGTAATGGAACATGGACTTTGGGACACCCGGAGCATAAGAGACTGGAAGCATTTGAGATGTGCTGCTGCTGCTTAAGTATTAAGTGCAATAGGGAAATTCTCCACACACTCGATGAGGAATGGAACATATAGAAAATACCGATAAGAAGGAAGGAACAGGATGACAGGACATTTGTTAAGGCATCAGGCAATAACTTCTAAGGTAGTAGAGCTGTAGAGGGTAAACACTTGTAAGTAGGCTGTTTAGGTTTTTTTATTGGTAACGCCACGTAGCGCTCTGTATGAAAATCACTGGCTGTGCTGTGTGCAGTCTGTGGCTGGTTTGCATTGTTGTTGGCTATTGTAGTGTTGGGCAGCTGGATGTTAACAGCGCGTAGCGTTGCGCAGTTGGAGGTGAGCCGCCAGCAGTGGTGGATGTGGGGAGAGAAATGGCGGAGTTTAGAAATTTGTAAGAGTGGGTGTCATGAGCTGCTATATATATTATGACTTTTGAACACTATTAAGGTAAATACATTGTTTGTCCCCTATCAAAATCTTTCATTTGCTAACTATGCCTATCAGTAGTTAGTGCCTTCCATAGTTTGAATCTTTTATTTAGCTGGCAGTAGTGGCGCTCGCTATATTGCAGTAGTTCGAGTAACGAAGATTTTTGTGAGGTAAGTGAATTGTGAAAGGTATAGGTTAATGTTAGTCAGGGCCATTTATTTGTAGGGATTATTGAAAGTCAGATTGCGTTGTGCTAAAAAATTTTGTTTGTCAGTTTAAGCACAGTCATGTATAATTTTTCTAAGAGGATGTTTCACACTGTAGAGGAAGACGGAGATTTTAATACATACCCCAAATAATTGAGGATGTAAGTTACAAATGCTATTCTGGGACGAAAAGGTGGGCACAAGAGAGGAATTCATTGGGAGCTGCATTAAACCAGTCAGCAGGTTGATAACTTAAAAATAAATTATTTGTTCATTTTTTCACCACCCCACTTACAAGCAACAGGTAAGTACTTAACAATGTTGTCTGTGCTGCTCATGAAGAATTGGAGAAATCATTTTAGAGATTTCGTCTATAGTGTCAGAAGTGGACTCAGTCCTTAGCAGCCTGGTGCTGTTCTCCAGTGTGAGCCTCTCTGTATATGTTAAAATCCCAGTCATTTGATATGTTGCATACACCTCATCTGGAAAACGTAATCTTTTTGTAGATTCAATGGCCTGTGCTGGCAGTCCAGAGTACGAATGCTGATCGCTGACAGCACGGTGCAGCAGCAGTTACATGTTGCTTCAGAAAGTGGATTATCAGTAAATAATACTGTCTCTTAAAAATGGTGTGTTTATTGATTCAGCTATTCCTATACCTTATCCTCAAATTTTAAAGGCTATCGCTATGAATAACATGCAGCATTTGCTGCATGCTTCTTACTTAGTGAGCTGATGGCCGACTGGGCCCAGTGCACAAACAGTGTCAGCAACACACACACGACATGTCATTTATCAGAAAGCAGTGCACTACATATGCTGGCAGCTTCATGTCAGCACGTTATTCGTTATATGCAAAAAAAATCGTGTTGTCTATTGGTGTAATACTATATACCCTTATAAAACATGACAACTTCCGTTCACATGTGCAACCAAAGAGCAGTGGTGAAATGTTATATGTGTTTTGCACACCCACGGAACAAAATGTATGATTTGTTGGAATAATGGTACATGTAGAGGAAAGTACCCAAAAGCGGGTCCCCATTTTGCTTTTATTATTTTTAAATATATAATATCTGAAACTTACACTTTGTGAGCATTCTATATATACTTCATTTAGTTGTTAACTTGTCTAAGTGAAATTATTAACAGTTTGAAATAATTTTCTTACTCTAAAAAAAAAAAATACAAAAAGGCTTACATTTTTTCTTCTTGGCAAATTGGTGCCTTATTCGGACCCCTTTTAAAATATTTTAAATATCAATGAAAATGAGTCGTAGTGAAATAAAACTCAATTAAGGTTATAAGTATTGCTTTAATGAAACCAAGTACGTTTTTTGAAGTAGAAAAAATTACAAAATGGAAACAAAAATCGAACAATTTATGAATAAATTGCCTTTAGCGGCAAAGGTCACAAATATAATTGTCTTTTTCACCCCCTGCACACTTTGTATGTGCCCACAAGCTATACATCAGGCACGTGACCCACAACTCTCGTTTTGTGTCCTCTGAAAACTTTCCAGAACATAAGATGCACCCTGCGCCTTCATCATCTTGGGAAGTTGTAACTCCTGGTATGACTTCTAATTCAGACGTTCCACTAGGCATGCTGGCATGATCATCTTCATTGCTGTATTTCTCGTCTTCTGTCTTGAAATGAAGTAGCTTTTTTACTGGTGCTTTTCCTTTTCCTGAAGATCCGACTCACACGGAACCGTGACCGCAACCACGACTGCCCTTTTTTCCTTGACCACGTCTCTGTTGCTTTGTGTCTTCTTTTTCTTCTTTAGCTTTCTGAGTTTCAACCAGTAGTGTTTTGTAGGGTGAGGAAGTGATCACAACAGAACTACAACCTTTTTGTCCCCTGGTAGAGGTCCGCTTTTTGATATGCGGGACCGGAAATCTGTCGAATGGACTTTTTTTGGAAGACGAGCTAAATTCTGGTGATGCACCACATGGTGGTGGAGTCAACCCCTGATGTGCCAAAGATGTTGATGGCGTGTTTGGATTGAATGGCACTGGCTGAGCTGCTGAAGATGTCGATGGCTTGTTTAGATTGAATGGTTCTGCCTGGTTTGCCAAACAAGTTGATGGATTGTCTGATATCAACGGTTGTCTCTTAGCGGTTTCATAAAAAGATGTTTGCTTTTTTTTGCTTCGTCAATGTATTCTGGATCTGAGAGAAGTGTGTTGTTCAAGCGCTATATCCCTGTAACTTTAAAACCACTGATAGAAATTTGAGCTGTTTGACATTTGACGTAAGCTCTGCCAAATAGCGCCATGATGTCATGAGCACAGAGAGCCCGTTGATTTTGTCTTAGCCACTGTCTGACTTCTTCGCTGTAGTAGACTTTCAAAGGACCCATAAACGTCCTATCCAACGGCTGCAATTTATGCCAGCTGTGAGGAGGCAATGACACTATGGTAATATGGTTTGGTCTCGTCAGATCAATTAAGTCAATGTTCTGTGTATGGCTTATATATCAGGCCTAGAGGTGGATTTACATACATAGGCACTCCTTCAGAAAATTTGGACTCCACAGATTTTATACTTACAGGGTTTCTATTGCTTGTTTTGATGTCCAATGAATACCAGCTTTTATACACTGTTCTACAGTGAAGTGGCAAAAGTCATATAAGTCTAATATTGTGTCACGCCTCCTTTTGTCTGGTGCAGTGCAGAAATTTGAAGTGGCATGGATTCAAAAAATCGTTAGAAGTCCCCTTGTAACCTCCCAGCAGAAAACTTCCGAAACCTCCCAACAGTAAAAATATAATTGTTTATAATTCACATTCAGCGTAACCTCCTAATAAATGAATTCCGTAACATACCAATAATACAATGTGACTAATCTCCTAATAAAAAAATGTGACTCATAGATAACCTTTCAATAATCGACTGTGAATTTAAACTCGTAAAATTTGGACGTCAGCAGTGCTGCGTCATGGCCCTGAAAGATCATTCTGAATAAACTGAAAAATATTACCTCAATAAGGTCGCCGGGTAACGCATATATGTCTGCTCCTATATGAAATTTTTCTGGCACAGCCCAGTGCAATGCCAGCCGGCACATTTGTCATGTACAAAAGGAAACGACTGATTTTTCTTTACAATAATCGGGATGACCATGGATTGGAGAAATTAGTAAATTCTTTAAATTGAGATGAATGATAGTCAAAAGTTAATTTTTATAAAAAAGATTCTTATTAAGAGATTTTTTTTAAACATTTACATGGGACTTGATATAACAATACTACATATGGGCGAGGCTGCTTTTACCTTATATTATATCGCTCAGGCTCCGCCATCGCTCCCCACGACCGGCCCAGCCAACTTCATACACACGACTGCTCGCTAGCAACTGCTTACTCGTACTGCTACACAGTTTCTACTGCTGACAACACTGCTCTCTGTTCTGAGATTCTCTTATAGCTTACATATCGCAAGCAGCGCGTGAGCAATCCATCGAAATTACATCTGCTCGAGTGCGCTAGCAACAAATTCCTTGTTCATGGACCTCTTACACCCTGCAGAAATATTAAGTTATGCTGCCTCTGTAGCCAAACACAATTGTGAAAGTGTTGCCAGTGCAGGATTTTGTGCATGAACTAACCTCTTGATTATATCCCATAAACGTTCGATGGGATTCGTGTCAGGCAAACTGGGTGGCCAAACTACCTGTTTGAATTGCCCAGAATGTTCTTTCATGAGGCATTGTCAGCCATAAAATTTTCATCATTGTTTGGGAACATTAAGTCCATGAATGGCTGCAAATGATCTCCACGTAGCCGAACATCACAATTTCCAGCCTGTGATCTTTTGTGGCGGTGTTTGTAGCGACAAACACTTGGCTGTAGAAATGGCTTACGAAGTCACCGCCACACTTTTAATAGCGGGCCGACCGGTCCGCTGGAACAGTAAACAGAAAGATGAAACCCCAAACACTCTGATTAAATAAAAGTCGGTACTTATCTTTATTGATGAAGATACAGAAACACAATAGGGAACTCCGTGTCTACAGAGATCTGTCTAGTTCGAGTCGGAGCGGCTAGGTCAGTGTCGGCTGACGACAAACAACAACTCTGCTGCGATGAACACACAACTGACTAGCAAGTACACAATTCGGTGGCGAGTATACAACTGAGCGGCGAATACAGAACTGTCATAGCGCTCGCGACTCCAGCGCTTAAGAAGCCAAAAGCCAGCGGTGGCGCGCGCAGACTTGCGGCGATTTGCTGTCACGCTGGCGCTGCTTATGGGACGGCGTCCGGACTTTGATGCTGCCAACCTTTTGGCAGTGGGCTCGGGTGGCATTACTGGCTAGGACATAACACTCCTCCCCCCCAAATCGCCGCACCGTCGTTGAATAATGACGTGGCGAGCGTCGACGGCGGGGGAGAGGTCTGGCCGCAGGCGTAGCAGAAGAGACTGTTGTCGGTGGCAGTCCCCGGTCCGCACCCCAGCATTGGCCGCACGGGGCCTCGGGAAACACCGACTGAAAACCGAGGTCAGGGTGCACGCCTGTGACCACGGGCGCAGCTTCTGGTACTGGACGCGACGGGGCGTCGGGACCCACGAAGAGAGGCAGCATCTCCTGACGCTGCGTCGACGGCTGCTGAGTGGGCGCCGGACAAGGCGCTGCGGTGTCAGACTCCTTGGGGGAGCCCAAGGAAAGCGGCTGCAGGACAGGCTGCACAGCCACCGCTTGGGAAGGCGGCCCGGCTGAGGGGTCGACGCCCATCAGCTCCGAAGGCGGTGGCGACTGAAGAGGGACCGCAGGTGCCGGAGCGACCACCTGGGCTGCTCCCGGATGAAGCTGCGCGGGAGGCATCAATGGGACGGGCTGTCGGCGTGGTAGCGGCGACGGCTGCTGCTGCTGCCCTGGGGGCGGCAGCGAAGTCGGAAGGCGCGGCTGGAACCCGCCGCGGACCAAATCTGTGGACAAAGAACGAGCAGCAGAATCCGGGCGGCCAGCGCGGCGCAACTGGTTCTGATGCCTCCTGTGCACCCCAGTAGCACTGTGAACAGTATAAAAACCGCGACCCTGGACACTTATCACGGTACCACGTTCCCAACGACGGCGACCGTGATAAACTCTGAAAAAAACGGCGTCGTTGCGCTGAAAACGCGTGCGATGCTCAGAAGCGGCGGGTCGATCCGGGGGGTGCAACAACCGTAGTAGGGTGCGATGACGACGGCCGTGGAGAAGCTCCGCAGGCGAAGGGCCGTCGCGTGGCGTGGTCCGGTACGACGACAGGAACGTGATGAGGGCCTGCTTACGAGAGTGCGTAGCACGAAGGCGGTCCATATGATCCTTGAATGTATGTACAAAACGTTCCGCTGCACCATTCGATTGAGGGTGGAACGGCGGAGTAAGAACATGGCGAATGCCATTGACAGAACAAAAACTTTCAATTCAGCAGAGGTAAATTGTGGACCATTGTCAGACACTAAAACTTCTGGAAGACCCTCAATACAAAAAATTGAAGTCAACGCCTGTATAGTTTGTGCAGACGTTGTAGACTGCATGGGCACAACAAACGGAAAATTACTAAATGCATCTATCATGGTGAGCCAACGAGAATTCCAATATGGACCAGCGAAATCAATATGTACTCGCTGCCAGGGACCGGCAGGGCGTGCCCACTCAAAATAGCGTTGAGGCGGAGCAGCTTGGTGTTCGGCACACGTCGAACAATCTGTAGACATCTGCGTAATCTGCTTATCAATGCCGATCCATGTACAATGACGGCGGGCAAGCTGCTTGGTGCGGACCATTCCCCAATGACCTTGATGCAACAAGTCGAGGACCTTGGATTGGAGCACTTGGGGAACCACTACACGAAGCTGGTCATTCTCGGTGTGTAACAGCAAAACTCCGTGTGAAACAGACAACAGATGACGTTGCGGATAATAGCGACGAACCACAGGATCCGATATGTCCTTTGCCTTGGACGGCCAACGACGTTGAACAAAACGTAATAGTAAACTCAGATGAGGATCCGTAGCTGTCTCACGTGCCACCTGACGATAATCAATCGGAAAATCCCGGAGGGATTGATGCTCATCGGCGTCAATCTGATGGCAAGAGTCGTCAGAGGAATCGAAGACATCATCCGCAGCAATCGGCAATCTAGAAAGCACGTCAGCGTTTGCATGCTGAGCTGTAGGGCGATACAGTATCTCATACTGGTATTGTGATAACAAAAGAGCCCAACGTTGTAGCCTCTGAGCTGTCCACTGAGGAACTGGTTTAGACGGATGAAACAGTGACGTCAGGGGCTTGTGATCTGTTACTAAATAGAATGGTCTACCATAGAGGTAGTGATGGAATTTTGTGACACCGAACACAATAGCCAACGCTTCCTTGTCCAATTGGCTATAATTACACTGAGCTTTGTTTAGCAATTTAGATGCGAACGCAATAGGACGTTCGGTGTTACCGACTCGGTGAGACAACACAGCACCGAGGCCAAAAGAAGAGGCATCACAAGCTAACACCAGAGGCTTGTTAGGGTCGTAATGGACCAGACAACTATCATTCAATAAAGCCTCTTTAAGCTGCTGAAAGGCTGATTGGCAATCAGCTGACCACACAAACGGAACATTCTTACGGCGGAGACGATGCAACGGTGCAGCAATCTGTGATGCATTAGGTATAAACCTAATATAATATGTCAATTTGCCAAGAACTGCTTGCAATTCATTCAGATTGCGAGGGGCGGGCAAATCACGAATAGCTGCTAAATGTGACTGGGAGGGATGAATGCCTTGAGCATTAATAACATGTCCCAGATACTCCATCTCCGTAAGGAAAAATGAACATTTATCGATGTTGCAACGTAGGCCTGCCTGAGACAACACTTTAAACAAACACTCCAAATTACGGAAATGTTCAGCAGGCGTCCGACCGGACACAACAATATCGTCGAAATAGTTGCAACACGATGGCACATTAGCCAGAAGTTGTGACAAAAAACGCTGAAAAACAGCTGGAGCTGACGCACAACCAAAAGGCAAACGCAGAAAACGGAACAACCCCAACGACGTGTTTATGACAAAATACTGTTGTGATTGCTCGTCGAGGGGCAATTGCAAATATGCTTCACAGAGATCAATTTTGGAAAAGAAACGAGCTTCCCCTAACTTATCCATCAGCTCGTCCGGTCGAGGCAAAGGAAAAGAATCAATGACAGTCTGAGGATTAACTGTCGACTTAAAATCAGCACACAAACGTAACTTGCCAACGGTTTCTTTATAATAACTAAGGGAGAAGCCCACTGGCTCGCTGAAACGGGTTGAATAACACCGTTGTTTTGCCAACGACGAAGTTCATCTTCTACAGGTGCCCGGAGGGCGTGAGGCACTGGACGAGCACGACAAAATCGAGGCTGAGCATTATCTTTTAACGTAATATGAGCGGCAAAGTTCGCAGCACAACCTAGTTCGTCTTTAAATATGTCACTGTATCGTTTACACAACTCGGTTATGCTGTCTTGAGGAACAACAATAGAATTAATTTGCAACACATTGTCTTGGATAGACAGGCCAAACAAGTCAAAACAGTCTAATCCGAAAATGTTTACACTGTCTGTAGTGCGGAGCACTGTGAATGAAACTGTTTTTGTATTGCCACGGAATGTGGCTGGCATGCTACATACACCTAACACAGGAATTCGTTCTCCACTATAAGTAGCCAAAGAATGTTTTGCCACTGAAAGTTTAGGGCGGCCGATAGCCGCATACGTAGCACTATTGATGAGAGTCACAGACGCACCAATGTCTAATTGAAAATTGAAAGTCTTATCCTGGATGCGTAGCTTCACAAATAGTTTATTACACTGTCTCTGGATCGGTGCAGTGGAGGCGGAAGACACAAAATCAGCGCGTTTAGCGCGTGGTCGCTGCTTACGACAACTCGTGGGTTGGGCGGGTGGAACAACAACTCCCGCTTCACGTGCAGTCTGTACATTACTGTTTACAGCGTTTGAATTACGCTTGGGTCGCATAGCAGAGGGCTGGGTGGGTGGCTTATTGCGAACAAGTTTATTACCCACACGAACCGTGGCAGAGTCTTTAAACGCGACCTTCTGGGCGGGCTGGCTTTGAAGAACATGAATATCCATGGGCTGGGCAGCACTAGAATTGTTCTTGCGTTTACGCAAACAAACAGTCTGGATGTGTCCTTTCCTTTGACAAAAGTGACAAACCACGTTTCTCAACGGGCAACGTTCACGAGGATGAGCAAGAACACACTTAGGGCAAGACTTAACTTTATCATTTTGCACACGCGGCTGACGAATGTGTTTAACATGACGCGGCCGGCTAGTGTTTACAGTCTGACTCTGCCGGTGGGGCCGCGGGCGTGACCTAACTTGCTTAGCACAGGCAATTTGAGAAATACATGGCTCATCTAACTCACACTCAGCATAGTCAAAAGTATCTTGGGCTTCAATGATGTTCATCACAGTCTCTAATGACGGGTCAGGCAACTTCAAGATAGCAGCACGAATACGAGAATCTGCAATGTTTTGAGTAATAGCGTCCCGTAACATGACATCACTGTAGGAAGCTCCACACACACAATTAAATCGGCACTGACGGGTGAGGCCCCGTAAATCTGTTAACCACTGTTTATTAGATTGATGTGGCAGTTTCTTTAATCTGAAGAACTTGAATCTGGCTGCTGCCACATGAACTCGCGACTCGAAATACTCAGCAAGCTTGTTAACAACAACGTCATAGTCTAAAGCTTCTGGCTGGGATTCCGGGAACAACTTACAAAGTAGTCGATAGATTTCCACGCCTGCAGTGGAAATTAAATAAAGCTGCCGCTCAGTACCTGTGATTTTGTAGACTGTCATGTGCGCCTGCAACTGCACGAAATATTCTCGCCATTCTTCTCTGGAGTCATCAAAAGCCCGGAACTGTGGTGCTGCCCGTGCTTGTTCCTTTTGTGTTGGAGGATTAGCCGCTTGTTTGGCGATTGCTTCCACCAGACTTTGTATTTGCTGACTCTGTAACAAGATCAACTGTTGTAATTCGGCAGACATAGTGAACACAAATTAAACCAGCCCCCAAAAGTTTATCACTATATTTAGTATAACCAGAAACAAGTTGAACCAGCCCTGCACACGAGTTCGGCAGTCCTCGTCGCCAGTTTTGTGGCGGTGTTCGTAGCGACAAACACTTGGCTGTAGAAATGGCTTACGAAGTCACCGCCACACTTTTAATAGCGGGCCGACCGGTCCGCTGGAACAGTAAACAGAAAGATGAAACCCCAAACACTCTGATTAAATAAAAGTCGGTACTTATCTTTATTGATGAAGATACAGAAACACAATAGGGAACTCCGTGTCTACAGAGATCTGTCTAGTTCGAGTCGGAGCGGCTAGGTCAGCGTCGGCTGACGACAAACAACAACTCTGCTGCAATGAACACACAACTGACTAGCAAGTACACAATTCGGTGGCGAGTATACAACTGAGCGGCGAATACAGAACTGTCCTAGCGCTCGCGACTCCAGCGCTTAAGAAGCCAAAAGCCAGCGGTGGCGCACGCAGACTTGCGGCGATTTGCTGTCTCGCTGGCGCTGCTTATGCGGACTTTGATGCTGCCAACCTTTTGGCAGCGCGCTCGGGTGGCATTACTGGCTAGGACATAACATGATCGGTTCAGTTGGACGAGAGAACCCAGTCCATTCCATGTAAACACAGCTCACACCATTATGGAGCCACCACCAGCTTTCACAGTGCCTTGTTGACTACTTGGGTCCATGGCTGTGCAATAACCAAACCCTGCCGTCAGTTCTTACCAACCGAAATCGGGACTCATCTGACCAGGCTATGGTTTTCCAATCGCCGCCGAGGGTCCAACTGATATCGTCACGAGCCTAGGAGAGGCACTGCAGGTGATGTGTTGTCAGTGGATGGACTCGCGTCGGTCGTCTGCCGTCATAGCCAATTAACGCCAAATTTCGCCGCACTGTTCTAAGGAATACGTGCGTGGTATATCTCACATTGATTTCTGCAGTTGTTTCGCACAGTGTTGCTTGTCTGTTAGCACTGACAACTCTACGCAAGCGTTGCTGCTTTCGCTCATTAAGTGAAGGCCTTCACCCAATGCAATGTCCCTCATGAGAGGTAATGCTTGAAATCTGGTATTCGTGGCACACATTTGACACTGTGGATTTCAGAATACTGAATTCCCGAATGAGTTCCAAAATGGAATGTCCTATGCACCTAGCTCTAACTACCATTCCGCAGTCAGAGCTGTTAATTCCCGTCGTGCGGTCATAATCACGCCGTAAATCTTTTCACACGAATCACCTGAGTACAAATGACAGATCTCCCACTGCACTGCTCTCTTATACTTTGTGTATGCTATACTACCGCCATGTGTGTATGTGCGTATCTCTATTCAATGACTCCCGTAAACTCAGTATAACTGATTTATGTTCACACTGTGCTCATGCAAATAGTCATTAGTCACATAATGCAGCCCTAATACTGGCTCAATTTCTCTGCCACAACAGTAAAGAATTGCGCAGGTCGTTTAAATTCAACGCTCTAGAATGTTTAATATATATGACTACCGCTTCAGATTTTAACTCAGCCGCTTCCTCTCCATACATATCAACAATTGATGCCACACCCTCTAATATGGCGATGTTAATAGAAGTCTGTGTTGGGTTGTATTCATTTGTCATCTTTCTCACTACGAACATCATCGTACTACACAGATAGTCCGATTTGCGCCCTACATACTGCACTCTAGTACCAAGATGTTGAACATTCTCTTCCTTTATCAGCACATCAAAGTCAGTGTGAGGTACCAGGCCTACATTCAGATGCTTAAATCCACCTTCAAACAAACTGTACTTGTTGGTGAATAGCGTATTTTGCTGTCACTTAGGTAAGACTCACATCCAGCTTCGATTGTGCTGCAGCATAGTTAACCAACAACAGGTTCGATAAGTCAGGAAGACATCCTGCAAAGAGTGACTGCTGCTGCTGATGCTGCTGCCGCTATGGTTCAAGCAGGAGCACCTGCGTGTCCTCATCTGTAACGATAATAACAAAGTCCTAAGTATAATGAAACACTTACATAACAGTAATAATAAGAATAAGAATAGTAATTAGAAATGAATGGATAAAATACATTCTAAGACAAAAAAAAAAGAACGAAGCGGCACGAAGGAATAATCAGAATGGGGCAGAGATCAGTAAATGTGATGTACATGTACAGACAAACAACTTATTACAGTTTCAGAAAAATCAGCTAATTTTTTACAGAGAAAGAGCTTCACAGATTGTGCAACTCATTAATATGTTGGCCCATCTCTGACCATCATGCAAGCAGTTCTAGCAGTTATTTAGCTTGGCGTTTATTGGAAGATTTATTGGATGTCCTCCTGGGGGATATCATGCCGAATTCTGTCCAATTACCGCATTAGATCATCAAATGCCTAGCTGGTTAAAGGGTCATATCCATAATGCTCCATACGTTCTCAAATGGGGAGAGATCAGGCAATCTTGGTAGCCAAGGTAGGGTTTGGCAAACACGAAGACAAGCAGTAGAGACTTTCGCTATGTAGGTGCGGTCATTATCTTGCTGAAATGTTAGCTGGGACGACTTGACAAGAAGGGCAAGAAATTGTGGTGTAGAATATCGTCGATGTACCGCTGTGCTGTAAGGGTGCCACGGATGACAACCAAAAGGGTCTTGCTATAAAAAGAAATGGCACCCCAGACCATCATTCCTGATGTTTGGGCAGTATGACTGGGGACGGACAGTTTGGTCTCCCAATGCTGTTTGGGATGTCTCCAGACCCGTCTTCATCGGTCTTTGGAGGTCAGTTTACTGGAGTCATCACTGAAGACAATTCTACTCCCGTCTATGAGATTCCAGGCCCAATCTGCCTGACAACATTGCGAACATTTTTCAATTCAATAAACTTTACTAGCAGCCGTATACTTTAAGTTATTTTATTTTATTTCAAACGCAACCACTTTCGCCAACTCATTTTGCCATCTCCAGGCCCCATACGCTTTTTTCGAATAAACGAGCTTATCGTATAGCTTCTTTGAGCCCAACTACACACCCCCTCTCAAATGTTGACGTCTGCTAATATTGTTCACACGGCTTTCTACAAGGCATAGCTACTGCCCAACAGAGTACATGGAATGACATTCGCAAAACCTTTTAAGCGTTGGGATCGTCGTGTCGCCTGTTCACTGTTCTTACCAATCGCGCAGTGAAATTGCGCTGCAGCGTCACACATTCATCTATCGGCCGCCAAAGTTCATGAATTTGCATTTCCCTTCCATACCTGTATGAATATCAATGTGTGACCTATTTGCATAACTCCGTCATGGTGCGTCGTTTTTATTTTGTCCTTAGAGTGTCCTTGCTGATAGTCTTCTTCTTCCCAACTGATCGCTGCTGCTCCTGGCGGCCCTTCAGACTGGACGAAGTTCAGATGGCGAATGACAGCGCTCACACAAACAAATTAAAAATGATCGAGGGATGTCTTTTTGTGGTGGGGGGAGGGGCGGCTGAGCTAGCTCACCGCCCCTGCCCCCTAATGGCTGAAACGCCAGTGCTGTAGGGACTCAAAGCAATTGGCTGAGAGAATGATGACGTCGACGCACGTTTGCAGCGCCATTGGCCATATAGGTGGTGGATAGAATTCCGGGGTATGGGGGAAGAGGGGAATTCCAGGAAGACTGATGCTGGGGTCAGTGATTTCAGGAAAGATGATGCTGACGACATCGAAATTCTTGGCATAATGCCCACTCTCCTTTTATTGATGTTATGCATATGGCATCGATCGTCTTCTTGTTCTTCCGTAACAGAGTCTGCACCTTCTGAACATCTTGGACCAGCACTTTCCTCAGTTTACTCATCCTTAATGCTTCAGTGACGTTATACTATTTAGACATCAACTACTACACTACATAGCATTCAACAATTGCACGATTTAATCATTCTTCAATTTGGAGTAGCGATGATACCATAAGTCAACTCCAAGAAGGCCACTCACAACCCAGCTCCTGCAGCGATTCTCTGATGAGACATGTTTATAATGGCATATTTACCTAGAAGTAGTTATTCCTTACAGTTATAGGAATCCACATAACTGTTGTAGACAGCAGTTCACCAGCTGGCTCTCAAAATATATTCATACCCGCTACGCCGGTGTCCTGTGAGTGTAGCTTTTCAAAAGGACAAATATGAAGTGCGAATGGAAACCGAGTCACTTCAAATGAAGTTGTTCAAATATTATTGTAAATCGTAACATTTGGAAGTTCATTCCTCTTGGACACACAGATTATCATAACTTACACAATTTCAGTAAGTAAAAAGTCAGTTTCAATCATATTCTGTTTTGAATAAAATTATAAAAAGGTAGGAAGTCTTATACTTATAATTTTCAACTCTATAATATTCAGAGTTTCGTTGCAATATTTTTAATTTTTACTGAAGACGAAGTATAGAAGTTTCAAGAAATTTAAAAACTATAACGGATATAACAGGAAATTATTAATCCTTTTTCTACATTCTTTCAAAAGAAGTAAAAATAAGCTAAAAATACGGGTACAGTTAAACTGAATTATAAAGGCAACGTGCATTCCTTCCATTGTAGTAACTGAACGGTGGATGTTGAGTCACGAAAAAGAGCTGTTCCATTCCAGTGAGTGAGTACTTCCAACCCGATCCCAGAAAACAAAGAGTTTTGTCCATTTCTACACACTAGGCGTCCATTGCGAACACCCGGTAAAGCAACGAGTCGTAGAGACTCTAACCCCCATGTAGTAGTAGTAGTAGTGGTCTTCAGTCCTGAGACTGGTTTGATGCAGCTCTCCATGCTACTCTATCCTGTGCAAGCTTTTTCATCTCCCAGTACCTACTGCAACCTACATCCTTCTGAATCTGCTTAGTGTATTCATCTCTTGGTCTCCCTCTACGATTTTTACCCTCCACGCTGCCCTCCAATACTAAATTGGTGATCCCTTGATGCCTCAGAACATGTCCTACCAACCGATCCCTTCTTCTGGTCAAGCTGTGCCACAAACTTCTCTTCTCCCCAATCCTATTCAATACTTCCTCATTAGTTATGTGATCTACCCATCTAATCTTCAGCATTCTTCTGTAGCACCACATTTCAAAAGCTTCTATTCTCTTCTTGTCCAAACTATTTATCGTCCATGTTTCACTTCCATACATGGCTACACTCCATACGAATACTTTCAGAAATGACTTCCTGACACTTAAATCAATACTGGATGTTAACAAATTTCTCTTCTTCAGAAACGCTTTCCTTGCCATTGCCAGCCTACATTTTATATCCTCTCTACTTCGACCATCATCAGTTATTTTGCTCCCCAAATAGCAAAACTCCTTTACTACTTTAAGTGTCTCATTTCCTAATCTAATTCCCTCAGCATCACCCGACTTAATTAGACTACATTCCATTATCCTTGTTTTGCTTTTGTTGATGTTGATGTATAAAACAGCTTCAAACTTGAGATTACTTTACAAACGAGTAAATGTGTTAAACATTTGTTGATAAGCATGTAAGCGACGAAAAGTTAAGAAAAAGTTTGAAGTTGTTGGAAGTCGCTAAGTATTCTCAATATGAAACAATGGACAAGTAAAATCTAGGTAACTTGCGCTTCATATCAAGTACAAGCAAATTATTCATGCTGGGTAATTTGCACTTCATATCAAGCTAAAGCAAATTATTCACGCATCTTAACGTGTATGACATGATATCTCCAGAACTAAATGTGAGACATAATTTTGCAGGTACATGTAGTGACATATGTGGTTACTGTCTGCAAACTGTGTTGCTAATAGAGTCGATAGTAAAGGAGTAATAAATTAAAACGTTATGTCTTATGCTGAAGTTTTACTTCACGAACACCGAAAATGAAGTAAGCGATAAACTTTTTTCCTTTCATCGTTCCTCGGTGAGTGTCAGCGAGAAATGTTTCGAAAATGTTTGAAATTATATGTTAAGTTTGTCGAAAGTCGCTAAATGCTCTCATTCCCAAATACTGGATGAATGAAGTCCGGGTATTTGAGCGCCTTCACTTACACTGCTCAAGACAAGCACATAGTGTCTAACTGAAACACTTGTTTTATTGGGTTAAACTTTTAATATAGGAGTAAACCACTCAATGAGTTGATTATGACAGCATTTTAAATTCTGTCAGTAATTATGCGAAATATTGAAAATAAAATTTTCCTGAGGAAAAATAGTCTAGGTTACATAAAGCTTAACTGACGTGTTTCGCCTTTTTGAAGTATTTTCAGAATTCATACAGGATCTGCGTTACCCGCAGTTCCCATATGAATTCTGATGATGCCTCAAGAAGGTGAAACGTGTCAACAAAACTTTCGGTATTTTTGCAGCCTACACTGTTTTGCCTTCTGAAAATATATCGTGGCTCCTGCACCAAGGGCATAGAGTGAGAGGGTTTATAGAAAACCAAATTTTTGTTGTCACTGGGAGCCGTTAGACAGGCAACCTGCAACTGGTACCAGGTTCTGGTTTCCAAGATAGTCGCTTAGTGGTACACACTGATGTCCAGGAAGAAAAAAAGAATACACTTTGAACGGGCTGCAGAAATGATTAGCATTTGACCCATGTTGGCCTACGAGTTCAAGGTTACATTGATATCGCGGCGCAGCATAACCTACCGGTAAAATGTGCCTCTGCTTCTCGTTGTCACTATGAGCCGAAGGTAATGAATCAGTGTGACCTGAGCAGACGTGCAGAATGCCTCGCAGACGTGTGCGCGAACCCTACCGACAAATCAATGAGTTTTAAAGAGGACGCATTATTGGCTTGAGAGAATGTGATACATCCATCCGGGAAATTGCTGTTCGTGTGGGACGAAGTGTTCGAGCAGTGCAACGGGTATCTACAGAATGGTTTACGGAAGGCCGTAGAACACAGCTAGATGAATTAAGTCGCACCACCCAGACCACCCTCCGAGAAGATCGACACGTCATCCGAATGGCGGCGGAACACTGGAACACATTGTACACTATCAGGGGTGACAGTCCGTTGCCGTTTATTACGGCTTGGATAACGTGCGCGTGTTCATCTCTCCTCCTACCTTTGTCGAATGTGCAGAAACATGATAAACAGCAACGGCGTATGGGACGAGGTCTCTGGGGTAGAAACGGCATCTAAAAACTAAACTCCGTTCGACCAGGCTATGAAGGCCCAACGGTACCGACCGGCCGCCATGTCATCAGATAGTGTTTTTGGACGGATCCAGGTTCTGCTTGTTTGAAAATGATGGCCGCCTTTTGGTTCGCCACATACGGGGGAAGCGGCATCACAGTGACTGCATTTGCCAACTCAAGGCCTTATGGTGTGGGATGCTGTTGGGTACAACCACACATAACATTTGGTGCATGTCCATGGCACTGTGACATGTGAGACCTACGTGAATAACATCCTATGAGGCATAGTCATACCCCTTCTGCACAACTTCCCATACGCCACTTTTCAGCAAGACAATGTACAACCACATGTTGCTGCACGAACATGTGCCTTCTTTATGTCACAGGACGTCAGTCTTTTGACGTGGCCCTCCAGATCTCCAGGTATGTCGCCAGTCGAAAATAGGTGGGATATGGTGAAATGACGGGTGCAGAGCTGTGACCAGTGCCAACCACCACAGATGTACTTTGGAATCAGATGAATGTAGCAGGGAGGGCTATACCACAGGATGCCATTCACGCCTTATATGTTTCGATGCCGTCACGCATGGAACAAGTTATCAGGGCCCATCGCAATCCCAACATGCTGAACCGAGGCGACGAAATGCTAATCATTTCTGCTGAACATACTAATGTTCATGTTCTGTGAATATGAACGTCCTACCTCTAGTCGTTCACGGTGTTCTGTTTTTTTCTGAACAAGTCTGTACATAGTACAGAAGTCCCAGCACTGTAGTGTAAGAAGAAAATGAGCAAGGGAAAGCTTTTAATGGAACCCAGATCAATTACGTCAGATTCTCATCACCGACGAGTACAGGATTTGTCTTGACACGTGATGATCATCGTGGAAGTATGTGAAGGTGAGCAGGTAGCAATGCGCGTCCGAGGCTTGCAATTACAGAGGTTAGACAGAAAGGGGGGGGGGGGGGGGTGTATCATGTACGATAGCGGATGCCTTTCATCGTTGTCAATGATGCATGATTTGAGGGCTGTGCAGCATCCGGACATGGTCGTCCATGCCTTTATTCTATCCAATAGTCAACATTTTGGCGAATGGTTCGTCTTTCAAGACGATACTGCACTAACACATCTCGGCCTTCTGTTGAGCACCTTTCCGCAGGTGGCAGGAATCAAACGAATGAAGTGCCACTTGGTATCTATTGACATAAATCCGACAGAGAAGGCTTGGGGCCAGCTGTGGCAGGAACGCTCCTCACACAGTAAATGCTCTCAGGAGAGCCGGTCGTTTAGGAGTAGGATAGGCTTCTGCAGCAACGGTTCGGCCATCATGTTGACAGCCTCCGGAGGAAGATCGAAGTATACTTCAATGTACAACATAAGGCAACACGTTGCTGAACGTTACCAGCAGCATATTTTGATTTCGCTGGTGTGCACTTTCGAATAGACTGCCTTTACTTTCGTTATTGTGCTGTTTCTATTTGAATGCTGTAGCTCTTATTATTTTCTCTGCTGGAGTTGGATTACGCTTTAAGCAAGACACCATTTTATAGTTTTATTATTACCGATACATGGCTCTGAGTACTATGGGACTTAACATCTGTGGTCATCAGTCCCCCTAGAACCTTAGAACTACTTAAACCTAACTAACCTAAGGACATCACACACATCCATGCCCGAGGCAGGATTCGAACCTGCGACCGTAGCAGTCCCGCAGTTCCGGACTGAGCGCCTAGAACCGCTAGACCACCGCGGCCGGCATTACCGATACATGTTTCAGCACCAATCCCCCCAAACGGCATATGGTGGCTCTGTAAATAACGAGGCATGTTTCTTTAAATAAGTGCCGTTTTGAATTAAAAATAGAAGAAGCAAACTTTTCTTATCGGAGCACACTTCTTGACACTTGAGGAACTCTTCATATAACGTCGAAATTGTAAAGCGTCTGTTCTTTCTCACCTCTTCATCAACTGTATGCCCCAAATTGTCAGTAGCGACGAGATCATAAACTTCGTTCCTCATCATGCAAATTCGTATGGCCGTATTTGCAAAGCTCTCAGCAATTTCCGTACTATCCCACCGTTTATAGGCATCAAGAACTGTGCTTTATGCAATTGTTACAAAACGTTTAAATTATCGAAAGTTATGCTCAAGGGACAGATTTATACGAGGATGATATTCAGAGCTAGTTGGGATTATAAGTGCCTAATATTGGTGAGAATGATGTAAAAAATTGGTTAAAGTACAGGCTTTGATGTAAATATAAAATTGCTGAGAAAAATCTACTCGTTTTGTTTTTATTTCAAAACGGTGCTTACTTAAAAAACACGCCACGTATATTTTCCTCCACGTCCTCCATATCACTCACTCTCCAGTCTCTCTCTCTCTCTCTCTCTCACACATACACACACATACACACAAACCAAGTTAAACCTCTCAAAAGTCAACAAAACTTTGAAATCCTGCACCACTCCCCAAACAACGAAATACGGGTAAACACCGCCACTTGGGTATAATAATACGTGAAATGGCGGCATAAATCTTGTGCTTTCTAAGCAACACGCAAAATGGCAGACAAACCTTGTGATTTGCTAATAAATTATATCAAATGAGTGTGTTGAAGCAAGAAATTACAACAGAAAAAGAAATTAGAGCTTTAACACGTCACAAACAAGGGAAGTAGCACACCAGAAAAACCGTAAGTAAAAAGCTAAATAACGCGATACTGTCTGAAATGAGGGAAAAGCTGAAAACGTTTCTTTGTTTGCGTATTACAAGCTGAGAATATGAGGTACATGCAAACTACCAGCATACACACCATATAGCGTAATGTGAGCTATTTGTAGAAACGTCATAGCGTAAGCGACCAACATAATGCCTATACACAGTGACGTCTTAACCATATATCGTGCGTAAACTAGTATAAAATATTTGACAATCTAATAAACGCTCGTTTTAGTGCTGCCATATTTCCAAAAGAAAAGATCGGGGGTATTACAAACCATCTTTATGTGTATCACAATGGCTTACTTTTTTACAAAATCATATTTCTCGCTTCCTTGAACCTCCTTAAGTAAGCTTTTCTTGGATTTTATGTAATCATGGCATTGAGAACAAGTGAAATCCTTGTAGTTATAGCTCACGATCAACAAATTCTTTACACATTATACAGAAAATCTATTTCTTCCACCATTCAAACTTATATTTAATAAGAAAAATATAATTTCCGCAGCTGTGGTCAGGGATTGCAAAAAAGTACTGATAATGTTCAAAAATTCTGAATATTCGTCTCCAGAACAATTGATCATGAAATCACACATTCCATCAGATAAGTACTCTCAAAAAATAGATACTCTCTAAAAATGTTGATCTCGTTGCCGATTTGATCTCTTCACTTGGCAATATATTTAGGTGATTTAATTCATCAGCCTATAGGCATATTCGAAACATTCTCTTTATTCACGACACGTAACATCAATGATGCCCCACGACCACGCGACAAGTCACGGTGCCACGATAGTCAACGATCGCTCGAAGTTTTGCCAATCTGTTTTCATCTCTCCCACTTTATGCCCATTTCGAATTCAGTCCGTCAGATGACACTTCACATCACAGAATAGCAATTCGACATGGAAGTCCAATTTTTTTTTTGTGTAAATTTGCAATCGGCTGTTGAAAAAAAGCATTTAAAATTGGGTAGTATCCGGATACACCAGGTGATTTGATAGCGTAACTCGTTTGCAAATGTAAATCATTTTGACCAAAAATTCATACAACCTACAAAAAAGGATTCCATGTAACAATAACTTTTTAAAAAGATAATAAATGTGTATTCCACTGAAGACAGCACATAAAGTGTTGAAACATATTCGGGTAATAAAAAAAAAAACTATAAAACGGTGTCTTCCAGTTTTTTGGTTTCATAAGGCTTATTCTTTCACATCGACCCCCGAATTATACAAGTTCGCAGATATGCATGTGGCAGAAACCTCTTTTGGAGTAGTTCATTTCACTACGATATCTGACTTGTTTTGAAAGTTGCGGACAGTTACCCGCTGCAGCCCTTGGTGGGTCCCTCCTGTGGCGCCTGCGATGGGCGCCGTAACGCAGTTCCCGAACTCGTTATCCGAGCCAAGCCCAGCCGAGCAAACAGTAAACACGTCGCGTCAACAGCCGCTGCAGACTAGGCGTCCAGGGGAACGGGCTGCCAGCTGTGCGGCGTGTCCAAGGCCGAGGCCGCAGCTCAACTCACGTGTCAGAGACACGTGAACGCCGCTCAGGGACCGCGCGCTGTTGCCGAATCGTGGTGTCTTCTTATTGCATCGCACCCGCTGCAAAAACCCACCGAGAGCGACTTTGCGAAGTAGGTCGAGCCACTGCTTCCAGCTTTCTTCAAGGATCGCGTGTTACGGTCTCTGTCCCAGTGACACAACGAAAGAAAACTGCTTTGTTGGACCCACTTTCAGTGAATCGAATGTAGATTACCACTTGATTGACTGGTTAAGGATCAGCTCTGTGTAAGACAGGTTTATATTCTTTTTTTTTTAAAGAAACAATCATATTCGAAAATGTTGTAACATTTCCACTGCTACTTCCCTTTTATTATGAAAATAAGATACGTACTTCAAACAAATTGCGTTTTGTTACATCAGTATTTGTTTATAACACCTTTGGGCACACAATACAAGTGATGAGAACTCGACTAGACATTTCGTGCATAGTGCTATGACCAAAGATTCTGTGCAGCAGTTACTAATATCTTTATTTTTCACGGTTTGAGGACTACAATTCGGTTTCTTGCACGTCTTTGTCGATGCTAGCCCACAATAAAGACTTCCGGTAACACGACTTTGGTTCGCTGTCAGGCCAATTGGAGCTCTGCACGCTTATCAATCCATTCATCGTTTTGGGTGATTTAAAGTCGCCCACATCTGTTTTCGTTCCGTAGTAAAGAGAAGTTGCTTTCAATGCATTGTATTCCTGATTGCGACTTATTTTGTGTATTTCACTTTTTGAACTACATTGTGAATGCGTTGTTTGTATTCTGCTTCAGTCTTGCTCAGATGTGTAATATTTGGTGGAGTAAATGATTCCATGTTATTGTTTCATTTAAAACAGAAAATGACTTCGTCGGATACTGTTCAGTGGACATTTGTTCTTGCCTACAAATTTTTATGTGAACTGCTACATACAAATACATTTTAAGTATTTTTCTCGTATTCTTCGTTACCTTAGCTCACACCAGGTCTTCGTGCTTTCTCGCCGCATTTAATGGAGAACTCCATAATACCTGCGATGCATTTTAATCGGGCAGTTCACACACCGATTCGTAGGCAGGAACTAATGTCTACAGATCCCTATGTGACAAAATCAACTTTTGCTTTATACGAAACAAAAACAAAATGGAATCATTTACTCCATCCAGTATAACGGATGCATGCAAAAATAATGCATATTACGAGTAACGTATTCACAATGCAGTTCAAAGATTGCAGTACTCTCAAGAAAACGTAATCAAGAACAAAATGCAATGAAAACAGCTAGTTTATCATGCCATATAAGATACTTTTTACCTTTCGACATATTGAGTTTTACAAATAAATAATTTTGTAGTCAAAAGGCGGCCGTGGCGTCATTAAAAAAAATTACGTGACTAGAACTCCAGCTACAAGAGGTTAATCTTAGTTTTTGATTGAAATTTCTCGAATATAATTATTACTTTTGAATGTAAAAAAAAGTTTTGGTTTCCAGGCGTGCACTTGACTAGTACGTTACGAGGCCCACCCACAAATTATAAGTGAATTAAAAATACGGATTTTCGCACTATGTTTTCTTGTATTCAAATATCACTGCCAGGCCACTAGGAGTGCTGCTGCCGTTCATTTTTTCTGTATAGTAAAGTAGGCCTTGAACTGTTGATAATAGGTGTTCAGTGCGTAGTAGTTACCTGCTGATGGCCTAATTAGCCGAAAACTGGTTAGTAATAAATGGGTAATAATGTAACAAAACACAGTTTCTCCTCTTTCCCTCCTTAAGTATGAAATTATACAACCAAGAAGCGAAGGAACAATTCGTTAACAACGTAAGCATACCCATTTGGTGTGAAACAAGAAATTGTTTTATATGGTGTAATACTTTCATAATTTCGATATTATTCTGTGAGAAACGTACCCTGTTTTACTATGTGCGAAAATGATAAATGTCTGTACTCGTTTCCTGCAAAAAAGTATTCTTATTTAACGTTACTATTCTCATTTTAACCTCAGTGTACGTTACACTTGAAGTAAGTTAGCTACTTATTGAGCTAAAGGAAAATACATTCAATATTTACAAGCAAGGGAAATTAAAAATGTAGATTTTCGTGCGCTGAACTAAACAGATGGTGGAGTGTCCTGATAGTGTGCAGCATGAGAATTTTCCGAGACTCACTTCTATTTCGTAGTTCTCCTTGTCTCTTGTCAAATAAGCACAAGATTATTCAGTTTCGAACTTGACAACACTGGTGCGCACGGGACGCTGTGATAAAACGTTCATATATTTCAGCATCTTTTCAAACGTTGACTGCGGAGAATCTAAATCTTTGTGAAGTGCAAACATACAGCTTACATTTATTTGTGAAAGAAATAAGTTGTAGCAGCAGCTGCATACCTTTGTGATGATTCTCAGAGTAAATAAAGTAAGTGAAATGACATCTGAGCAAATCTAAGACAACAATAAAGGCAAGCAAAAAACAAAAAATAAAATAAAATAAAATAAAAAAATATAAAAAATCAGTAGACTGGATACCGTTAATATGTCGTCAGGTGTAATATTTCCCTCGATAGGTTAGCGGTGCACTCCACACAGGAAGAAGAGTGTCGGATAGCAGAGTACGTCTTTTTATTTTTTGGTTACGCGATAGTTTGAGGTGCCGGCCTTTGTGGCCGAGTGGTTCTAGGCGCTTCAGTCTGGAACCGCGGGACCGCTACGGTCGCAGGTTCCAATCCTGCCTCGGGCATGGATGTGTGTGATGTCCTTAGGTTAGTTAGGTTTAAGTAGTTCTAAGTTCTAGGGGACTGACGACCTCAGCTGTTAAGTCCCATTGTGTTCAGAGCCATTTTTATAGTTGGAGGTCGTGTGATGAACGCTCGCCATACGATACGCAGAGAGCAAAATCAAATCGCGTGCAAAGTATAGTAAATTATCAGAGCATTCGTAACAAAGTTTCAGAATTTACTGGCCTCCAGTATATTTATCGTGCTCAAATTATTCTCAGAACCGAGAGTTAGATGAAACTCGAAGCAAAAAAGCTCGGAAACACTTAACGTATATCGTAAAGACAGGTTAGACGCCATAGGAGGGGCAGTGTTCGCTGTACCCGACAAAAATATTGGCTCTATTGAGGTTGAAATCGAGTCTGTGAAGTTATCTGGACACTAGTAACCGATCTAGGCGAACTCAAGTTAATAGTCGGGTCTTTTTACCGGCCACCCGTTTCCGCCGTTACAGTTGTAGAATCATACAAAGCAAGCATACGATAAGTTGCGCGGAAATGCCCAGAGCATGCAATAGTAGTTGGAGGCGTCTTTAACTTGCAGAGTATAGACTAGGACGGATAAGGATTCTCTGCAGTTGGTACAGACAGTCTTGTGCAGTAGTGCTGAACACGTTTTCTGAAAACTGTCTTGACCAGCTAGTTCTTCAATTCAGTTGTATCGTCGAACAGACCCGACCTTATCGACAGTGTTGGTACAGAAACGCGGGTTAATGAGCACGATGTCATCATAGATGGTTACTTAATAAATCCATCAAGAAGGCTAAGTCATTATTTGCGCTGGAAAGAGCAGATAAGCAGTTGTTGGCATCCGCCTTGGACAATGAATGGACATCATTTAATTCCAATGTGATGGACGAAGGAAAATTATGGGCAAAAATAACGGACTGTATATCGCACTCCGGAGAAATATGTACCGGGTAAGTGGATTAAGGACGGAAAAGACACACCGTGGTTTAATAACAAAATTCGGAAAATGCTGAGGAAGCACATGTAATTTCAGCTAAAAAAAGAAGATGGACATGTCGACAAGCAAAACTTAATATAGATTAATGCTTCTGCAAAAATAGCAATGCACGAAGCGTACACCAACTTCCATCGTCACACCTTACCGAAAAATCTTGCCGAGAACCCGAGAAAATTCTGGTCCTGTCACTCGTCGACCAGTCTGGTGTAGTAAACAAGTACGCCGCCAGATCGGGACGAAATCGCAATTCGGTTTTATGTCATTGTCCCCTTGCATAGCTTGCATTTACCACGAATCTAGTCCATCGCAAAGTCCTAGCGACTGGAAAAAGCGCAGGTTACTCCTGTATACAGGGATAAAAGAACGGACCCGCAGAATTACAGACCCATATCTGAGACATCATGCCTCTCCTATAACAGCCGTCTGGTTACTGCGCAAGTTGTGAACAGCCTTTCGGTTCCTGTATGTTACCCCTGCTACTTCCATAATTTCAGAGAGAGTATTCCAGTTAACACTGTCAAAATCTGTCTAGAGTTGCCTTTCCTTAATCTATCTTCTAAGATAAGTCGTAGCGTCAGTATTGCCTCGCTTGTTTTCATACCCGTCAGCCCCAGCTTTCTTTGTAATTGGAATTATTACATTCTTCTTGAAATCTGGGGGTATTTCGCCTGTCTTGTACATCTTCCGCATCAGATGGGAGAGTCAGTAGAAGGCTGTCAGTGGTTCTACTCCCGGTATGTGACACATTGTCGATTACGTCATTCAGTATGGACCAGTCGTCCATTTGTAAGAGATTTTTTCCTATGTGTCATACTCAGTTCGGGGTCGCGTGTGTGAGTCTGTCACAGTGTAAAGTTAATTTCGACAGTGTCCGCAAAGTGGGTTGCGAACAGAATTAGTAGAAAATAAACAATAAATTGAAACATCATTCCTTATGTTGAAGTTTTACTGTGCGCCATTTTAAGCAGGAGCTAGTTTTTTACGTATCTAAAATGTCATATCTCCTGAGCTATGTATAGAGCAACGATATAATTTTGCAGATACATTCAGTAGTATGTGTGGATATTGTCTGCAAATTGTGGGCCGGCCGTAGTGGCCGCGCGGTTCTGGCGCTGCAGTCTGGAACCGCGAGACCGCTACGGTCGCAGGTTCGAATCATGCCTCGGGCATGGATGTGTGTGATGTCCTTAGGTTAGTTAGGTTTAACTAGTTCTAAGTTCTAGGGGACTAATGACCTCAGCAGTTGAATCCCATAGTGCTCAGAGCCATTTTTTTTGCAAATTGTGTTGCGAACACAGTTGGTAGTAAACTAAACTAAAACTCCTCTCGAACAGGCCATGAAGGCCCAACGGTACCGACCGGCCGCCGTGTCATCCTCAGCCCACAGGCGTCACTGGATGCGTATATGGAGGGGCATGTGGTCAGCACACCGCCCTCCCGGCCGTATGTCAGTTTCCGAGCCGCTACTTCCCAAACAAGTAGCTCCTCAATTTGCCTCACAAGGGCAGAGTGCACCCCACTTGGCAACAGCGCTTGGCAGACCGGATGGTCACCCATCCAAGTGCTAGCCCAACCCAACAGCGCTTAACTTCGGTTATCTGACGGGAACCGGTGTTACCACTGCGGCAAGGCCGTTGGCTGTTGGTAGTAAGGAATTAATAAATTAAAACAGCATGTCTGATGCTGAAGTTTTACTGCATGAACAACGGAAATGTAGCTAGCGACAAACCTTTTTCCTTTCATCATTTTATGGCGGAGGAGGGGGGGGGGGGGGGAGGGAAGGAGGGGGGGGCGGAGGGCAGTGTGAAAAAGTTTTGTAAATACGATATTGCAGTGGCTGTGTTGTTCTGATTACGATGCAAAGTTCGTTTGGACATGCATGCATTCATGTCCAAAGAAACAGGCACTGCAGCGACCACAGCCCTTACGACCCAATTGCGAATGAGGACTACCATTTATCTGCCGATACCAGGCAAGTGACTTTGAAGTGCAACGTCTGACCTGCACGGGAATAGACATATTGTGTGTACGAGTACAGGTCGTAGACGCATGGTTGACGACTTGGGGAAGTTTGGGACTGGCTCTGAGTCGTAGCCAAATGATAAGGGTACCGCTCGCGATAAGCGGGAAATCCTGTTTCGAGTCCCGGCCCGGCACAAATTTTCATTGTCGTCATTCCATTCAACAGCTGACGGTAGTCTTTATTGGCAATTGCGAATTCATTTTATAAGTTTCGTTAAGATTTGAAATTATGTGTATAGTTTGTTGCATGTCGCTAGGTTCTCTCACTCTCAAATACTGGATGAATAAACTGTGGGTAATCCGCGCGCTGTCAGTTACGCTGCCCCAACCCATACGCTCAGTTTATATCTGTAATACTTGTCTTATTGTGTTAAACTTTTAACACAAGATTATACCGTTTAATTAGTTGATTAGGACAGCAATTTAAAATTTTATATTCGGTCAATAATTACGCGAAATATTAAAAATTCATTTTTTGTTGCTCGTGAAAGCCGTTAGGTAGGCAACCTTCGATTGTTATGGGTCCAGGGTAGTCGCTTAGTGACATACTGTGGATTCTGCTCTTGTGATACGATATGACTCGATATGAAATTACAAGGCACTGACAGTTGCCTGTTGGAAAAGACACTTCGACAGAGGTCGCCGCCTTCCATTTCTGTATTAAATACTAAAAATAAGCCTGGCCTGTTGCCGAAAGTTCGCCAGTGAGTCGCTCAAACAGAAGCGGCTGCTGCGAATACGCAGGACCCTCTTCTGGCGCGCTTGGGAAGCAGAGACAGTCTCAGAGTTAGCAGGAAAGCTAATTTGCCACCCAGCGACCTCTTTCAATCTGCTGGCCTTCGATTATAAGCTCAGGCAAAAATAAAAATATTAGTCGCTAAAAAAAGGCTACTTAGAAACACTGCGTTTGGTTCAAATGGCGCTGAGCACTATGGGAGTTATCTGAGGTCATGAGCCCCCTAGACTTAGAACTACTTAAACCTAACTAACCTACGGACATCACACACATCCATGCCCGAGGCAGAATTCGAACCTGCGACCGTAGTGGTCACGCGGCTCCAGACTGAAGCGCCTAGAACCGCTCGGCCATAACGGCCGGCACACTGCGTTTTTACAGAGCAATGATAGAGAGAGCAGTAAAGAAAACAATTCTGAGCGTCCAGCCGTGGTTGCAGTATCTGCCACACATTGCCTGCAAACGCTGATCCCACTAAAAGTATTTGACTTGCTGAAACAATAATCCGATGTTTCGAGTATCGAAAGCTGGGGCAATCAAATTGTAAATATACCACGCCAGCCACTACGAGCAAATTAATTGAATTTAGATAAGGTCGTACTGTGGGCCTGTAGTGGACTGCATGGTCCATGCGAATATCTGCCAAACTGGTTGGGTTTGAGGTGTCAGTTGTGTATCAAATTCAGTACCGAACTGATGTAACGAAGATAGACACGTTGTTCTTGATCCTGGACGCCAAAAATGCGAACAGCTTATTTCTTTTATAACTGTCAATAAATTATTCAGTACTGTTTGAAACTACTGTTACCTTACCATGTGTTTCCCGACGCAAGTATTCATTTGAAAATTATTTGCATCAGATTTCTACCTGAGTGTAACCACCGTCACTATGTTCAATATGTTGTTGTTGTTCTTGTGGTCTTCAGTCCTGAGACTGGTTTGATGCAGCTCTCCATGCTACTCTATCCTGTGCAAGCTTCTTCATCTCCCAGTACCTACTCCAACCTACACCCTTCTGAATCTGCTTAGTGTATTCGTCTCATGGTCTCCCTCTACGATTTTTACCCTCCACGCTACCCTCCAATACTAAACTGGTGATCCGTTGATGCCTCAGAACATGTCCTACCAACCGATCCCTTCTTCTAGTCAACTTATGCCACAAACTCCTCCCCAATTCTATTCAGTACCTCCCCATTACTTATGTGATCTATCCATCTAATCTTCAGCATTCTTCGGTAGCACCACATTTAGAAAGTTTCTATTCTCTTCTTGTCCAAACTATTTATCGTCCATGTTTCACTTCCACACATGGCTACACTCCATACAAATACTTTCAGAAACGACTTCCTGACACTTAAATCTATACTCGATGTTAACAAATTTCTCTTCTTCAGAAATGATTTCCTTGCCATTGCCAGTCTACATTTTATATCCTCTACTTCGACCATCATCAGTTATTTTGCTCCCCAAATAGCAAAACTCCTTTACTAATTTAAGTGTCTCATTTCCTAATCTAATTCCCTCAGCATCACCCGACTTAATTCGACTACATTCCATTATCATCGTTTTGCTTTTGTTGATGTTCGTCTTATATCCATCCTCCTTTCAAGACACTGTCCGTGTTCAATATCATGTGACAAAAATGCAAAGGTGTGTGAATTGCTAAGGGACCAAACAGCTGAGTCCATCGGTCCCTAGACTTACATACTATTTAAACTAACTTATGCTAAGAACATCACATAAACCTATGCCCGAGGGAGGACTTGAACCTCCCTGGGGAGGGGCCGCGCAATGTGACAAGGCGCCTCTGACCGCGTGGCCACTCCGCGCGGTTATAATGTGGCGCTCAGCAAGTAGGTAATGTACGAAGGCGTGCTGAAAATTAATTCCTCCGAGTTTTGTGTGAACTCTTTTCGAATAAAGCGAATGTTATTAACGTATTACATCTTTATTGTTCATGTCCCCCTGGCGACGAACACATTTCTCCCAACGATACATCAGTTTAATGCTCGACTTTGTTGTCGGAACCACAACCTCGCCTTTACTTGCATCGCTTCATCACTATCACAGTGAAGTCCTCAAAGGTGTTCTTTAAGTTTTGGAAAAGATGAAAATTAAATGGGGCCAAGTCGTGGCTGTGTGGAGGATTATCGATCCAAAGCGCCTGATTGCTACAAATGTCGCAGCGCTCGAGTGTGGTCTGGCATTGTCGTGATGAAGGAGAGGGTGCTCCACGTGCGGATAAACTCTTCGAAACTTGATAACACAACGCTGCTTCTTACGCATGTTGAACGCTACGATTCGGAGCCCTCTAGCGGCAGAGGGCGGAAAATATGTGGACATAAAGAATAAAGACGTGGAATATTAATAACGTTTATTTTATATAAAAATGGTTAAGAGTTTTCACATAAAAAAGGAGGCATTACCTTTTAGCACTCCCTCGTAATTAATAAAATGGCTAACGCATAATATAAAATAAAATAGCGTCGCATGAATGTTTGAACTGCTGCCTACAGCACGCAGCCAGCACACATCAGCCTGAGGGGGACGTAGGAGATGGAACTATACATAATGCCTGACAAACAAGTGAAGCGCACAGAAGACTTTGTCGAATGCCAGTTTAACGTCGTACACGTAGTCATAATTGGCGGGTATGTAAAAGGTTAGAGTTGCAGTTCTCTGTGACACATAGGACCGCCACCAGAATGCATTACTATTGTTATTTTATACTTTTATTACCAGGATAGGTAGGGTATTGAAGGGCCGTGAGCAACTTCAGATGTTGAGTGGTCTCTGTCAAAAAAATGGTTCAAATGGCTCTGAGCACTATGGGACTTAACATCTGAGGTCATCAGTCCCCTAGAACTTAGAACTACTTAACCTAACTAACGTAAGGACATCACACACATCCATGCCCGAGGCAGGATTCGAACCTGCGACCGTAGCGGTCACGCGGTTCCAGACTGAAGCGCCTAGAACCGCTCGGCTACTCCGGCCGGCGGTCTCTGTCAAAGGGACTGAGATGCTACATACGCACGTGAGACAGCATCGCCAGCACTTGCCAGAGTTTGAAATGTGCCTCATTGTGGCGGTCTCCATTTAGCCGCTGGTCGAATCGTGCAAATCCAGATTTGTGAACATTCTTTTGTCACAGCGGCCGACGCTGGACTGCATAGGAACGTGAGGGCAAGCATACTCTTCAAGATTCTAGTCAAACACTCCCAACCATTGAAAGGGAGGATCGCCTTATTGTGCATCAAAAACAATGTAACCCCTTCGAATTTGCGCCCGCCATCCGAGCTCAAGTAATGAATTCCCTATAACAGTCTTTTTCATCCCGTACCATTGCACTAGCAGCAGTCCGACTAGGCAATTAATATCCCACGCGTAGGCTGCCATTAAGAGGCTGTGTTTGGAGTGATGTCGTGACTGGGAAGCACGAACCGCTCATGAAAAGTACTGCACAGTGTTCAGCGATGAATCACGGTCTTGGACGATCGCGGATGACCATGGTCGGCGAATATGGCGGCGACGTGGAGAGAGATACCATTCTTCGGTTATTACTCAATTCACAAGACTTTATGCGTAGGTGACGTTATTCTGACGTCACAGCCGTATCAGAGACGGAAGGAGGGAGAGATTAGTGTTTAACGTCTCGTCGACAACGAGATCATTAGTGACGGACCGCAAGCTCGGATTAGGGAAGGATGGGGAAGGAAATCGGCCGTGTCCTTTGAAAGAAACGATCCCGGCATTTGCTTGAAGCGATTTAGGGATATCACGGAAAACCCAAATCTGGATGGCCGGGCGCGGGTTTGAACAGCCGTCCTCCTGAATGCGAGTTCACCTTGCTAACCACTGCGCCGCCTCGCTCGGTCAAAGACGGAAAGGCCTACCTATCAACATTCGAGGTCGTACGGTTCACATCACATGAGGTCAGCCTGACGATCAAAACAACGACGTTCGCCTCAGTTAGAGAGAACTAGAGGTTCTACTTTTTTCTTTATTGCAGGGTACGTTAATCTCTGAGTTACGTTGTTTATAAATGTGTCCACATCTGCCCCTGGAAATGTCTTACAATTTAAAACCTGGTTCCTAAATCTCTGTCTTACCATTATATAATCTATCTGATACCTTCTAGTATCTCCACGATTCTTCCATGTATACAGCCTTCTTTTACGATTCTTGAATCAAGTGTTAACTATGATTAAGCTATGTTCTGTGCAAAATTCTACCAGACGGCTTCCTCTTTCATTTCTTACCCCCAATCCATATTCACCTACTATGTTTCCTTCTCTCCCTTTTCCTACTCTCGAATTCCAGTCACGCATGACTATTAAATTTTCGTCTCCCTTCACTACCTGAATTCTGCATTCGTGTCCACTGCGCTGTGGATAAGGGTGAGATTAAAGAGTTTACAAGAATTAATTGCGAAACTTATTGAAAAAGTTGTACTAACTGTTTTTTCTAATACGATTTCATCGACCTGAATGTGAGACGAGTTGCTGATATACAAGCAAAAAGCAAGCCGAAGCCAGCCTGGACTGAATCCATTTAAAATACGGTATACATTCGACATTTTTCATTGTGGTGTCTCAGCAACATAAGTTTATTTTTAGAAACTCTTAAAACTAGCCTCAAGAGATAGTCTGCAGCTAAAAAAGGTCGACAGCCCGTCTAGCAGCCATATTAAAGTGGCAGCTCATTTATCTCCTAGGAATTTAATGCTGTTACAAATCGCCGGCACATTGGGGATCTCCTGAAAAAGCGTCAGTATTAGTACAATTTGTTGTAATAATGAGAAATGTCACATTTGTGGTTAAAGATGTACTTTAATTAAAGACATTATTGTTTGACAAAGAAGTGTCCTGAAAGAACCTTTAAATTTTATTTTGTACTTTATAAATGACAGAGACTAAGTTATATTTTAATTCTTTTGCAAATGTATCAGTCTTCTCTGTGCCTTTTATTCTGAGTGGTGCTTTGTTTTACCACATCACCAACTTATTTTGGATATTTACACGCATTTAGGTATTTCATGTTTAATTTGTAAATTATGGACAATGTCAACTTACTCTGGCACTCTCATGCGTGTATAACATCAAATATTACAAAAAAGTTTCATTACAAAACATACTTCTATAAAATTAATAATGCGACGACAAAAAAAAGAGGAAAAGATTAGACGTGAACCCACTACTTCACATTTCATTACTTTTATAACTCCATGCTCTTAACCTTTACACCAAAAGAACCTGACGAAACTTCAGACTTTATTCTTAAACCAAGTGCGACGCGTTTTTTGTAAATTTTTTATTTACCGTTGCCTTGTAATGGCTTACTTTCATACAGTCCCTAGTTTCTAAACTTTTAAGTGCCGGATCGCATCTCTTCAACCACACAAGCGTTCCCCCCCCCCCCCCACCCCCTCTCCCTGCCCAGTCATTAAAATGTTTCGATTTTTAGAAACTTAGAATGAGAAATCTTTTTTTTTACAAAATACTGTTTTGATATTCAAGTTTTTAATCATAATCTCTTACGATCAAAGCAATAAAACCACAAGCTTTGACTTGTTTTATTGTAATTCCAGTCTTAGATCACAATGTTTATTTGAAATCAGGTAGTTAATTTCGGTCGCTAATGACCATTTTCAGACCCGAGTAGAAACGTGTTGCATTATACATATCACGCCGTTACATGTGATGGTATAGTCAAATTCGATAGCCGCTTCGGTTTTTTCAAACAAATAAAATTGTGGTACACAAAGAGCACCAGCCGGCCAGTGTGGCCGAGCGGTTCTAGGCGCTTCAGTCTGGAACCGCGCGACCGCTACGGTCGCAGGTTCGAATCCTGCCTCGGGCATGGATGTGTGTGATGTCTTTAGGTTAGTTAGGTTTAAGTAGTTCTAAGTTCTATGGGACTGATGACCTCAGATGTTAAGTCCCATAGTGCTCAGAGCCATTCGAACCATTTGAACAAAGAGCACCACTGAAGTGTACGTACTGCACGCGAGCACAGACACAGTTATGCCAGATCGCTGAAAACTTTTTCTTGACTATGTCACTATTTATACACAGGATTTATTATGATCGACAGGTGCTAGCAGTGTCACTGTGCTTCCTAGTTCTGCTCGATATATATCGGCAAAAGTTGATTTTGTGAATATGACGTCATGTTTTCAACTGCTTCCAGCCGCAACGTTCAAACAGTTGCACTGTAGCTGCTCGGTGAACGTGTGTCCAGTATTAATTAATGAAGCATTTATCGATGAATGACGATGAACATATTCCTGGCTCGTCGGGGTCATGTACAATTCCGACTTCCTGAAAAGTTAGGCAAAACAAGGCGCTATGTGACATGAGACACGGAGTGAGATATTTAGTAAATGCTTTAAATGTCATACGTCTTGAACCATGACCTTGCCGTTGATGGGGAGGCTTGCGTGCCTCAGTGATACAGATGGCCGTACCGTAGGTGCAACCACAACGGAGGGGTGTCTGTTGAGAGGCCAGACAAACGTGTGGTTCCTGAAGAGGGGCAGCAGCCTTTTCAGTTCTTGCAGGGGCAACAGTCTGGATGATTTGCTGATCTGGCCTTGTAACACTAACCAAAACGGCCTTGCTGTGCTGGTACTGCAAACAGCTGAAAGCAAGGGGAAACTACAGCCGTAATTTTTGCCGAAGGCATGCAGCTTTACTGTATGGTTAAATGATGTTGGCGTCCTCTTGGGTAAAATATTCCGGAGGTAAAATAGTCCCCCATTCGGATCTCCGGGCGGGGACTACTCAAGAGGACGTCGTTATCAGGAGAAAGAAAACTGGCGTTCTAGGATCGGAGCGTGGAATGTCGGATCCCTTAATCGGGCAGCTAGGTTAGAAAATTTAAAAAGGGAAATGGATAGGTTAAAGTTAGATATAGTGGAAATTAGTGAAGTTCGGTGGCAGGAGGAACAAGACTTTTGGTCAGGTGAATACAGGGTTATAAATACAAAATCAAATAGGGGTAATGCAGGATTAGGTTTAATAATGAATAAAAAAATATAGGAGTGCAGGTAAGCTACTACCAACAACATAGTGAACGCATTATTGTGGCCAAGATAGACACGAAGCCCATGACTACTACAGTAATACAAGTTTATATGCCAACTAGCTCTGGAGATGATGAAGAAATTGATGAAATGTATGATGAGATAAAAGAAATTATTCAGGTAGTGAAGGGAGACGAAAATTTAATAGTCATGCGTGACTGGAATTCGAGAGTATGAAAAGGGAGAGAAGGAAACATAGTAGGTGAATATGGATTGGGGGTAAGAAATGAAAGAGGAAGCCGTCTGCTAGAATTTTGCACAGAGCATAACTTAATTATAGCTAACACTTGGTTCAAGAATCATAAAAGAAGGCTGTATACATGGAAGAATCGTGGAGATACTAGAAGGTATCAGACAGATTATATAATGGTAAGACAGAGATTTAGGAACCAGGTTTTAAATTGTAAGACATTTCCAGGGGCAGATGTGGAGACTGACCACAATCTATTGGTTATGAACTGTAGATTAAAACTGAAGAAACTGCAAAAAGGTGGGAAATTAAGGAGATGGGACCTGGATAAACTGACTAAAACAAAGGTTGTACAGAGTTTCAGGGAGAGCATAAGGGAACAATTGACAGGAATGGGGGAAAGAAATACAGTTAGAAGAAGAATGGGTGTCTCTGAGGAATGAAATACTGAAGGCAGTAGA
This sequence comes from Schistocerca piceifrons, assembly GCF_021461385.2. Lineage (NCBI taxonomy): Eukaryota > Metazoa > Arthropoda > Insecta > Orthoptera > Acrididae > Schistocerca > Schistocerca piceifrons. Next base: position 643,222,016 of record NC_060139.1, read on the forward strand.
GGATCAAGAAGGTAAAAAGACGAGGGCTAGCAGAAATCCTTGGGTAACAGAAGAAATATTGAATTTAATTGATGAAAGGAGAAAATAAAAAACGCAGTAAATGAAGCAGGCAGAAAGGAATACAAACGTCTCAAAAATGAGATCGATAGGAAGTGCAAAATGGCTAAGCAGGGATGGCTAGAGGACAAATGTAAGAATGTAGAGGCTTATGTCACTAGGGGTAAGATAGATACTGCCTACAGGAGAATTAAAGAGACCTTTGGAGAAAAGAGAGCCATTTGTATGAATATCAAGAGCTCAGATGGAAACCCAGTTCTAAGCAAAGAAGGGAAAGCAGAAAGGTGGAAGGAGTATATAGAGGGTCTATACAAGGGCAATGTCCTTGAGGACAGCCCGCATCTCGTGGTTGTGCGGTAGCGTTCTCGCTTCCCACGCCCGGGTTCCCGGGTTCGATTCCCGGCGGGGTCAGGGATTTTCTCTGCCTCGTGATGGCTGGGTGTTGTGTGCTGTCCTTAGGTTAGTTAGGTTTAAGTAGTTCTAAGTTCTAGGGGACAGATGACCATAGATGTTAAGTCCCATAGTGCTCAGAGCCATTTGAACCATTTTTTCCTTGAGAACAATATTATGGAAATGGAAAAGGATGTAGATGAAGATGAAATGGGAGATACGATACTGCGTTAAGAGTTTGACAGAGCACTGAAAGACCTGAGTCGAAACAAGGCCCCGGGAGTAGACAACATACCATTAGAACTACTGACGGCCTTGGGACAGCCAGTCCTAACAAAGCTCTACCATCAGATGAGCAAGATGTATGAGACAGGCGAAATACCCTCAGACTACAAGAAGAATATAATAATTCCAATCCCAAAGAAAGCAGGCGTTGACAGATGTGAAAATTGCCGTACTATCAGTTTAATAAGTCACAGCGGCAAAATACTAACACGAGTTCTTTACAGACGAATGGAAAAACTGGTAGAAGCCGACCTCGGGGAAGATCAGTTTGGATTCCGTAAAAATGTTGGAACACGTGAGGCAATACTGACCCTACGACTTATCTTAGAAAATAGATTAAGGAAAGGCAAACCTACATTTCTAGCATTTGTAGACTTAGAGAAAGATTTTGCCAATGTTGAATGGAATACTCTCTTTCAAATTCTAAAGGTGGTGGGGGTAAAATACAGGGAGCGAAAGGCTATTTACAATTTATACAGAAACCAGATGGCAGTTATAAGAGTCGAGGGACATGAAAGGGAAGCAGCGGTTGGGAAGGGAGTGAGAAAGGGTTGTAGCCTCTCCCTGATGTATTCAATCTGTACATTGAGCAAGCAGTAAAGGAAACAAAAGAAAAATTCGCAGTAGGTATTAAAATCCATGGAGAAGAAATAAAAACTTTGAGGTTCGCCGGTGGCATTGTAATTCTGTCAGAGACAAAAAGGACTTGGAAGAGCAGTTGAGAAGAGAAATTTGTTAACATCGATTATAGATTTAAGCTTCCGGAAGTTGTTTCTGAAAGTATTTGTATGGAGTGTAACCATATATGGAAGTGAAACACCGATGATAAATAGCTTGGACTAGAAGAGAATAGAAGCTTTCTAAATGTGGTGCTACAGAAGAAAGCTGAAGATTAGATGAGTAGATCACATAACTAATGAGGAAGTATTGAATAGGATTGAGGAGGATTTTGTGGCACAACTTGACAAGAAGAAGGGACCGGTTGGTAGGACATGTTCTGGGGCATCAAGGTATCACAAATTTAGCATTGGAGGGCAGTGTGGAGGGTAAAAATCGGAGAGGGAGACCAAGAGATGAATACACTAAGCAGATTCAGAAGGATGTAGGTTGCAGTAAGTACTGGGAGATGATGAAGCTTGCACAGGACAGAGTAGCTTGGAGAGCTGCATCAAACCAGTCTCAGGACTGAAGACCACAACAACATGTCTTCTATTCATTGAGTAACTGTGAAGTACCACATGTGATATGAAACCACACAAAATGTAACATTACACCCGATCTTGTTTGAGAGCAAACAACAGTTGGTTACGCTTTTGTCCAAATTTGACAGTAACTAAATTGGTAAAACCGGATTTTTAGTCACTTTCCTTTCGTGAACACTTAGCATGCACAACCCACATAACCTGTAATCACTCGTAGTAGAATACACCACAGTTGTCCTCTTCCTAGGGTACAGAAGGATTGTTGAATTGTGCATGTAGCAGCAGCCAAAGCAACAGCAATTTATACAGCCTTTATCATCGCAAGAAAAAATTCTGTATCTTCATCAATAATATCAGTGACTGATATATTTGTAGATATTTGTACTTTCATACAACAAAAATCATACCATAGTGTTGGTTCAGATAAGAAGCTACCACTACTATAAAATTTTGAGTCGCTTCGTCACAGGAAACACACGGCATTAGTCCAATGTGACACGTCGAAACCTACCGTGAAATGTTTCACACAGGAAGACATGCACTGACGACATTTTAGCTGCCAAGGTGCACTGCAAGTATTTTTAGAAAATGGTAATGTTACTCATATTTGGAGCACAAAGGGCCGCTTGTAACAGCGGTTTGTGCAGCCCTTCCTGCCGAGCGCGCGAATCGACGATAAGCAGAAGCAGCCGTGATAGAACGTAGCGCCGCGTAGCGTGACGTCCAAAGTGCTCACACGCGAATTTTGAGCGCTTAAACTACGCCAAAATGCTTCAAATCATTAATTTTTTGGATAACTTGCTTTTCATATTGACAGGTAATCTTTTGCAGATTTAATTGTTACAGAAGTGTCTAGCACAGGAAAGAAACTCAAGGCAATGTATGATGTAACATTAGAGACGACTTCCATCAGGCGGGACTTAAATTTCTGAACATGAAATATATTATAGCTGTGGGTCAGCTCGTCTCGGGAGAGGATACACTTTAGAACCGAACCGAATCAGTGCATGCAGCCCAGAGATGATATAACGTCGTCATACTGACAAGTGGGCTCATACCACCAAGTTCTTTTCTTATAAATTTGACTTGATTTGTATCCACTGCAGTAATGTCACATACCCTCTCAGCCCATGCAGTTTCATTCCGCTTCCTCCTCTTATGCTGGATGCTTAACTTCTTTTGCGAGGTAATGTTGTCGAAATGTGCTAGAAGCCAAGGGCCAGTGGATTCTGTAGCAAGTTCATACTGCGCGTCTCACATGTTTACAAAAATTTTACTGCCGTGTACAGCAAGCTTATGGACTCCCATCGAAAAAGAGCGTATAGTTCATTCTGAAGCTCGTTCGTGCGTGTGTCCGTTTTCCTTTAAGCTGTACGGAGGACAGCGTGCGTCAGACCTTTCGTTAATGGACGCGTCCGGCGTTTTATTGAAGACGATTATCGTAGAGGCGGTGGCTGTCATTATCTAGCAGACGGTACTCAGAACTTAACAGCCATTTAAGTTTCGAGTAATAACGCCTGTTCCTCATATTCAGTGTGAGTAGCTGGACACGTGCGTAATTCGTCGACAACCCATAAACGATGTGACCACAGAATGCTGAGTCTAGTGGCACGACTATTATCTTCATTCAGCCAGCAGTAATCTAATAATCCCCATGCCACGGCGTGTCGACGTAAGCAGTAATAATTACCACACCGCTGTTCCTTACCGTTATTGACCAGAATGAGTCTTCCGGTTTGCAGCAGAGTGTGGGCCATTGTGAAACTTCCTGAGAGATGCAGACTACGGTTGGACCGAGCCTTTTATTGACTGAACTATAGAAGCACCCGCCTTCACTGTAACTGTTCTGCCAGTACACCAGCCCTACTTTCAAAATTCCACAGAAGGTCTCCTGGGTACCTTGCCGGACAAACGTTTCTGGAAGATAGGACGTCACGGGTAATGGAATTAGCTGCAGCCTAGAGGTTGTTTCTAGAGTGAATCTTGCACGCAGCAGCAGTCTGTCCGCTGTTTTGAGATTTCCTGACAGGTCGTTGTTGGTTGAAGGAATGAAATAAGATAAGGGTTTAACGTCCGGTCGACGACGAGATCATCAGGGCCATCATAGACGGTGCACAAGCTCTGATTTTGGGAGAAATCGGAAGAAATCGGCCTAGTTCTTTTCAAGAGAACCATACCGGAATTCGACTGAAGTGATTTAAGGGAAACCTTAGAAAACATTAATTTGATGGCCAGATGCGAATTTGGACCGCTGTACTTCATAAATCGAGTTCAGTGTCTCACCACTTCGCGCCGTTTGTTGGCCGATGCTGATTTCCAGTTTAACGAGCTGCAGCCAGTGCGCTTCTTGATACAGTTTAGTGGGGACGGGGGAGGAGGACTGGTTGCAAGCAATAATGGAAGTTAGCTCTGCGTCACAGTTAGAGGAACATAAAAACGTAAATGGAAGTTTCGGTTTAAAGGTCCATTCGATGTCGAAGACGTTAGACGAGGGGCATTGTCTCGGACTGGACATGAGCGGGACAGGAAACCGGTTACGGCCTCTTATAATGGACCATTCCCGCACCAACCAGAAGTAACAAAGCTGTAGATAAATCTGAAGCTGACAGAATGAGAATTCCACTCCTCCTCCTCTTCCCGTACTCTAATCACAACGGCTTCTCTCCTGCCATGCGCTTCGCGGAGAGGAACGCTGCATAGAGAGTAAAATCCGGTGGTACCGATGACCTCGCTGTTTGATACCCTCTCCCAAATCAATCATCCAACCAATCAACCAAGAGAGTAAGCGCCAACTTGATGATGTAGACTTACCAATGAAAGGAAATGACTTGCAGCGATAACGAACGTCTAACTCTTTCATATAGCTGAAGTTGAAATATTTATACGGGGAGAGGCAGTCATATGGTAAGTCAAAAAGGTTTCGCACAAACTGCAAATTTAAGCAATTTTTTTTTACATGGATCTAGTGTACATGATTCGAAGTTAGTTTGTGTTGAAACGATCACTTTTTTTGAATGACATATCACTTAGGGAGCTTCCTTCGTTTCGCGCACAAGGGGTGAATCCGCCCATGACGTTGCGTAGCATCTCCCACAAAATATCTCTTTCTTGGTGAATTCGCTCCTTCAGATCACGTCTGGTTCTTGGATGGTTTTCCTGCAAAAGCTTGGACTGGAGATAACCCTAAAGAAAAAAGTCTGGAGCCAATAAATTTGGTGGAAGGGGAGGCAACGGAATATCTTCATTTCTGCTGATGAGACGAGCAGAAAAAGTGAGTCTAAGTAAATCCATTGACACTGCAGCACTATGGCTTGTTGCACCACGCTGCTAGAGGAGTATTCTTCACCTGGATTGGAAGATGGCACAGATGATCAGGGCGGAGGGGCGGGGGGGGGGGATACAAACTTCCGACGAAAAGCGCGTTAAGCTGCAACAAAATTATCCGAGTTTTTGTAACTCACCTTTACAGCAAACGCACTTGGCCAACGCTCCATGCTGATAAAACTTCGACCCGTCTACATAAATCTCCCCCCCCCCCCCCTCCCCCCAACGGCAGCCACTCAGTTCTCAAACTTTGCCTCGCCCTGTACTTACGAGTTGTTTACCGCTAAAGCCATTTCTCGTTTCTCAACTTGCATAGTATACGATCTTCGCAGTCCCCCTCTTGGATATTCCTGGAGTCCATAGCTTATTTGAAATCTGTCTCCCATATTTCCCTTTTTCCAAAGGGATTCACTTCCATACCTTCTTCGGCCATCTATTACCATCCATTCGCTCTATGTATTTATAACATCGCATCCTCTTCCTTTCAATTGCCTCCAATATGTTCCCTTCCGCTTCCATAATTTTTCTGACTTTTCTGTTTGTGACATGGTTTCATCCTGAGCTCCAGCACTTGGTTTCTCGTAATCTACTTTAATGGATAGAAGTTGATCTTTCTCTCTTTTTGCTATTTCCCATACTTCCAAACAGTATATACATATGCTTGTTGGTCCTTTCAGTTTTGTTTATGTTTGGATTTCTCTAAAGAACTGACCGTAAATGTCGAATCCTACTTTTCCCTCCTCCAGTCTTGTTTTTAATAGCTTCTACACTTTTCCCATTCACAAATACAGTTAAAAAGAGGAACAAGATTTATTATTTTTAATACCCAGAATCTATATCATGTAGTTTAGTGAGTTAATACATGTTTAATAAAAACATGAAATAAAAAATAAGAAACACTGAATAAGGAGGAACTGTCTGCTGATGTATTACATCAAAGATTGGCGGCTGGTGAAGCAAGTACGCTGCTCACTCGATATCTCCCGCTTTGCGGACTTTGGAGCCAGAACGTCAGGAGAAAGTAGGGGGAACTTGTACAAGGCCATGAAACACAATGAACCATCTGTCTTGCTCTGTCGCCACACCCTAACTCTAAATGTGTCAGTAATGGCAGATCAACGCTGCTCTTAACAGAATAGTGGTCGTCAACGTGTTACGAAGAGCCAATTCCTCTCATAGAGGAAAAAATCGCTCTGATGTAACAGATGTTTCTTCCACTCAGTACGAAAATCTGTTTAAAAATGATCTTTTGTTTTTGAGAGAAACCAGTTCGCACCCGGTAATTAGGTATTAAACTGACACTAATAATATTACTGGATGTCTTCCTTTGCATGAACAATTTTTGAAGATGCTCCTTGGAATGAACATATTAAGACATCGGTCTCTACATCTACATACATACTCTGCAACCCACCGACGGAGCATAGCGGAGGTTCTCACGTACCACTACTAACCATTTCCTTACCTGTTCCACTTGCACGTAGAGCGAGGGTAAAACGAATATCTGTAAGCCTCTACACGAGCCCTAATTTCTCTCATCTTATCTTCGTGGTCCTTACGCTAAACGTACGTTGGTAGCAGTAGAATCGATACGCAGTCGGCCTCAAAAGCCGGTTATCTAACTTTCCACTACAGTGCCTCGCGAAAAGCGCCGTCTTCGCTCTAGGTACTCCCATTTGAGTTCACGAAGCAACGCCGTAATACTTGAGTGATGATGGAACGTACCAGTAACAAATCTAGCGGCACACCGCTGAATTGTATCGATGTCTTCTTCTAATCCGACCTGGTAGGGATCCCAAAAACTTGAACAGTACTCAAGAATGGGTCGGATTGGCGTTCTATACGCGGTCTCCTTTGTAGATCAGCTGCACCTTCCCAAAATCCTCCCAATAAACCTAAGTCGATCATTCGCCTTCCCTACTGCCAACCTAACGTGCTCAATCCATTTTATATCGCTTTGCAATGTTACGCCTAGATATTTAATCGGTGTGACTGTATGAAGTAGCACTCTTCTAATTCTGCATTCGAACGTTACAGCGTTGTTTCTCCTACTCATCCGCATTATCTTACATTTTTCTACATCTACAGCACGCTGCCACTCATCACACCAACTAGAAATTCTGTCTTGTATCCTCCTCACTCAACGACGACACCTTTCCCTACACCACAACGTCATCAGCAAACAGCTGTATATTACTGTTCTCGCTGTCCGTCCGATCATTTATGTATACAGGGCGTTACAAAAAGGTACGGCCAAACTTTCAGGAAACATTCCTCACACACAAAGAAAGAAAATATGTTACGTGGACATGAGTCCGGAAACGCTTACTTTCTATGTTAGAACTCATTTTATTACTTCTCTTCAAATCACATTAATCATGGAATGGAAACACACAGCAACAGAACGTACCAGCGTGACTTCAAACACTTTGTTACAGGAAATGTTCAAAATGTCCTCCGTTAGCGAGGATACATGCATCCACCCTCCGTCACATGGAATCCCTGATGCGCTGATGCAGCCCTGGAGAATGGCGTATTGTATCACAGCCGTCCACAATACGAGCACGAAGAGTCTCTACATTTGGTACCAGGGTTGCGTAGACAAGAGCTTTCAAATGCGCCCATTAATGAAAGTCAAGAGGGTTGAGGTCAGGAGAGCGTGGAGGCCATGGAATTGGTTTGCCTCTACCAATCCATCGGTCTCAGAATCTGTTCTTGAGAAGCGTACGAACACTTCAACTGAAATGTGCAGGAGCTCCATCGTGCATGAACCACATGTTGTGTCGTACTTGTAAAGGTACATGTTCTAGCAGCACAGGTAGAGTATCCCGTATGAAATCATGATAACGTGCTCCATTGAGCGTAGGTGGAAGAAAATGGGGCCCAATCAAGACATCACCAACAATGCCTGCCCAAGCGTTCACAGAAAATCTGTGTTGATGACGTGATTGCACAATTGCGTGCGGATTGTCGTCAGCCCACACATGTTGATTGTGAAAATTTACAATTTTATTACGTTGGGATGAAGCCTCATCCGCAAGAGAACATTTGCACTGAAACGAGGATTGACACATTGTTCGATGAACCATTCGCAGAAGTGTACCCGTGGAGGCCAATCAGCTGCTGATAGTGCCTGCACACCCTGTACATGGTACGGAAACAACTGGTTCTCCCGTAGCACTCTCCATACAGTGACGTGGTCAACGCTACCTTGTACAGCAGCAGCTTCTCTGACGCTGACATTAGGGTTGTCGTCAAGTGCACGAAGAATTGCCGCGTCCATTGCAGGTGTCCTCGTCGTTCTAGGTCTTCCCCAGTCGCGAGTCATAGGCTGGAATGTTCCGTGCTCCCTAAGACGCCGATCAATTGCTTCGAACGTCTTCCTGTCGTGACACCTTCGTTCTGGAAATCTGTCTCGATACAAACGTACCGCGCCACGGCTATTGCCCCGTGCTAATCCATACATCAAATGGGCATCTGCCAACTCCGCATTTGTAAACATTGCACTGACTGCAAAACCACGTTCGCGATGAACACTAACCTGTTGATGCTACGTACTGATGTTCTTGATGCTAGTACTGTAGAGCAATGAGTCGCATGTCAACACAAGCACCGAAGTCAACATTACCTTCCTTCAATTGGGCCAACTGGCGGTGAATCGGGGAAGTACAGTACATACTGACGAAACTAAAATGAGCTCTAACATGGAAATTAAGCGTTCCGGACACATGTCCACATAACATCTTTTCTTTCTTTGTGCGTGAGGAATGTTTCCTGAAAGTCTAGCCATACCTTTTTGTAACACCCTGTATAGAGAATAAGAGCGGGTCTATCACACTCCTGACCATACCCTAGTCTCTGATTAACTCGCGCCGTCGGAGACAACGTGCTGGGTTCTATTACTTAAAAGTCTTCGAGCCGGTCATATGTTTGGGAGCCTAATCCGTATGTTCGGACCTTCGTCAACAGTCTGCAGTGGGACACCATGTCAAACGCTTTCCGAAAATCTAGAAATATGAACTCTGCCTGTTGCCCTGCATCAATCGTTTACGGGACATCACCTGTGAAATGGCAAGCTAAGTTTGACGACCGATGCTTTCTAAATCTGTGCTGGTTTGTGGAGAGAATCTTTTCTGTCTCAAGGGACGTTATTATATTCGAACTCAGAATGTGTTCAAAAATTCTGCAGCAAACCAGTGTTAAGAATATTGGTCTGCAATTATGTCTTTCCATTCTTTTACCTACCTTTTATACAAGAGACACCTGTGTTTTTTTTTCAGTCGCTTGGGACTTTGGCCTGGACGAGATATTCTCGATAAATGCAAGCTAAGTAAGGTGTCAGTTCCGCAATTCTGTAAAACCGAATTGGGATTCAATTTGGACGTGGCTATCTATTTATTTTCAAGTTTTTCAGTTGCTCCTCGAAGCCAGGGGTGCCTATTTCTATATCCTCGATGCAGGAGTCTGAGTGACAGTCAAGTGACGGCATGTTTGTACAATCCTGCTGCGTGAATGGTTTCTTAAACGCGAAATTTTCAACTTCAGATTCCTTTTACTGTCTTCTATTGCTACAACAGACTGGTCGACGAGTAACTGGACAAAAGCCGTCGACCCGCGTAGCGATTTTACGCATGAGCAGAGTTTTCTGAAGTTCTCGGCTGGATCTTTCGCCAAGGTATGACGGTGGATGTTGTACGCTTCGCGCAGATAATTGCAAAATATTTGTTTTACTTTCGTGAGACAAGTCTTGCTTTTAATACTATTGCCTCGTCGTCCGATTTCTGCTGTAAAATTTACCTTATAATAAATACTGTAATTTTATTTTATTAGATAATAAATAATTCATGGACGCGTATACGAGAAGAGCTGTTTTAACGCTAACACAGACGATTCACGTTTTCCTTTCATATTTCTGTGTCTGCAATATTTTCACGTGGTAAATGACAGTTCAATGTTCGATTTGTTTATCTATCAACAACGCTGTGCGTAAGAGAATTACTGCCTCTCTCCATCTGTGATATAAAATATTGTCAAATAACATATTTTCGAGCATTTTGTTTCGGTGAATTTTCTGTGTATTAGCTCGTTTTTTCAAGGAGAGGCTTGTACTATCCGTGTGCTCGTGGGCCCTGACAATCTGCAGGTACGTTATTGTTTTGTTAGTGACAGGGAGACGAGTACCTGTAGTGCAGTTTGTTCCCGATCGTCAGTGGTCTGCTGCAGCTACTATCACTCGAAACAAAATTAGATAGTTGTTATTTGTCTAGTCATGAAGTAAATCTTCCATTCACAATTGGCTATGGGAGTTTTCTTGATGTTTTACCGATTTATGGTTGTTGCTTGTGATCTGTCTGTAATTTTCCTATCATGCGACTATGGTTGTGAAGATGCCCAACGAAATAGTTTCCGATTATAATCCCTACGAAGGATCTTCAGAAATATCAAGCTATCATCAACCAGGTGGCTGGTTTGGACACCACAGTGCCATGGTCCTATTACAATTAACGTTCCCTTGCCACCCTCTAACTTTCGAACCGTCTGACCCGGCCAGTTAAACTCAGAGTTTAATGCGGACTCTAAACAACGACGAAATTTGACATTTTTTCATACAGTCGTTGCCAGAGACGAATGAAGCGATAAGTGACAGAAAAACTCATAGCACCGACTGGAGATTTGGGGATTGTAACCTGGCATTTACCTACTTAAGCAAGGAGCCACTCGTTAGGGTATTTCACAACTATCAGAGTACAGCTGATAGTTTATTTTTTGAGTATTATCTGGTTGCGGTTTTTCGTTGGGGTAATACAGTACTCTAATACGTTGTTTATCTTACATATTATAGGTAAGCTTTATTTATCAAAATACTTCCTTCTCTTTGGGTCAGTTGTATTGGTATGTGAGTGCGTGACATTTGTTTCCCCTTTACTTTCCTTTGTTAGTGTCATTTGTGTGTATCTGTCTGCGCTTTTAGTTGTATAGGTGATCTAGTTCTTTATGTTACTGCAACTAACTGAAAATCCAAAGAACCTGGTGCGACTGACTAATATCGTGAAGGGCCCCCGCGAGCACGCAAAAGTTCCGCAACACGACGTGGTATTGACTCGACTGTGTGGACTCGACTAATGTCTGATGTAGTGCTGGAGGGAATTGACACCATGAATCCTGCAGGGCTGTCCATAAATCCGTAAGACTACGAGGGGGTGGGAGATCTCTTGTGAACTGCACGTTGCAAGGCGTCCCAGATATGCTCAATAAAGTTCATGTCTGGGTAGTTTGAGGGCCAACGGAAGTGTTTAAACTCAGAAGTGTGTCCCTGGAGCCACTCTGTAGCAATTTTTAACTTGTGGGGTGACGCATTGTCCTGTTGGAATTGCCCAAGTCCGTCGGAATGCACAATGGACATGAATGGATTCAGGTGATCAGACAGGATGCTTACGCACGTGCCAGCTGTCAAAGTCGTATCTAGACGTATCAGGAGTTCCATAACTTCAACTGCACACGCCCCACACCATTACACAGCCTCCACCAGCTTGTACAGTCCCCTGCTGACATGCAGGGTCCATGGATTCGTGAGGTTGTCTCCATACCCGTACGCGTCCATCCACTCGATACAATTTGAAGCGAGACTCGTCCGACCGGGCAACACGTTTGCAGTCACTAACAGTCCAACGTCAGGGTTGGCGGGACCAGGCGAGGTATAACGCTTTGTGTCGTGCAGTCATCAAGGATACACTAATGGGACTTCAGCTCTGAAGGCACGTATCAATCATGTGAATGGTTCGCACGCTGACACTTGTTGACGGCCCAGCATTGAAATCTACAGCAATTTGCAGAAGGGTTGCACTTCTGTCATGTTGAACGATTATCTTCAGTCGTCGTTGGTTCCACTCTCGCAGAATCTTTTTCCGGCCGGAGCGATGTCGGAGATTTGATGTTTTACCGGATTCCTGATATTCACGGTACACTCGGGAAATGGTCGTACGAGAAAATGCCCTCATTCATTGCTGCCTCGGAGATTCTGTGTCCCATTGCTCGTGCGCCGACTACAACACCACGTCAGTCTCACTTAAATCTTAATAACCTACCATTGTAGCAGCAGTAACCGATCTACAACTGTGCCGGACACTTGTTATCTCATATAGGCGTTGCCGACCGCAGCGCCGTATTCTGCGTGTTACATATCTCTGTATTTGAATACACATGCCTATAGCAGTTTCTTTGGCGCCTCAGTGTAGACGATTTCCCCCCTCCATGAACTATGGACCTTGCCGTCGGTGGGGTAGCTTGCGTGCCTCACCGATTTAGACGTTCCGTAGGTGCAAACACAACGGAGGAATATCTGTTGAGAAACCAGACAGCAGCCTTTTCAGTAGTTGTGGGGGCGAAGTCTGGATGACTGACTCATGTGGCCTTATAACAACAACCTAAACGACCGCAAACGGCTCACAGCAACGGTAAACTATAGCCGTAATTTTTCCCGAGAACGTGCATTAAAAGTAAATGGTGATGGCGTCCTCTTGGGTAAAATTTCCGGAGGTAAAATAGTCCCTGATTTGGATCTCCGGGCGGGGACTACTTAGGGGTATGTCGTCATCAAGAGAAACAAAACTGGCGTTCTACGGGTAGGATCGTGGAACGTTAGATCCCTTAATTGAGCAGGTAGGTTAGAAAATTTAAAAACGGAAATTGATAGGTTGAAGTTAGATATAGTGGGAATTAGTGAAGTTCGTTGGCAGAAGGACGAGAACTTTTGGTCAGGTGAAAACAGGATTATAAATACAAAGTCAATAGGGGTAATGCAAATGGTTCAAATGACTCTGAGCACTATGCGACTTAACTTCTGAGGTCATCAGTCGCCTAGAACTTAGAACTAATTAAACCTATCTAACCTAAGGACGTCACACACATCCATGCCCGAGGCAGGATTCGAACCTGCGACCGTAGCGGTCGCTCGGCTCCAGACTGTAGCGCCTAGAACCGCCGGCCACTCCGGCCGGCAGGGGTAATGCAGGAGTAGATTTAATAATGAATAAGAAAATAGGAATTCGCGTAAGCTACTATGAACAGCATAGTGAACGTATTATTGTAGCCAAGATAGACACGAAACCCACTCATACCACAATCGTACAAGTTTATATGCCAACTATCACCGTAGATGATGAAGAGACTGGAGAAATGTATGACGAGATAAAATAAATTATTCAGATAGTTAAAGGAGAAGAAATTGTAATTGTGGTGGGGGACTGGAATTCTATAGTAGGAGAAGGAAGCGAAGAAAAAATAGCAGGTGAATACGGACTGAGGGAAAGGAATGAGAGAGGAAGCTGTCTGGTAGAATTCTGCACAGAGCATAATTTAACCGTCGCTAACACTTGGTTTAATGCTCATAAAAGAAGGCTGTATACGTGGAAGGGGCCTGGAGACAATGGAAGGTTTCAGACTCGTTATATAATGGTTAGACAGATATTTAGGAGCCAGATTTTGAACTACAAGACATTTCCAGGGGCAGATGTGGACTCTTACTACAATTTATCGCTTATGAACTGTAGATTAAAACTATAAAAGTTGGATAAAGGTAGGAAATTAAGGAGATATAAACTGGTAAGCTGAAAGAACCATAGATTGTTGAAAGTTTCAGGAGGAGCATTAGGCAACAACTGACTAGAACAGGGAAAAGGAAAACAGTAAAAGACGAATGTGTACCAGATGAAGTAGTGAAGGCAGCAGAGATCAAATACGTAAAATGACACGGCCTAGTAAAAATCCTTGGATAACACAAGAGATATTGAATTTAATTGACGAACGGAGAGAATTAAAAAATGCAGCAAATGAAGCACTAGGGGAAAGATAGGTACTGCCCACAGGACAATTAAAGAGGGTTTTAGGTAAAAGAGAAGCAGCTGAATGAATATGAAGAGTTCAGATGGTAAACAGGTCCTAAGCGAAGAAGGGACAGCTGAAACGTGGAAGGAGTGTATAGAGGATGTATACAAAGGAAACGAACTTGAAGGCAATTACAGAAAGGGAAGTGGACATAGATGAAGATGAAATGAAGGGTACGATTCTGCTACCTGAATTTGACAGAGCTCTGAAAGATCTAAGGCGAAACAAGGCGCCGCGAGTGGACGATACTCCGTCAAAACTCTTCCATCAGATGTACAAGACGTATGAGACTGTCGAAATATCCTCAGACTTCAAGAAGAATATAGTGATTCCAATAAAAAAAACCAGTTGCTGGAAGATGTGAAAATCACCTGCCAGTTTAATAAGTCATGGTTGCAAAATACTGTTACGAATTCTTTACAGAAGAACGGTAAAACTGATGGAAGCCGACCTCGGGAAAGATCAGTTTAGATTCCGGAGAAATGTGGGAACATCCAAGGCAATACTGACCCTACGACTCACCTTAGAAGATAGGTTAAGGAAAGACAAACATATTTTTTGCATTTGTGGACCAAAAAACAAATGGGAGATATAAGAGTCGAGCGGTATAAAAGGGAAGCAATGGTTCAGCAGGGAGTGAGACAGGGTTGTAGCCTATCCTCGATGTTGTTTAATCTGTACATTGATGAAACAGTAAAGGAAACCAAAGAAAAGTTTGGAGTAGGAATTAAAATTCAGTAATAGAAATAAAAACTTTGTTTCCCGATGACATCGTAATTCTGTGAGAGACAGCAAAGGACTTGGGAAGAGCAGTTGAACGGAATGGACAGTGTCTTGATTCGAAAATATCAGATGAACATTAACAAAAGGCAAACACGGATAGTGGAGTGTAGTCGAATTAAATCAGGGAATTAGATTAGGAAACGAAACAAAGTAGTAGACGAGATCTACTATTTGCCCAGCAAAGTAACTGATGATGGCCGAAGTAGACAGGATATAAAATGTAGACTGGCAAGGGCAAGAAAAGCATTTCTGAAGAAGAAAAATTTGTTAACGTCGAATATAGAGTTAAGTATTAGCAAGTCTTTTCTGAAGGTATTTGCATTGAGTGTTGCCATGTGTAGAAGTGAAGCTTGGACGATAAATAATTTAGACAAAAACGGTATAGAAGGTTTCGAAATGTGGTGTTACAGAGGAATGATGAAGATTTGATGGATCGATCATGAAACTAATGAGGAGGTACTGAAAAGTACTGGGGAGACAAGAAATTTGTGGTACAACTTAACCGAAAGAACGGATCGGTTGATAGGACACATTCCCAGACATCAAGGGATCACCAATTTAATATTGAAGGGAAATGTGGGGGGCAGAGGGAGACCAAAAGACGAATACAGTACGCAGATTTAGAAGGATGTAGGTTGCAGTAGTTATTCGGAGATGAAGGTGCTCGCGCAGGATAGAGTAACATGGAGAGCTGCATTGAAGCCGTCTTCTAACTGAAAACCACAGCAGCTGCAACTAAATATTTTTGTATTTTAGTTTATTTGTTCTCTGTCTCGCTTTTATACTAGGGCTTTCTCGCATGCGCATTTGCTGCTACTTGTGTCATTATGTGGAGCTCCTTCTCGTAGTTAGCTAAGCACATAGGAAATGTTCAAAGAAGTTTCTACCATTTTGTCCAGAATTATGAGGAGTCTACGTGGCAGAGACAGCCTGACACATCTCTTTTTTACTACGCTAACTCAATTAATCATTATTAGAGTAATGTTTGGAACAGTCAAGTTAAATTTGATACTAATTACATTTTCGAGCTGATGTCTGGAAACCAACAGCTGGGACGACGGGACGATATTACCACTGTGAGACTCCCAAAGGATACAGGCGGACTTCTGAGACCCCGCCCAGAAGGTGATGGATAACAGTTCTGACCATCCAGTCCAGCCAAGTTGCCGACCCCTATTCTTCCAGCCGACACCCTCCTGGCGGCCGCCGCAAACTTTTTCCATGAGCTATAGACACACAATGCACAATGCAAGACTCCATCTAAAATGTTAAATTCGGTGAAGCGTGGAGACGTACCCGTAGCAAATGTACACACAAAGAAAAAAATACAGAAAAAAACTACCCATCAGACCACGAAGGAATTATCCGAATGGGACGGAAATCGGTAGACGTGATGTACATGTAAAGACAAACAAATGATTACACTTTCAGAAAACTTAGATGACTTATACAAGAGTAAAAGCTTCACAGACTGAGCTCATCAGTAACGCGTTGGTCCACCTCTTGATTGACAGAGTCGTTAGATGTCTTCCTGAGGGATAACGTGCCAAATTCTGTCTAATTCACGCGTTAGATTCTCAAAACCCCGAAGCGGTTGGAGTGGTCCAAACGTTCTCAACTGGGTAGAGACCCAGTGACCTTGCTGGCCGAGACAGGGTTTCACAAGCAAGAAGACAAACAGTAGAAACTTGTTCCGTGTCTGGGCAGGCGTTATCTTGCTGAAATGTGAGCCCAGGATAACTTGCTGTGCAATAAAACGGAGCATAGAATATCGTCGACGTGCCGCTGTGCTGCAAGGGTGACAACTGATGACAACCAAAGTGGTCTTGCTATGAAATGAAATAGTACCTCACGCCACACTTCTTGTTTTCGGGCCGTATGGCGGGCGACAGTAAGCTTGGTATCCCGCTGCTGCCTGGGGCGTCTCGAGACACGTCGTCGTTGCTTATCGGGGCTCATTTCGAAACGGGACTCATCACTGAAGACAATTTTTCTCCAGTCAATAAGATTCCAGGCCAAGACGTGTTGCCTACAACCAGGAGTTGCAATTCCCCTCTAGGTGTCATCCGATGCACCCTTACGGCACAGTGGTATGTCGACGTATTCTATGCTCCGTTTTATTGCATTGCACCGGAAGTCATCCTGGGCTCACATTTCAGCAAGATAATGCCTGCCCTCACAGGGAACAAGTTTCTAATGCTTGTCTTCGTGCTTGTGAAACACCATCTTGGCCAGCAAGGTGATCTCTTCCCAATTGAGAGTGTTTGGAGCATTATTAGCAAGTCCCTGCAAGCAGTTCGGGATTTTGAAGATCTAACGCATAAATTGATCAGAATTTGGCAGTGTATCTCTCAGGAGGACGTGCAAAATTGTATCAATTAACGCCAAGCCGAATAACTGCTTGCATAAGGGGCAGACCAACTGTTTATTCAAGTGCTCAATTTGTGAATCTCTTTCTCTTGAATAAATGATTCCATTTTTGTGAAACTATAATCATTTGTTTGTCTGTACATGTACCGATTTCTGTACATGTACCGACTTCTCTACATGTAGCTATTTCTGTACATGTACAGATTTCCACCCCACTCGGTTGATTCCTTCGTGGTGGGTCGTTTTTTGTCTTAGAATGTAAACGCCCTCTTTTACAATTAGACCCAGGTACGTCAGATGGCCCTGCACTTGGCACTGTGTACTGTCCAGTAACTTTTCTGAAGGCAGGCTGGGGGAGGGAACCATTTAAACAGTTTATTATCTTCCTGCTAGACGTTAAATAAGCCAAATTATTCAGTTTTGTAACCTGTGCATTTTCGCTGCCGGGTAAAAGCCCGTTGTATCCACGTGACGCCAAGCTCTGGTGAGCTGAGGGATTCTTCCACAACAGGGAGGAAGTGAGCTTATTGGGCACTCTTGAAAGTGCTATTCGAGTGAGAAGTTTGGAGCTGTCTTGCTGAAATTTGAGCGCGGGAAGACAGCGCTTAGGTGGGCTGAAACGGAGAATCAAAAACGTAGGTTCGTGACCCACCATTTTTCGAAAAAGTGTAAGTGGAAAGCTGGCTGGGAGGAGAACGCTCTTTACGCAGTGCTTTGGTGGGTGAAAAACATTAGCTTAACAGTTATGCCGTTGGCCGCTACTGTGCAGAACTTTTCTATTGGTGACAGATTCTTTTGGTGCAGACTCGGTGCAGAGCAGGGACAGAAGAGGCGGCTGTTAGACGCTTCTTCTTTCTCAGGCTTAGAGCAGTACACGCTCTTCACTTCCTGACTACGAGCAGGGAACTTCGATTCCAGACGGAGCAGAGGCCTTTCTCTCGGGGACGCGGAAGGACGCAATGCAGCAGCAGGCAGAACTCCAACTTTAAAAGGCAGCCTGAGCATTGTCTGCCGATTTCCAGTGACAGCCACCCCATCCGCAGGCTACAATTCGACACAGTGAGGATTTAGAGCGACATCGACTGGTTAGAAAGATCTGAAGTTAGCCGTTTTCTGATACTTTAACATTCATGAAGACTCATGCAAGACCGCGCGAGCAGATATAGTTGCATGTTATTTTCGATTCATTTTGGCAGTGTCTTACAATCGCTGCATGTCTACTGCAGCAATTTGGATGCTGATTACGTTTGATCGCTGTTTCCTTTTCTCAAGACTTTCCCAAGTTAATTAATGCCAATTATCTCAAAAAGATGGTCTTAATACTTGTTCCTTTTATCGTGTGCTGAATTAAATCCTATGTTAATGCTATTTATTGACCTATGCACACTGAATACGATTGGAATAAATTTTGGATTCATTGAGCCAAGATTTTAGTTTAGTAGTTTTTTCGTGCAGTGAAGGCCATCACCCATGACTCAGTTACCAAGCCACCCCTTTGATGTTAAATTCGTTGCGCGAGAGGCATTAATTTGTTAGTTGCGTTCAGTAGGGAGCGATCTGGCTCTCAGTAGTCCAGCTGATGCAGATCGAATAGTCTACTGGAAGGAATGCGCTTATGTTCGGTTGCTACTTCGCAACTCTGCTGTTGTACAAGGTGTGTGAGAAAAGTAGTGCGAATGACAACACCGTGAGCGCTCTGGCAACGCTGTGTTGTTCTACTGTATTCTGTTCATCATAAGAATAAACCTGATGTAAACATTACGCAATGTATTCTTCCGCGTTTGCTTCAATCTCATTGGATTTCGTTTCACATGGAGTGGAAGCCAAGTTTTGACCGGTACAGTTCAAGTACGGTCATAAGGTTACGTTTTATGCTGTGTTACATTCACATAAACTGAGCGATAATGTGCAGGACAATAGCTTTACCGGCGCACTAAACTTGGACAGCACTGGCGAACCAGCGGTCTAACTAGCCTGCGATAATGTGAGCAGTCGCAGTTCAGACGTAAAAATAAATGTAAATATCGTATGACTAGGGCCTCCCGTCGGGTAGACCGTTCGCCGGGTGCAAGTCTTTCAATTTGACGCCACTGCGGCGACTTGCGCGTCGATGGGGATGAAATGATGATGATGATTAGGACAACACAACACCCAGTCCATGAGCGGAGAAAATCTCCGACCCAGCCGGGAATCGAACCCGGGCCCTTAGGATTAACATTCTGTCGCGCTGACCACTCAGCTACCGGGGGCGGACTCAGACGTAAAAACAGACGAGCAAAGAAACAATATAGTTTCGAATGTCATTTAATTTTTAAAGAGACTGAAATAATATTCGGCAAAACTCCAGCACTACCACGCGCTTCTTAGGTGTGCAGACGGAAAGCATAAAATGCTCTCGTTCTCACCTGACGTAGTATTCTAATTACAAATAAGAGTGACGAAAATTCCTAACTTAAACTCAGGGTAATTTTTCAGAGCGAGCTATGAGTGATGCAAAATACTGCAAGTATTAATTACAGTCAGTCAGCCGTCTGATAATCACGTCCGGCAGCTTAACAGTCTTGTTATTTCTCGGGCCAAATCCCTTAACTTGGGTCCAGATCAGTTCTCGTTGGGTTCATATTGTAACGGTTCAGCGGCAAATGTAAAAATGCAGCACATGTATGGTGGGCTCGACGCTGTGAAAAATCATTGTTTTTCGTGTTTCTACGACACATATCTACATCTGTGGTATAAAACAATGGACATAGCCCAACTGAAGAGTATTTTGTTTTTCATTTTTGCCTTAAAAATTAAATTGTTATATTTTCATAATTTAAGCAACCTTTATTAACAGTCTTTCATAAAATATCGATAACTGAGAATTTATATTTGAAATGCAAACAGGAATTTCGCGTGCAATATGTAATTAGAAACAAGAAGACGTGCGTTATTCATAAAAAATGATGATGAACTTTGCAGTTAAAATTGAATTAGAAAAAAAATTGCCATAGGCGAGACTTCAACTTTCAAACCATTTACTACAGGAAGTTACGCAGCGACTAGGCTACCGATTCCGCTACGCAGACGTTTGCGATTAGGTTTCAACTGAATCTAATATACCTGGTCGGAAAACTTGAAAGCCGATTATCTCTGGAAATTTATGACAAATATTAAGAACAAACTATTTCTCGGCACTATTTAATCGTGTTCCACACGCGTGTTTCACTACGGAACAGAAGGCAGCTCAGTCATTTTCATACTGCATATTAACAGCGCGACAATCAGAGCACAACAGTGCAAAGGTTGTGATTATGCACGATTTTTGAAATGATTGGCATCCGGTAATCCGTTCAGAGATGTCTGAATGTGTGGAAGAATGGTGGCGCATTCAGCCAGTGTTATTTACCATTACTATTATCTGTATGGATAAATTGCCTAACAAAAAACATCAGTATCTTTCTGATGCTATTCGCGATCGTTGCAGTTACATGCGGAGTGTTCGTATCACTATAAAATTGGCGCGAAATGCTGGAAGACTGGCTTATTACAAACACTTGATGCAACGAATGACAACTGATCTTCCCTAGAAATAAATAGTGTAATACTGTAGTTCAGTACACGTACTGGTAAATATGTGAAGATGGTAAATATTGTTTGGTTTTATCATCGTCGACAAAACGTGGAATCCGTCACTAACGTCAGATTTGTAGGAGTATCCACCCTAAGCAATTTCAAGTGGCGCGATCATACACACTAATGATCAAAACTATCCGGACATATATTAGTGTACATGAATATGTGGTGTGTCCATCCTTTGCCTTTGTGGAGCCTTGAACTCGGGGGGGGGGGGGGGGGGGGGAGGTGGGGGGGCACATTCAATGAGATGTCTGAATGTGTGGAAGAATGGTGGCGCATTCTTTCTCAAGAGCTGAAACCAGAGAAGGTGGTGATGTCAATGTTCACCTTAACAGTTTTTCCTTGGTTTCAGGTTGGGACTCTGGGCAGGCCAGTCCATTTCAGAAATGTTAATTGTTCACACACCATACCTCACTGACGCTGCTTTACGACAAGGTGCATTCTCACGCTGATACAATCATCGTCTCCGAACTGTTCCTCTACTGTACGCAGTACATAATTTTGTAAAATGTGCTCATATTCATGCGCATTTGGCGTTTTTTTAAATGCAGTAAGGGGATCTTCATAAACAACACCCCTTGAGTAACACAGCACTTCCTCCTTAATTCACTGTTGGCTTTATACTTGATGACGGGTACCGTGCTTACAGCCGTTTGCCAAACACAAATCCTTCCATCGGAGAGTATAACGTAATTCAAATCTCTCGTCATCTGCTGTCCTGTGGCTGTACTTTTTCCACCACCTCAAGCGTCGCTTAACACTGGCTACAGACATTGTGGCTTGTAAGGAGCGGGTCGAGTTGGGTTGTTTGGGGGAGGAGACCAGACAGCGAGGTCATCGGTCTCATCGGATTAGGAAAGGACAGGGAAGGAAGTCGGCCGTGCCCTTTCAAAGGAACCACCCTGGCAGTTGCCTGGAGCGATTTAGGGAAATCACGGAAAACCTAAATCAGGGTGGCCGGACGCGGGATTGAACCGTCGTCCTCCCGAATGCGAGTCCAGTATGCTAGCCACTGCGCCACCTCGCTCGGTTTGTGAGGAGCCTCTCGATCATTGTACAATACCACATTATTTTTGAGTTGCTGCAAATACTCATTGTGTTAACTGGACTGCTGGTAGCAATTTATAACACTTGACTAATAACCTCCGCTGATTTCATGAGATTATTTACAACCATCTTTCGCAATACTTGACGGTTCCTGTTCTACTGTACTTCATCACAGTGAATAATCTCATATCATCAGAGCGACGAAAGTTCCGCGAAGGAAACGAAGGCAACAGTGATTTACGTGGGAAGACAAGACCGTGTCTATGAACGTAGTTCGGGATTAAGAATTCTGAGGATATAACACACATGATAGATTATTCTTGAAGAAACAACTTAGCGAAGATCACTAGTAATTCTTTTTATTAGTACGACTTGCTTCTACAGATAACGCTGTCACCATAGCATCTTGTACATGTTTGTTGCAAAATTGAAAGTCATATAGTGATGCTACATCAACCATATGTAACACATGTTGGATATTAGCACGACAATAAAACTGATGTAGTTTTGACTGTTCCTTCGCGTTTCTGTTTCACAAACACATCACCAACAGTCGACCGGGGAAGCTTTAGAAGGGCTAAATTGTCCATGATGGATCCTGTCACGCGTGTCACATCCATTGAGTAGTCCACGTTCGAAGTGACTGAGCTCTCCTGATTGACTCTTTCTGCAGTTACTGCTTCCCTACTGACGACACAATACACCCCGCCTCCTTTTATACTGTCGGGTGCCCTTCTCATTACATCCGGTGGTTATCTCCGCGTTACATAAGGGTGTTGGGATACATTTGTTCAGATGGTGGAAATTTAAGGTGAAGGTATACGACAAACTGGAATTCATTGGAAGTGTAGTTCCTCTACGAAGGAAGTTGTTTCTATGACCGACTCTTGACGATTTTCTTCAGACATTTACCATTTTGGGTTCATAGAAAAAATTTAGAGGATAACTGTAAAGAAATTTTCAACGCCCTTAATTGGAATCTGCAATAGGAAAGACGTTGTGCAACGCATAAAAGCTCTCTCTTAAAATCTCGAGACCGGCGCAAGTTAAGTAACGTATTACGCCCACCCGCGTACGTCTCAGGTTACGAATGACTACCGCAAAATACAGTATTAGGTACAGATGTACTAACTATTCGTGGCGCACGAAAATTTGTGCCGGACCGGGACTGGAACCCCGGTTTCCCGCTTATCGTGAGCGGTCACGTTAACCATTGTGGCTCTATGTGCACGCTTCTCAGACCGATCACAACCTCTATGTGCCACACTGTCTACAACCCGTAATCCTCGCAACATGCATGTATGTCTGAAGAAAAAGACATTGTAAAATATACTGAAGCGCCAAAGAAACTTATATAGAGATATGTAAACAGGCAGAATACGGCGCTGCGGCGGCAACGTCTATATAAGACAAGTGTCTGGCGTAGCTGTTAGATAGGTTACGGCTTCTACAATGGCAGGTTATCAACATTTAAGCGAGTTCAAACGTGGTATTATAGTCGGCGCACGAGCGATGGAACACAGCTACTCCGAGACAGCGATGGTGGGGATTTTCCGGTACGACCATTTCACGGGTGTACCGTGAATATCAGGAATCTGCTAAAACATCAAATCTCCGATATCGCTCCGTCCGGAAGAAGATCCTGCTAGAGCGGGCCCAACGACAACTGAAGAGAGTCGTTCAACGTGACTCACGTGCAACCCTTCCGCAAATTGCTGCAGATTTCACTGCTGGGACATCAACAAGTGTCAGCGTGCGAACCATTCAACTAAACATCATCGATACGGGCTTTCGGAGCCGAAGGTCCACTCGTGAACCCTTGATGATTGCACGACACAAATCTTTACGCCTCGCCTGGGCCCGTCAACACAGACATTGGACTGCTGATGACTGGAAACATATTGTCTGGTCGGACGATTCTCGTTTCAAATTGTATCGATCGGATGGACGTGTACGGGTGTGGAGAAAACCTCATGAGCCCATGGACCCTGCATGTCAGCAGGGGATTGTTCAAGCTGGGGGCTCTATAGTTGCTCTGTAATAGCCCTATAGTGGTGTAGGGCGTGTGCAGTTAGAGTGATATGGTATAACCCTGCTTTTACCTAAATAACAGAAAACCCTGTCTCTATGTTTCCACGTATACTATACCCCAATAGAACAAATAGTCCTGTCAAGGAAAAAGCCACGTATAACCCTCTTACTAAAATTTAGTTTAGTTTCCAAATATTGTACACTATAGGGGGGTAGTCCTGTTAATAGGACAAGCTAATCAATAGAGTAACCCTTTATATAGGATTTGACCGTGTGTTGTGTCATTCCGTTCTTTTCCTAAGATCTTACCCAGTGGTTAGAAAGAAACGCAGTATGAACAGTATTATAATGAAGCTAGGAAAACTCAGTTCCAATTTCATTTAGTGGTTTAAAATATGTACTAACGGACGCCAGCCTATCCAGACAATGAAACAGTGAGTATTGGAAAAGCAGAAGGATGAATTTTGCCTATTTTCCTGCTACTGTTTAAGTTGCTTCCTCAAATAAATATTACTCCACGTAATCAATGTTGGACTGCACCCTTATACAATACGTTTTTAAAAGAGAAAAAGTCCAGTAGACAACTTCAAGAATGCTAAAAAAATTTGGCCCGGGGGGACCTTTAGAAAAGCACTTTCCATAATCAACAAACTTAAATACTAAAATATTTAGATACTAAAGCGCACATTTTTTTATACTGAACATTTCACTTCAAGAGAACCTCCTTCTTACTGAAATTTACTTTTAAAAGCTATTATTCTTTGAACTAACTCTGTATAGTCATTTAGCAGATTCTAGTAACTTGACTACACTCTGATTGAATTTTAAGTACGCAAACACTCCACAATAGTTAAGAAAACACAAAATAAAGTTCAAGAATTATTATTAAAACACAGTTTAAATTAATGGTTCACGCTGTAAAAAAGTAAAAATACAAAAAAAATCTTGTCTGGTGGCTGTAGGCTTGGATGTGGCGAACAATTATGACGGCTAAACTATCCACAATACGGCCTGCAAGTATCTTGCTGCATGGGCTCAATCTCTCTTCTTGGCGTCGCTCAGGTTTACATACAGTAGACCAACAACTCGCAGCTATGCCGTAAGCCGTTTGCAGTCTTTATCCGAGGCATTTTTGTGCAAAGTTGCTGGCAAAGCTTCTTGTGCTCCACGAAGGTGTTGCCTCAATCACTGCTGCCTACAGACTGTGTGACTTACTTCCCGCGCTTGCTCTAGGTAGCGAGCCAATTCGCCCTTGCCACCTTTTCTACCCCCCAGAGCCATTTTCGTTTAAAAAAAAAATCACACTGGCTTTTACATAACATCTATTTCTTTCATTGTTCCTAAGCGTGACCATTTCTTAAATTGTCAAATTTACATCAACATGAACAATTTACACACACAAATATTTTTAAATACAAAATGTCATCAGAAAATTATTCAACGTAATAAACAATTTACACAGTATTTTACTTTCATTACTCATATACAGTGCAAAGAACTTCAAACTCCAGTATAGCACACTTTGCTTTACATCTACAGAAAAATAATACCAATATGAGAAAATTTTAAAGCAAAAAAATTATAAAAATTTAAATGAACCATAATGGGATTCCGATACGGCTCGTGACAGGTGACGTACGTAAGCATCCTGTCTGATCACGTTCATTCATTCATGTTCATTGTGAGCCGGCCGCTGTGGCCGAGCGGTTCTAGGCGCTTCAGTCCGGACCTGCGCTGCTGCTACGGTCGCAGGTTAGAAAATCCTGCCTCGGGCTTGGATGTGTGTGATGTCCTTAGGTTAGTTGGGTTTAAGTAGTTCTAAGTCTAGGGGACTGATGACCTTTTTAAGTCCCATAGTGCTTGGAGCCATTTGATTTGTCCACTGTGCATCCAACGGACTTGGGCAATTCCAGCAGGACAATGCGACACCCCATACTTCCAGAATTGCTACAGAGTTTAAACACTCTTCCACTGGTCACCAAATTTCCCAGATATGAACATTATTGAGCATATCTGGGACGCCTTGCAACGTGCTGTTCATAAGAGATCTCCACCCCCTCGTAGTCTTGCGGATTTATGGACAGGCCTACTGGATTCATGTTGTCAATTCCCTCCAGCACTACTTCATACATTAGTCGAGTCCATGCCACGTCGTGTTGCTGCGCTTCTGCTTGCTCGCGGGGACCGTACACGATATTAGGCGCGCGTACCAGTTTCTTTGGCTCTTCGGTGTATAAATAAGAATGACTATCAGCATACGAAAAAGTCAGCACGGAGGCGAATCATTCACAGATGGGAAAGAGGGTAATTGATACTGGCACGTCAGATAACTTCACTCACCGTATTGTATCGGACGGAGACTTCCTGGAGATGAGAACAATTAATTGTGCATCCCCTTCTGATAAATCAGGTAGGAGCCTGGTTCTCGAGAGCGGCGCTGTTCTTTTAGATCTTAAAGTGAAAAATGCCTGTGAATAATCAGTCAATGTAGATCGTAGTTATTGCCATTCTTTTTAGTTTTCGAATTGTGACCTAATCTTTCGATTCTTTGCCCACTGTTCCAGAACTATCTATCTCACTTCATTACATTTTTCTATCACCTTCTCGTCAAATATCTGTTTAGCAGTACCTCCTTAATTTCTTGTAGATGTCTTCATTCATGAAATATTTTATTTTTTAAATTTCATCCAACACTTCTCTGTTTTTTTTTATAACAATTGACTTCTTTCTCCTACAGCACTTTTTTAACTGTTCACCATACCTCTGTTATGTTATTGTTCTACGGCGCATATAGTAAGAATGATGTAATATTATTTGTTTATTTGCTCTGTCTTAATAATGTTTACCGTTAAAGAATCTAAAAAAAGTTATTTAAGAGTGAAGCTTCCTTTGAGATTAAAGTTTTAGCGATAAAGAGGTAATCGAGGAGAAAGTGTCTTAATCTTTTTATCGAATGTTAAAGGTAACCTCCTGTCAGAGCTATAATTTATTTCATCGGGATAAACTGGCAAATTGTTTAATATGATGTACATGCTATAATTTAAAATGCCTGATGTCAACTTCTTGCTGATCGCTATACGTTAAAAAAAACTGCTGCATACTTCAGGCACTTATTAGCAGGCTTCTTGAGAGATAAAACTCATCGCATCTTACCATGGCTGACGTTTACTATGAACCATTGGGATTCGGAGGGTGATCGTTCTGTATACGAATCCATGGTTCTCGTTCTTTCACCACCAGTTATGACTCCTGAAGCACTATTCAAGCGACCCAGCGCATGTACCCGTTACACATCATGTACAGCTCCATTCCCCGAAAACGAAGGCTTGGGATGCAGGTGCCATTCTACTGACCGCCAGTGAACATGAGAATTTGTGGAAACTGAAGCCGCAGACGAAGTCGTTAAGAATGGCTGCGGGGAAAATATTGCGGCTCAATATCTCGCCCTTTTACCTCGCTCTTGAGTCATACGGTCATGTGCCAATGAGAGGAAAAGCAGCTCTCCCTTCCATTCGGGTGTCATCACTGATTCTAGCATGCCTCACTGTCCTATGAAGCATGAATTTCCTGCTTTCGTAAAAGGAATGTCCACTGCGCAATGACGGTGATGTATAGAAATCTATTTTTGCACGTGAACAATCAGGCGTATTAACTGAAGCAATGCTTGTATCTTTGTTCAGATGTCCATTTGTATTTGAATGTTACAAATACTTTTATTAACTGTATAAATAACTTTAGGTTTTGTGTTACTGAGGACAAATGTGAGGGCGGACGTGTGAGTGCATGAGAGTGAGTGGAACCCATTTTAAGAAACATTTTATGCTGCAGTTTAGGTACTTTAGCAACGTACGCCTTGGATTGTTTTAGTAAGGGAGCTAATAGCCGAGCTGTTGAGCATCAAAAACTCGTACTCATCCGTGAAGCTCGTTCGACATATGTAAGTATGCTGACGAGAATTTGAAGCAGCAAAAGTTATAAGGTGTACAGAAAATTTATTGCGTGACGCGGTAACAAGTCTAAAGATATACTTTTAGGAAAGGTAAACATGAAGTGGGAACTTAAAGGAAATGAAATCGCAGACAAACTTGGTAAAAATGGGTACATGCAGGGTTTCGTGGCTCAATGCGTCGTCCTTATGCATGCAGCGATTTGGTTGTTGAGCGGACTTACAGAAATCCACGTAATAGAGAACGTTAGCTATTCTGTTACACTTTTCTGAACATATACTACGTCGACTAGTTGCCACACGTCGTCCATTATGACGCACTATCTTCTATTACAAATAATTTCTTCGATGAAATCTCATATTTGAGAAAGTATTCTGTACAATCGTATCTTCAGTGTCATTTGACGTTGTGGAAGACAGACTACGCTTGTTCGCGTGCGCTTGCTGTTAGCTAGGTATCGCGCTCTTGTTGTTGTAGTTTGGGTTTAGGGATCTCAACAGAACAGTCATTAGCGACCATACTAGTGCTGTGTGTACAATATGAAGCTGAGAATCAGAGAACGTAGCTGAATAGTATTTTTTATAAGAGAAGTGATGTTGAAATGTTCCTCAGTTTGTTTCATTAACCTACTCCCGATACGGAAACGTCCTCATGTTTAACAAAGCTTACTGCCTTTGACAACATCGGACTGCATGTTTCAAGTATGTATATCCTTGGATTTTTGTTTTTTAGTTTCGTTGGGAGGTACTACGGTGATACTTTCAAGATCTGAACTTGTTACAGACTTTTCTCTCGCCCGGGCGACCGCTACGGTCGCAGGTTCGAATCCTGCCTCGGGCATGGATGTGTGTGATGTCCTTAGGTTAGCTAGGTTTAATTAGTTCTAAGTTCTAGGCGACTGATGACCTCAGAAGTTAAGTCGCATAGTGCTCAGAGCCATTTGAACCATTTTTTTTCTCTCGCTTTTGCGTACTCCGTTACTGTTTCAGCTCATTCTCCAGCTGTGATCAGACTAAGTATCCTAGCTACTGCAAATTCCGACTATTTTCGGTAGCATTGTACTTTATGTCCTTCTGTAGTCTCCTAAGAGTGCTATTTCTGTTTACAGTGCAAAAGTCAGCAAAGTAACGGTTGCGTAATACTTGACAGTGTTTGAAAATTGCGACATCCAGAAGAAACAGGGTTGTGAACCATCTTACTGTGTTGGGTGGCAAGAAATGCTATGGGAGATACCCGACTTGTTATTACTCTGTGAAACTCTTTAGTGCGTGTTTACATTACGGTTTTGCTCGTATTTAATTTTGGGAAATGTTCAACTTTACAGTCAGTTACGAAACCCCAGTGCATAGAAAGAATCTGTGAAATTCAGTGTCGTCTGTAGCAAGAGAAGTTATACTCCGAAACTGACCATTTCTGGTCTTAGTCTCATTTACTTTAATATTTTTCTTCCTCATAGGTCAGAAATATATTCCTAAAATTTTGTTCGTTAATTTCATTACACCCAGTTCACCATTTGAGCTGTCCTATCACACTACTTTGATTGAGTAACAGAGTCACTAAACTGACTGGTGCGTATGAAGAACTCTACCCAAATTCAAGTTCAAAAATGGTGCAAATGACTCTAAACACTATAAGACTTAACATCTGAGGTCATCAGTCCCCTAGAGTTAGAACTACTTAAACCTAATTAACCTAGGGACATCACACACATCCATGCCCGAGGCTGATTCGAACCTGCGACTGTAGCAGCAGCGCGGTTCCGGATTGAAGCGCCTAGAACCGCTCGGTCACAACGGCCGGCCAGATTCAAGTGCGCGACGGTTTCGTACGTTTCCATGCCTCCCGTCTATAAGACTGTATGCCTGCCTACCTTTCGACATTATTTACTCGGGCTGTGAACTGTTCATTCACGAAATTAACGCGCCGTTCTCGTCGCTACCTTCCAAATGATATTGCACGTTACTATCTAGCGTGTATCTAATATGTATCAACTTTTTTCAGTTGCTCTTATCGTGGGGGACTAACAGTTTGCAAATTTCACGGCGTTACGCCCTGGGCACAACGAAACCGAAACTCAGAAACTATTGGACATTTGTTACTCAACCTCAGTGCACAGCTACGCCTTGACGAACAACTGTACTGTCGTTCGCCCGGAAAATTCCATGGATGGTCATGTCATGTCAGTATCCAATAATTTTGACGTAATATAAGTCAAGAGCGGTCTATCGCTAATGGACCAGGTAATTTGTTTTTCCAACGCATTACAAGAAACCGAAAAGAAATGTCCACACTAATAAGTTTTCGCATATTTTAGCTCATTAAGAGAATAAGCACAAACATTTCCGCGAAAGAGTTTCAACTACGACATTTGCTGTACAAATTATGCAGCCAGGACCACACTGTATTTGTAACACATCTGAAGATGAAAATAAAATAAAAAATAAGATTAAAATAAATTTATACAGAATGTCCCAGGAGAACGGTCAATATTCAGCGCATGACAGGCACGACCATTTGAGACAAAAAAATTCATATGGATATATGCCCTATTCCGAATTGTAGTGCTAAATGTTGTATAAATCGTGTGAACATAACAATGTACTGAATATTACAGAAAATAAATAACAATGTACATTAAATTTGTTCTATCTCGAAAGCCATTTGCAATAGGGCATATGTCCATATGAAGTCTTTTGCTTCAAATGATCGTTCCTTTCACATACCAGAATATTTATTGACCATTCTTCCTTGGACACCCTATCTAAGTTCACACAGAGCACTTAATAGCGTATAACAAATCAAAACAATACACTCTGATACTGTGTAACAAATACAGTTACTGCATATTATTGAGGAAAAAATATAAGAAACGATAGAAATCCTCTATTTTGTAATGGAGTGATATTGAGACGTTATCAAGATGAAAGATGGCTTCCGAAAGATAAAGATTAAAAAACACATAGATATGCCACTATCGCATGACAAACAATCCATCGTATGGTACAGAAATTTTCCGTGGCGATAGGCACTCAGTTACATGTGCAGGCTACAATTTCTCAATAAGTTCTTGGTTATTTTGTAGGCGTTTATATTTTATGATGCGAGGAAACTGGTAACATTACTGGGAAGTTCGTCTTTCAGTTTGTTTAGCCTCCTGCCCAAAGTTATTTGTTGATTGAAATACCACTCCCATGAACAGAATGTGTAATTTAAATTACCTTCTAGTGATGAGTCGCATGAAAAAGTTGGCGAATCTGTAACGAATATACTGTGGGGGCGACTGGGGACGTTCCATCACTGACATAATGCTTTGTCAGTAAAGCTGGATACCGTCTACCACATGTCCAAGCCGAAAACCACCCTCTTCTGGAGAAGGAGCAGGTTGCAGATTTATTACGGTACCCCCCCCCCCCCCCGCCTCTCTACAATCGAGATCCTTTCGAGTCCTCTTTCCGTGCGTTGATTGTATACCACTGATGGTAGCTATTAAACTGTTACACCTATGACAGTTTTCATTGAAGAACTGATCCGAAAGCAGATTCTGGAATACTCACCTTCATTTCCTCTTCTGTCTTCGTCTTATAGTTCTACATAAATTATATCGACGAGCCCTGTTTCGTAGCGGCGTAACAGTGGTTTAGTGCAGGAGCTCTCATTATTCTTCCATACGCTAGAGGTGTCAGACCAACAGAGATGATTCAGTTTCATTGCAAAATTATAACCAAATCTGGATCGAAATGAATCCACCCAAAGAATCGTCAAATATTGTGACAACTTTTATTGAGAGATTTATTGCTTGCCAGTGTGGCTATGAAGACCGTCGAACAACTGACCGGATCGACATTATAGTGCGGAAGCGGACACATGGTGGTCATGCCCGTTGTCTAGAGTGGTCGAGTATGCCCAGCGATGACAAAGTACGGGCTTCGGCGCGTTGGTTCGTGATAACAGTGCTTACCACGCCGGTCGCGGATCCTCGAGAGAAACGGCAAACGGTGTAGTGGAAATGACGTACCCGCACACCCGTTAACGTCGGTAATGTCAGCGGGAACTCAGGAGAAAGTTCTGAAAATAACAGTAGCGTGAGGAGGCGCCGATATGGAACTGAAAAGCCAACGGATCCTTAAAAAGGCAAGAGCAGCTATGGATTAACGTGTAAATCATATTCAGTTTGCACGGAGTGACGTCTTTGTACATTAAAATAAAGAAAAAATGTTACCCTCTGCTTAAGTTTACCCAATACACTTCACAACCAAAAGTGGGAACGCATCAATGTTTTGACCAGCATTGTGTTGTATGAGTCCTCTTAGTAGCCTACATGACGCTTCATTTCACCAGCATAAATGATTCGACAAACTCTTGATTAGCTGAAGGTTCAGTGACTTCCTGTTTAAGTCTAATCGAATGTGAAATTATTGTCTAACAACATTTAAAGACGGTATCGAGCCTCGCCGACACACCTCGTAATTTTTCTCGGTTCACGCGGGGGAAATAAAGAAAATAGAAGTCATTCTGATCACACCGCAATTTCATATATAGTCACTTCTCACGTCATTTCCTCTACACCTTTTGCCTCTTCTCTCTAGGTGCCGCATCCTGTGTGGAAACATGGTTATCTTGAAGCCACCGTATCGGTGGCTGGAGGTATTTCGTATAACTTCCAGACGCGTAAAAATAAATGAAGTCCGCCGAATAAAATTCTGGACGTGTAAGAGGGAATTAGCATACAGAAAGCCACGAAAACGGGAGCTATGGACAAATTGCTCGCTTGCATAGGGGAGGAGAGAGAATGGGGCGAAAACATTTACCTGACACGAACAACCTTTTTCAACATAAATAACGACGAGGTCTTCAGTTCCAAAACCGGTTCTGATGCAGTTCTCCAGGCTAGTCTATCCTATGCAAGTCCCTTCATCTCTGAATAGCTACTGCAACCTACATCTAGTTGGTCCTGATTACCGTATTAAAGCCTGCTAAACTGAGATCACAAAAGTCATGAGATACTTCCTAATATCGTGTCGGACTGCCTTTTCCCCGGTGTAGTGCAACAAATCGACGTGAAATGGACTCAACAAGTTGTTGAAAGTCCTCCACAGAAATACTGAGCCATGCCGCCTCTATAACCGTTCGCTATTGCGCAAGTGTTGCCCGTTCAGGAGTTAGTACACCAACTGACCTCGCGATTATGCCCAATAAATGTTCGATGGGTTTCACGTCGGGCAACCTGGGTGCCAAATCATTTGCCCAGAATGTTCTTCAAACCAATTGCGAACAATTGCGGCCCGGTGACATGGCGCATTATCATCCATAAAAACTCCATCGTTGTTCGGGACCATGAAGTCCATGAATGGCTGCAAATGGTCTCCATTTAAACGAGAGAAACCTTTTCCAGAAGTGATCGGTTCATTTGGGTCAGAGACCCCAGTCCATTCCATGTAAACACACAAAAAAAAAATGGTTCAAATGGCTCTGAGCACTATGGGCCTTAACATCTGAAGGTATCAGTCCCCTAGAACTTAGAGCTACTTAAACCTAACTAACCTAAGGACATCACACACATCCATGCCCGAAGCAGGATTCGAACCTGCGACCGTAGCGGTCGTGCGGTTCCAGACTGAAGCGCCTAGAACCGCTCGGCCACACCTGTCGGCCAGCATAATGGAGCCATCACAAGCTTACACAGCACCTTATTGACAACTTGGGTCATTGGCTTCGTGGGGTCAGTGCAACACTCGAACCCTACCATGAGCTCTTACCAATTAAAATCCGGACTCATCTGATCGGGCAGCAGTTTTCCAGTCGCCTACGGTCCAACACATGTAGTCACGAGCCGAAAAGAGGCGCTACAGGCGACGTTGTGCTGTTAGCAAAAGCACTCGTGTCGGTCGTCTATTGCCATCGCACATTAACAACGAATTTCGCCACTCTGTCCTAACGTACACGTTAGTGGTACGTTCTACAGGGGTTTCAGCGGTTATTTCAATAAGTTTTGGTTGTCTGTTAGCACTGACAACTCTACGCAAGCGCCGCTGCTCTCGATCGTTAAGTGAAGGCCGTCGGCCACTGCGATGTCTGTTGTGAGAGGTAATTGGTATTCTCGGAGCATTCTTGTCACTGTGGATATCGGAATACTGTATTCTCCAACGATTTCGGAAATGGAATGTCCCATGCATCTAGCTCCAACTATCATTTCGCGTTCATAATCTGCTAATTCCTGCCGTGTGGCTATTATCAGCTCAGAAACCCTTTCACATGAATCACTGGTTACAAATGACAGCTCCGCTACTGCACGCAATACCGCTACCATCCGTATATGTGCATATCGCTATCCCACAAATCTTGTAACCTGAGTGTATTTTTACCCTTTACTTCTCTCTGTTACCAAACTGACGATTCCTTGAAGTTTCATGATGTGTTCCATCAACCAAACCCTTCTTTAATCAAGTTGTGCGATAAATTTCTTCTTTGCTCAGTTCGATTCAGTACCTTCTCATTAACATCCGATCTGCTCATCTAATTTTGAGCGTTCTCCTCTAGCATCCAATTGCAAATGCCTCTGTTCTCTTCTTGACTGAACTATTTATATTCCACGTTTCATTGCCGTACAAGGCTACACTCCAGACAAATACCTTCAGAAAATACTTCCTATTGTTTATATTTACATTTATATTCCATATAAATAAATTTCTCTTTTTCATTAATTCTTAGCTTGCTATTGGCAGTCTGCATCCTCAGTCAATTTGCTGCTCAAATAGCAAACTCTTCTACTACTGCCGGCCGAAGTGGCCGTGCGGTTAAAGGCGCTGCAGTCTGGAACCGCAAGGCCGCTACGGTCGCAGGTTCGAATCCTGCCTCGGGCATGGATGTTTGTGTTGTCCTTAGGTTAGTTAGGTTTACCTAGTTCTAAGTTCTAGGGGACTAATGACCTCAGCAGTTGAGTCCCATAGTGCTCAGAGCCATTTGAACCATTTTTTCTTCTACTACTTTTGGTTTGTAACTCCCTACTCTAATTCCCTCAGCATCGCGTGATTTAACTCCAGCTTATTGTATTCCATTACCCTTGTTTCCGCAACCGCAAAAAAATTTCGTCTGTTCAAAAAATGAAATTTTATTTTGTGCAGTACAGACGCATTTACAACGGAGCTGTAGAAGCTTAGAATTTCTGAATTTTTGTAGCACTAACCGAGTTTGACAGCGGTTTAAAACTGAGAGTCTACATGCACGGTATGGAAGTTCACCACCTCAGCGGGGCCCCAGCTTACACGTGAGATCCTTTCACGCCCCGCGTCACGTCAACTGCTAACAGGGAAATTCAGCTTGCTTCGCGATAATTCGCTCTCTGCGTCACTCCTAGCCACACAGGACACACAGTTTCATAAGCCTCTTTTTTACTCGTTCACCCAGCTAGGTAGCTGGTGGTTCCTTTTAATTACTTTTTTATCAAATGGCTTTGGACAGTTGCTCGTACAGTCAAGTGTATAGTTCGGAAATATGAGGCAAAATTAAATTGTGGTTAGGTCTCTGGATTGACTTTTCGGGGGAAGCAGAGGTCCAAATTTCTGTCTAGCCATCCAGATTTGGAGTTTCTGTATTTCCTTTAAGTAGCTGAAGGTAAAGCTGGAATAGATCATTTGAAAAGAGCAAAGCAGATTTCTTTTTCCACCCTTTTCAAAGCCGAGAATGTACCTCATCAGCAATGTCATCGCCGTCGGTGGGACGTTAATTCGTAAACTTACCAACAAAATTTCTAAACTTTCTCAGTGTTCCCGAAAAGCTTCGAAACAATAGCTTAGAAGCAGAAATATTAACCAGAAGAGAAAAAGGCGAGTAAATATTCATGCCATGAACGCCACTTCTTCAAAATAACTTACCGAACAGTTTTAAAAGACTCTAATTTGCAGGAAAATAAGCGTACAGTTGTCATTGTTGTTGTGGTCTTCTATCTGAAGACTGTTTTGACGCAGCTCTTCCATCTTTGAACAACTACTGCAACCTATATCCATTTGAATCTGCTTATGGTATCCGTGCCTGTTTCTTGGTATTGTTATTCTGTATTTTAAACTCTCTCTACTTCGACCATCATCAGTTATTTTACTGCCCAAACAGCACAACTGTTGTACTACTTTTACTGCCTCATTCCCTCCTCTAATTCCACCATCATAGCCTTATTAAACTCGATACATTCCATTAGACTTGTTTTATTTTTGTTGGTGTTCATCTTATAATCTCTTATCAATACACTGTCAATTCCGTTGAACTGCTTTTCCAATTCCTTTGCCATCTCTGATAGGATTACAGTACCATCGCCAAACCTCAAAATTTTCATTTCTTCTCCCTGTACATTAATACTTTCTCTGTATTTATCCATGGCTTCCTTTACTGCCTGCTCCCTGAACAGATTGATGGGATAGCCTGCAACTCTATCTCACTCCCTTCTGAACCACAGCTTTCCTATTATGAAATATATTCGCAGCTGCGAATATGGATAACCATCAGCTGTATAATGGAATGACGACAACGAAAATTTGTGCCCAACCGGGGCTCGAAACCGGATTTCCCGCTCATCGCAAGCGGTCGCCTTACCATTTTTTTATGTTATTATCGTATTGACTTGATAATTTCATGAAAATCAGACAATCATGGTGAAATCATCATTTAGTATCAGCTGCAAAAAGAGAATCAACAAATTAGTTCAAGCACAAACAATTATTAAATTCTGAACGGGAAGATTAACCCATTATCCCACCCTTCTTGTCATTTTTTTTGTATACTTGTGGAAGAGAAAAAGTAACAAAACAAAGCTACAAGGGACGGGACTCAAGCCCAGGGAAGAAACAAGGATCACAGGGGAGCTTAACCAGCACCCTGACGGTTAAACACAAGAAAAAGCATATTCACAAAAAAAGTTCGGTATCGTGGCAACCGCTGCCATTTCCAATGCGCAGTTGTCAGATAATGATGAAAAACGCGGGGATCTAGGTCATTCCCGTCTTCAACGACATAGTGAACATAATAACCCAAGAGCCAGACAATCGTGTTCGTTTTCGTCTGAGGAAAAAAGGATATGTCCGGATGTAGGAGAATGTCGTCTGGGAAAGCGGTTTCAGGCCCTCGAGTAAGGAAAGCTAATTGACGGCGCACCCAAAGCCAGTGATCCCGTCCACAAGCAACAAGCCTGTGAAGTAAGGTGTCCGTTTGATGACATTCCTTACACTGATCAGTCGGACGAAGGCCAATGCGAAAAAGACGATTACAAGTAGGTATCAGACGGTGAATGACATTATACCACGTTGAAGCAATCTCCATAGGAAACATAGGAAGAAGATGAGACCAGACCGTTTTCCAAGACGTTGACGGGAAAGCAAATTCAACAGAAGAAAGGGGACATGGTGCATGCCAACATGGTGATAGCATGTTGGTATTAATATGCGTCATAGAAAATACAGTATATCAGCACCTAGGATACCGATAATTAGATAGTATTCACGAAACTGCCGCAATGTAGGATTAATCCGTCCAACACCAACAGGAGATACCATTGGGCTAACCAATCACGACTCATGGCCAGCCCAACCTTCCTGACCCTTCGGAACTTTGCATCGTATTTCTGAACAACACAGGCACAGCAATATCGTATAGCTTCCCTTTCAAGTCTTTCGGCTCTTTTAACTGCAGTCTGGTATCTGTACTAGATGTAAATAATGTTTCTGTCCTTGTAGTTTATCCCTGTCACTTTCAGAATTACTCAACATTGTCAAAAGTTTTCTCTTAATCTACAAATACTGTAGATAAAGTTTTCTCCTTTTTCAGCTCATCCTCCAAGATAAGAGGTAGGATCAGTATTGACTCAGTATGACTGTTAATAAAGCACAAGAACAAACACGCACGGACATACATAACATATTCGCCCGTCGAACGATCGCAAAACTTATTCGTCTTTGCACCCGAAACCAAAAAGCCCGTTGTTTATGACAGTAGACTTTGAATAAGTTAGATGCTAGGGTCTATACAAGGGCGATGTACTTGAGGACAATATTATGGAAATAGAAGAGGATGTAGATGAAGATGAAATGGAAGATACGATACTGCGTGAAGAGTTTGAAAGAGCACTGAAAGACCTGAGTCGAAACAAGGCCCCCGGAGTAGACAACATTCCATTGGAACTACTGACGGCCTTGGGAGAGCCAGTCCTGACAAAACTCTATCAACTGGTGAGCAAGATGTATGGGGCGAAATACCCTCAGACTTCAAGAAGAATATAATAATTCCAATCCCAAAGAAAGCAGGTGTTGACAGATGTGAAACTTACCGAACTATCAGTTTAATGAGTCACAGTTGCAAAATACTAACGCGAATTCTTTACAGACGAATGGAAAAACTAATAAGAGCCAACCTCGGGGAAGATCAGTTTGGATTCCGTAGAAATGATGGAACACGTGAGGCAATACTGACCCTACGACTTATCTTAGAAGCTTGATTAAGGAAGGGCAAACCTACGTTTCTAGCATTTGTAGACTTAGAGAAAGCTTTTGACAATGTTGAGTGGAATACTCTCTTTCAAATTCTGAAGGTGGCAGGGGTAAAATTCAGGGACCGAAAGTCTATTTACAATTTGTACAGAAACCAGATGGCAGTTATAAGAGTCGAGGGACATGAAAGGGAAGCAGTGGTTGGGAAGGGAGTGAGACGGGGTTGTAGTCTCTCTCCGATGTTATTCAATTTGTATATTGAGCAAGCAGTGAAGGTAACAAAAGAAAAATTCGGAGTAGGTATTAAAATCCATGGAGAAGAAATAAAAACTTTGAGGTTCGCCAATGACATTGTAATTCTGTCAGAGATAGCAAAGGACTTGGAAGAGCAGCTGAACGGAATGGATAGTGTCTTGAAAGGAGTATATAAGATGAACATCAACAAAAGCAAAACGAGGGTAATGGAATGTAGTCGAATTAAGTCGAGTGATTCTGAGGGAATTAGATTAGGAAATGAGACAGTTAAAGTAGTAAAGGAGTTTTGTTATTTGGGGAGCAAAATAACTGATGATGGTTGAAGTAGAGAGGATATAAAATGTAGACTGGCAATGGCAAGGAAAGAGTTCCTGAAGAAGAGAAATTTGTTAACATCGAGTATAGATTTAAGTGTCAGGAAGTCATTTCTGAAAGTATTGGTATGGAGTGTAGCCATGTATGGAAGTGAAACGTGGACGATAAATAGTTTGGACACGAAGAGAATAGAAGCTTTCGAAATGTGGTGCTACAGAAGAATGCTGAAGATTAGATGGGTAGATCACATAACTAATGAGGAAGTATTGAATAGGATTGTGGTGAAGAGGAGCTTGTGGCACAACTTGACTAGAAGAAGGGATCGGTTGGTAGGACATGTTCTGAGACATCGAGGGATCACCAGTTTAGTATTGGAGGGCATCGTGGAGGGTAAAACTCGTAGAGGGAGACCAAGAGATGAATACACTAAGCAGATTCAGAAGGATGTAGGTTGCAGTAAGTACTGGGAGATGAAGAAGCTTGCACAAGATAGAGTTGCATGGAGAGCTGCTTCAAACCAGTCTCAGGACTGAAGACCACAACAACAACAACAACAACAGATGCTATACTAATGAGACAGTTAACTGCTCTGTTTTCAGTTCAAAAAACTATTCGAAAAGAAAAAAGCGAAGCAGGCCCTTTTTAGCTAGTACAATTAATTTCTTTAGTCTTCAGTAAGATGACAAATGTTCCTCTTTGAGCAAGAACAGAAGTCTCTCTTGGAATTTGCTTCCATTCGGTTGGATTTATCAGTAAGTGGTTTTCATCCCAGATTAGATTTCTGTCATGAATTCTTTATCTTGCGAATATTTTTTATAAGAAGGAGCGGGCAGCAAGTCCCAATAATTTGGACACATTAGGAGTAACTGCAGGAAGAGAGCTGTCAGAAGTTAGGAAATATTTCCACGATGAATGCGTAGTTTTTCCTTGTGAGAAACATACATTTGTGACACATCAGCAAATTCTTTCGCAAACACCACCAACTGTTTTCGTTAAAGGCTTGTGGTTTATTATTACATTATTATTACCTCTGTTCATCTTGCGCCTTAGGTTTCTTTGGTTGATAATATTGGAATGATACACGTTCAGCACAGTTTTCTCCCACCCATAACGTGATAATTATCCTCAGTTATCTTCACTTGGCCGAACTGCGCCGTTGTCTTTCACTTAGCAAAGACATACCATAAAAACTTGGCAGTAAGTGGGATCTTCGTTGAGGCAATTAGACTCGCTGGCCGTCCATCAGTGAAGACGGACTGAACTGCACTTGGCGCAAAACACATCTTGGAGATAGCTTTGAAATAAAGTAAAAGAAACGTTCAAAACGTACATCATGTTGACGAACAACAGCACACAGTTTTCTTTGGCATTTATCAGTACCCCTTGATCAGACGAGACGATAATGACTGTTGTTTTAAGGGTCTTGGGTTTCTTTGTTGTGAGTTTTTTCATCCTTGGAAGGCTCAGCTGATAATCGTGACGTTGGTTGTTATCGTAGTCTTCTGTCCGAAAACTGGTTTGACGTAGTTGTCTACGCTAATGAATGCTGAGCAAGCGCCTCCATCTCTACATAACTGTTGCAACCTATATCCGTTTTACTTGCTTACTGCCGTTGAGCCCTGGTCTCCATGTGCAATTTTTAACCACCACACAGGACATCATACACATCCATGCCCGAGGCAGTATTCGAATCTGCGACCGTAGTAGCAGCGCGGTTCCGGACTGAAGCGCCTAGAACCGCTCGGCCACGCCGGCCGGCAGTATATTTTCTTTAGCTACGAGGGCTATCCACAAAGTACATTACGTTTTGGAATTAAAAATAAATAAAGTATTGGAATTTTTTTTATTATATACAGATGAAAGCCACATTTAAATACTACTTTTCTACATAGTTTCCATTTAAATTAAGGCACTTATCGTAGCGATGGACGAGCTTGGAAATTCCTTCGTCATAAAATTTGGCCGCCTGCGCCTTCAACCACGTGGTTACCTCTTCTTGAAGCTGTGCGTCGTCATCAAAACGCTGCGTAGCCAACCACTTCTTCATTGCTGGGAATAAGTGGAAGTCGCTCGGTGTCAGGTCGGGACTGTACGGCGGATGAGGAAACAACTCCACTTAAAAGATTCGAGAACTTCACGAGTGGCATTTGCCGTGTTGGCCCGGGCGTTGTCGTGAACCAGCAAGATCTTTGAGCCCAACTTTCCCGTGCGCTTGTTTTGTATTGCTCTTCTGAGGTTGTGCAGAGTTTGGCAATACCTTTGGGAGTTTATTGTAGTGCCTCTTTCCAGGAAATCCACAAAAATCACACCTTTTCTGTCCCAAAAGAGGTAACCACGTGATTGAAGGCGCAGGCGGCCGAATTTTACGACGAAGGAATTTCCAAGCTCGTCCATCGCTACGATAAGTGCCTTAATTTAAATGGCAACTATGTAGAAAAGTAGTACTTAAGTGTGGCTTTCATCTGTATATAATAAAAAAATTTCCAATACTTTATTTATTTTTAATTCCAAAACGTAATGTACTCCATCTATCCGTCTAATCTAACACCTTTCATAAGTGCAGAACTGAAAACATCAACAGGACCACTCCATACAACTGACGCTTGACAAATGACCTGCAGAGAAAAAGAGGGTCTGAGGGAGGTATGGTATCAAGTCGCAACGTGATCGCGACAGCGCACATACCACGAGCCAGTGCTCGACTGAGATGAATCATGGTCATGTTTAATTCCATTTCGTACGCAGTAGCGGCTGCTTTAGTTTTGAGGTAGGTAGACAATGTGTTTACTTTCGTCACATTAAATAAAGATTCAATAGCAACAGTTCCGTATGCTTTTGAAAACAGTCCAGTGTTTTAAGTTTTACTCTTTTTAATTATTTCTTCTCATTTGCTCAATTTTTTCGCTGTTTGATTTGAAA
The DNA here is from genome assembly GCF_021461385.2 of Schistocerca piceifrons. NCBI lineage: Eukaryota > Metazoa > Arthropoda > Insecta > Orthoptera > Acrididae > Schistocerca > Schistocerca piceifrons. The sequence continues at coordinate 643,263,911 of NC_060139.1, forward strand.
TTAATTTTTTCCTCCTTTTGCCGCCGCTAAAATCTGACCGCCCTAGGCGGCTACCTAGTCTTGACAAATGGTAGAAACAGCCCTGCCAGTGATGACATAAACTACGTGATCAAATGTATCCGGACACCTGGCTGAAAATGACATACAAGTTCGTGGCATCCTCCAGCGGTAATGCTGGAATTTAATATGGCTTTGGCCCACCCTTAGCCTTGATAGCTTCCACTCTCGCCGGCATACGTTCAATCACATGCTGGACGGTTTCTTGGGGAATGGCAGCCCATGTTTCACGGAGTGCTGTACTGAGGACAGGTATCGATGTCGGTCGGTGAGGCCTGGCACGAAGTCGAAGTTCCAAAACATCCCAAAGGTGTACTGTAGGATTCAGGTCAGGACTATGTGCAGGCCAGTCCATTACAGGGATGTTATTGCCGTGTAATCACTCCGCCACAGGCCGTGCATTATGAACAGGTGCTCGATCGTGTTGAAAGATGCAATCGCCATCCCCGAATTGCTCTTCAACAGTGAGAAGCAAGAAGATGCTTAAAACATAAATGTAGGCCTGTGCTGTGATAGTACCACGCAAAACAACAAGGGGTGCAAGCCCCCTCCATGAAAAACACTACCACACCACACCATAACACCACCGCCTCCGAATTTTACTGTTGGCACTACACACGCTGGCAGATGAGGTTCACCGGGTATTCGCCATACCCTCACCCTGCCATCGGATAGCCACTCTTTTCACAAGCTGCGACATCGTCGCGAAAAAACAGTGACCCGTATATGTAATTAGTTTCCTTTAATTTACGTCTATGGTCACAAACTTTTTGTTAACAGATTACCGATTTCAGTCTTTAATGACCATCATCAGATCTGTTTCATAAAAACAGATCTGATGATGGTCATTAAAGACCGAAACCGGTAATCTGTTAACAAAAAGTTGGTGACCATAGACGTAAATTAAAGGAAACGGATAGCCACTCTGTGTACCGTGATTCGTCGCTCCACACGACGTTTTTCCACGGTTCAATCGTCCATTATTTACGCTCCTTACACAAAGCGAGGCGTCGTTTGGCATTTGCCGGAGTGATGTGTGGCTTGTGATCAACCACTCGATCATGAAATCCAAGTTTTCTCACCTCCCGCCTAACTGTCATAGCACTTGCAGTGGATCCTGATGCAGTTTGGAATTTCTGTGTGATGGTCTGGATAGATGTCTGCCTATTACACATTTCGGCCCTCTTCGACTGTCGGCGGTCTCTGTCAGTCAACAGACGAGTTCGGCCTATACGCTTTTGTGCTGTACGTGTCCCTTCACGTTTCCACTTCACTATCACATCGGAAACAGTGGACCTAGGGATGTTTAGGAGTGTGGAAATCTCGCCTACAGACGTATGACATAAGTGACACCCAATCACCTGACCACGTTCAAGTCCGTGAGTTCCGCGGAGCGCCCCATTCTGCTCTCTCACGATGTCTAATGACTACTGAGGGCGCTGATATGGAGTACTTGGCAGTAGGTGGCAGCACAATGCACCTAATACGAAAAACGTATGTTTTTGTGGGTGTTCGGATACTTTTGATCACATAGTGTATCAGGAAAGTTCGGCGACCGCTTTGGTGCAGGCTATTCAAGAGGCGTGATTCGTGTGGCGGCTAGAGGTTTCGCCTTTCTTCTTCCTATCTACTCCAGAACCATGCACTACAACAGAATCACAAAATTATGCTGGGTAATCACTCGGTAACAACAAAATGCCAGTGACAGAACAGTGTCTTGTACGTTTGGTGCCCTGCAGCTTGTAGAAGTTGCAAGTGCGTCATCTAATTAAGTAAGTATTCCACAGAAGCTGGTTTGTGATAATATTTTATTTCACCAGCCAAGTTTCGGGCGTCGCCCATCAACGGTATCGTATATGTAATGTTCTAGAGCGTATGCCAGTGACAAGTTCATATATTTCATAAAAAAATCCTTGTGCTGATTACATTTTTGTCTATATAAATCATATTATATATATTACATGAACATTATGAAATATTGTCAACGGGATACGATAGATAACATTACATATAAGATACCGCCTATCACGGGCAATATCCGAAACTAATCCGGTGAAACAAAATAATACCACACAGCATCTTTTGTCGAACAGTTAATTGATTAAGATAACATATTTGCAGAAAATCGTGTGAACGATCAGGAGAAATAGCGCAGTTTCAGTGAAAAAATAGGTCATTTTGGTCTAATCTTTCGCCTCTCACTGGTGGAACAATTTTAAGTTGAAAACGTAGTATTGAATGTTCTACAACGAATGTAATGTACAAAGCCATCTTTCAGATTGCCGGCCGGCGTGGCCGAGCGGTTCTAGGCGCTTCAGTATGGAACTGCGCGACCGATACGGTCGCAGGTTCGAATCCTGCCTCGGGCATGGATGTGTGTGATGTCCTTAGGTTAGTTAGGTTTAAGTAGTTCTAAGTTCTAGGGGACTGATGACCTCAGAAGTTAAGTCCCATAGTGCTCAGTGCCATCTTTCAGATTAAGGCAGCAACTTGCACAGAAACATTTAAATAAGCTGTGGAAACAGCAGATTTTAAGATGAAATTTTTATATTGGTATTCCAGTAAAAAGATAGAAAACTCATAGTTCGAACTGAACGTGATATTTGCTATCGTGGATCTGCGAAATGGAGAGAGACTCCGGTTGAATATGCTCCACCTTGACACGTTAGTATATGATTAAACATCTAGTGGGATTAAATCACAACCAATAACAGGTTTCAGTAGGTGTTCTTGCTGTACCAGTCTCCGTGGCCAAGATCGCGCCGGCACGGTAGTTCAGCGTGTTCGGCCAGATGGATAGCTGCCTTCTGTAATAAAAAACTGAGTAAATGGATCCACGATGAACTTGAACAAGCGCCCCGAGCAAATACAGCGACCGTTAACGAACAAAGTGAGATTGAGTCTTTAACGCACACATGAGAGACTGCGCTCGACTCGGATTCAGCCGTTTCGAATCCTGGTGGAGGAAGAAATTTTCATCGCTATTGTCTACCTGGCACGCGGTTCAATAAGTTCTTCATCACGAGACTATGTGCCAGGGCCCTGAATGAAATTCCAAACATCTCTGCACTGTCTCGTGGAGGGAAGGCCTGATTTGTACGTCGAATGGGTGACACATTGATGCTAATCGAGAGCAGCAGGCTCTATGCCGGTATCGGGTTTCACCTCCTTTCTGTCATCGTACAACACAACCACGACACCACACTGAATGTACGCATCCACTGTAGGCGTCTACACGCAACACACACTGTGCGCAACTGGTCACTGAACTTACACTGAAGGATTCCCCAGCCATCACTGCAATGCAGCTCTTTCATTCTTTGTTATTGCTATTAAAAAAACAGTATACATAATCTAAAATCCAATGACGTAGCAGGTAAGAAACTTGCAGTTCGTACTGAAATATAGCGAAAGACGTTGTGACCAGGTGTGTATCTGAGGTGTAAGATCGCGGCGCGGCTGGGTCGGCAGTTAACATTCGATTTTGTTGTTGACGTTAATCATACAGCAGTAAAAAAAAAAAAAAAAAAAAAAAAAAACCACTTTGGCGAAGAGAAACGCGATATATCCAGACTCACAAGAAAAATGTTACCTACAAACGCCCACACATTGCTTTTTCCAGCTTAGTTATACGGCCTATGGCGTTGCTGACTTTCCCAGTTCGAATTTTGCAAACCGAAAAAGGACTTAACGCCAATCGGCATTACACGAATGTGCTGTGGTCGATTGAAAACAGCTTCCAGTTACCATGATCTAACTATTTCGAACTGTCCAATTTCGCATGTATTAGAAAAGCTGTATAACAAAGCTACACAGTTTATGAGGCTCCAGAAGTATATTCCGACAGAGGGAGAATCTGAAAAAGATTGCTAGAGGTATCCTTGCATGAAAGAATTACATATACGTGTTTACGTAATGTGAAGATATTCTTCTTTCTGGTCTTGTTTTGTCTGACAACAAATGTTGTGCGAAAATTAGATTAATGACTAAACTGCCTCACTTGGTTCGCTTTAAAAAGATAGAACTGAGTGTTTTATTTACGAATAAAAGTACGTTAATTCACTTTTTCTTTGTGGCAATTTATCACGTAATGTAAACTGAATAGTGGGTGGAATAGCAGCTCATACTCTTATTAAGGGCAGTATCGTGCTGCACTGCATGTATAAACGACCAACATTTTGTATTAGCACAACTAGGCAATTTTGAAGCGCTGCATAATATGGTCGTGCGCACTGCTCTAAAGCAGACAGCAAGTAAAGAGGCGCGTTCATGATGGAGAAACCTGGATTTTAAGTTCGAATATGTATTCATACGCAACAAATAACTCAAGTCGTATGGAGAGCGACATCTTTACTACCTTTTCCCTCTGTTGCGTTCCGCACTCCGCTCCGAACCTGGAGAATGTAGAAACGTGACCTGCAGTCACGTGTTCGGGCTGTTCCCCGACGCGTGACGTCACGAGCGGAGAGGGGAGGGTCACGTGTTGGGAAAGACAACTATTGATCATGACGTCATCGGTGTCGGCATGTCTGTAAGTGTGGGAAGTGCTTTTGTGCGTCTCGCTGCGTGCCTATCTACCCACAGGGCAGTTTACTTGGCGAAACAGCTGTGCATCATGCGCTGCCAGTGTTGAACTAGTGACGTGGCAGAGGGGAGTAGAGGGGGGGAGGGGAAGTGTGAATCTGGTTCAAGCCAGTCCTCTGGTATAAATATACGTGCAAAAGAGACGCTCGTTGTCATTTGTATCCTGGCAGAGGAAGGATTTGGACCGTAGTGGAAGGAGAGTGTTTTCTTCAGATAGGTGGTGCACGTTTTATGGGTAAGTCAAGATATGATTCTCTACATTGGTTTGCGCTTACTTGTGTAATTAAATGGACGATTGTTTCGTATTTTGGTGAACGCAACAATGCGTTTTTTTCTTTTGAGAAGTTGTGCAATTCAGGTAACTGCTTTGTGACTAGCTGCTTTTTGTCCTGGACGTACCACCGGATTCTTTTCAACTTTAATATTAGCCCTACAGCTCTTTGTTGAGGGTTTTAAAGCCTTCGACGTAAGAGTAACTGAATTTCGATGGATAGAGCATGAAATATGAGCAGTAAAGCCAAGTGGTGACGTACGATACTGCTGCGATTTTTGCATCAAAGATGTCTAAATCAGCGTATCATTTCATTTATTGGGGATTTTAACTTACTGTTTATAAGCGAATTACGATTGTAATTTCTGCTGTTGGATTGTTTCACCATTTTAACAATTAGCGCGCTATTGAATACAAGGGCAAGGGGTTATTAATGATCAATTTGATAACAGCACAGAGGAAAAAAAGTTTTTCCAATGCGTTTTGGGTCGAGTGTAAATGTTTTGAGTGTTTATATTACGCGTGTGGTTTATTCCGTGACTGCGAGGCAGAATAGTTGACAGAAAATGTCGTGCATTTGTTTTCGGTAGATGCTTGCCTGTGCTGGCCGAAAACGTTTGTTCTTCGCGTGTAGTACGTACATAGGACATTTGTGGACCGCAGATTCAAAATCAGTAGTGTTCACTCGGATGCGTACGTATGAATTGGGGAAATAATGTATGATTCTTGTAAGAAGTTAGAATTCGTGTAACTGAGCAGCTTCGTATTAACTATGTGTAGTTACATCGGAAATCAGATTTGTTCACATAGTTCATGGTTGTATATATATAATATCGGTACTATGATTATATATGCGGTGCAAAGTATTCGCCTTAACCCTGCAGTATAATACGTAGTAGACTATAAATGGACCACTAACGAGTAGATTGATAAGTTACTCAGTTTTACTGGAGTGTAATATTATATGTATGTGTGGTTTTCTGTATTTTGGTAAGGGAGGTTGACGTGGTTTCTTCTGACTTTCAGAGCAGAGTAAGAGCTCATTGCTAACGGAACCCCCTGTAGAGCCCATCAGCAGCTGCAGGGATGAATCTGGCTACGTGCCAACGGTTGGCCGCTGGGGCAGCGAGTGGCCGAGTTGACTCGAGACAGAAACCTGGGATGGGCTAACAGGGGCGGCGTGGCCTTCGGGCCACCCGCTTCCACTTCCGGCATGGGGTAGTTTCCGTGGGCAGCCGCTCCGGTTCGCCTCTGTGGAGCGCTATGAGGAACTGGCCGCCAGCCTCGAGTTAAGCGTGCAACAGCTCGTTCAAGCTCACAACTACAACAGCATTGGCAACTTCGTCAGGTATGAAGTGAAAACCAATACACATTGTTCATAATCGTAGCTAAGAGTAACTCGCAGCTCTAGTCACACTCGCCCCTTCCCACACAGTGTCACAAAACACACACACTCTCTCTCTCTCTCTCTCTCTCTCTCTCTCACTTTACAACAGTAAAGCATGTAACGAAGAAAACTTCCAAATAATAATTTAAGGTACAGGATATGTATGACTGACATGAAATTAATACGTTACAGCTTGGATTTGCCTGTTTTCTTTACTATTGTTCAGTACAATGCTCTGCAAATTTAACCCTACTTATTGTTGTTCCTGCGCAGGTTCTACAAAGAGTTTTGTGCAAGTGGTGAGGATAGCTTGAGTCACTTCTATCGACACTATGAACCTCCCATAACGGAAGAGCATTACACCTGTGTTGGTTTGGCATTAGAACTGCTGCAGAAGCTAAGGCGCCTCGACAAGAAGTTTCCAGGTCTTGCTTCTGGGCTGTTTCTTGCTTCATGTGAGGAGGTAAGGTTAACGACATCTGTTCAGTTTTCAGTATTGTTCCACAATTAAATACTGATTACCCTTTGCAGCTGGACAGTAAACATTTACAAAATTTGAATACTACCGGGTCTGCCTAGTTTAATTTTAGTTATATAGTGCTTATCGGCAGTGGGTTAAAGATATATTGTAGTTAAGTTTCCTTGTTTTGTGGGCTAAGTGGAGTCTTTTAGTTGTCAGATATGCCTCATGGCTGTTCTCTCTTTGTGAAGCGGACGAGAACTGTAAACAGTAATGAATGTTTGAGGAGGAAAGACATTTACACCAGACTTGGAACATCTGTTGCTTATGTTTTAAGTGCCTGTTGTTTCAGAGCTTTGAAAATAGTTATAAAGGATTCAAATTTGTAAAAATTACGGTTTGCTTATGTTGTGTGGCATATCGGTAACAAAATTAGACCTGGAATTCTGACTGAAATAATAGTTACAAATCAGAATGTGAGCTGCTTTGTAGTATTTGGCTCTCAGTATTGGGGATATCCACAGTACTCTCTGAATGTGCGTTTTTATTGTTAACGAGATGTGCATTTTAATGTGTAATGTACAGTTCAGTTTAGATTGCTGTTCCACGTCTTACAAATAAGATTTGGGGGGGGGGGGGGGGGTTGGTTGTCCTGTTAGCATTAGTGCAAAAAAAAATAATAATAATAATAATAATAATATCACTGAACACCAGTTTGGGACTGCCTTGTGTGCCATGGGTAACCTTATCCTAAAATATCAGATCCATTGTTCCAGCAAAGAGGATGTAAATTTCTTAAACTTCAAATGTCATTAGAATGAGGGAGAGATTAAAGAAAGACATGTACATAGCAATTGACAGTGAGAAAAGGGAAATAGCAAAAGAAAAGCACAAAATATTGTAAATCTGTCTGACTTCTACTGCAGTATTTATATGTTCCTCAATTTATGTCAAATGTTTGAGGTTTTGTTCAACAGTCTCTTTAGTTTTACTTTTCTCTTCTTTCAGTCCATAGAAGATGTTGACAGTTACGTCAGCTATGATCCGTGCCCAAGAACAGTGGAAAAGGAGCATGTCCTTGTGGCTCTTCGTATTGACATTGGAGGAAGGCTAGGTGTTGCTCTGTTAGACCCAGGCTATCATGTTGCCAGGGTGGTGACTGTTATGGAAGATGGTTCCTATCCACACACTGGTTAGTAATTATTAAATTATGTAACTTTTTGGACATACACATTCTACAGATTTGTGACATGATCATTCATAATATGTTAGAGTTGAACAAGACATGCTAATTGTGGAATAATTATCAAATGTAATTGTAATTATTTGTTATAAAAAGGAAATATTTAAAATTTCTTAGAATCTTAATTTTAAACTGTAGGTAACTGTAACAATCATTTAATTTGTGCCAGGTTTCGCTCTAAGCTCTTCATTTTTTCCATTCTCCATATGTGGGAGATACCGTAAGTCTAAACATTTCCTTTTGTTTTAAAGGATGGTTTACACAGTCAGATCAGCCACACTGCCGAAAGGATTATGGATATTCATTAACAGGAAATGGGAAGTATGTGCTGTGGAGAGATCGCCGGACAATGCGTGATGGGCTAGAAGAGGTGTATGCTGCTTTGATTTATGTGGGACGTCCTTTCCTTGCTCCAGTATCTGTCACTGAACGCCGAAACCTTGTATACAACACCCGTTCACTTGTTGGCCGAGATACGAAGGGTGGACTAACTGCTACCATTTGTGTAAAGGTTGGTACTGCTCATACGTCCTGTGAAGATTGGAATATTATGCAGATATTATGTTTTGTTAATGCAGACTTGTGATTCATGACTAATTTCATCTTAACATCTGCAGATTCCACGTGAGGGTGATCCAGTTGTGACGGTGTCCAGGCAAACAGGATCTGGTCGTAATGAGCGACGAAAATTCCCACTTTCAAGTTTCATCAGTATGTCTGACTCTGACATCTTATCTTGGGTGGCAGCATTGGCACAGTCTTTGAATATGGCAGAAGTAGAGCTTGCCAATCTTATGGGTGACCTGGCACATGCACTGTTGGATATGGATTTCCGTGCACAATTGTTGGCCATTAACGACGACATCAACTATGTTGCTCAAGACAACTGACAGATCCAGCAGATGCAGCAGCGCTCTTGGTGGCGTGCCTGCATATTCTCTGTTATGGGATGGCTCGAGGTTGCATTTAGGCTAGCTTTGGAGTCACGTACGGGCGTCTGTTTCCCTCATCGATTATAAACTACCCCATTATTGCATAAATTAGTTGTCATTTTTAGTACTTAAAAGATAGTTGCTGTAATAAATTGCATTTAATTTTTGTTGCAGTTTTTTTTCCTTATGTTAGTTTTGACCCTATCATTACTTAATTTCAAGCTTAGTGATGTATTTATATAAAATTTTCTGATCTGGATTCTTAGGGTCCTGCTTGTGAAGTTTAAATTAATTTGTGTTGTGAAGTTATTGTGCTGTAACATACTTTTTACACATTTGAATTTCTTGGTAGATGGGCATCAAGGACCTTGTTTCTATTAATTTTACTGCTGTTCATAGCTGATACTATATAATGTAGTTTTGGTTTGTAATTTTGCAAAAGTCTATTGAGGCTTCAGAACACTCACTTATACTTTAACTGCCTTCATATTTTTTGTACAAATACCACAGTTGTTTATCACTATTTATAAGCATTGACAGAATCCTTTGAGCAATAAGAGCATTAATTTATTGTGATCAAAATTTTCAAGTAGTTATAGTAGTGAAGTCTAAGCTGTGCTGCTTGAACACACTTTTTGTGGTATAAGTTGTTTAAATTTTCATTTCATTATCTTTGAAAAAGTTGTCACGTCTAAGTTTAAAATATCTTCCTCTTTGTTGGGCATGTTTAATTCAGAGAAGGCTGCAGATGGAAAGTGGCTTACATAACAATAAAAAAGTTCAAAAAATTAATAACACTTCTTATTTGTGACCCCCTCTCCTAAATTTCTTGTCAACATATACATGACTACCACTGAATGAACCTGCAAAATATCACTGTATGACAACACATTCAGGAGGTATGACATAACAGATTCATCTAAAACTAATTTTTTAGAAAACCCTTACTATATTCTCCAGTGTTAGGTAATGAGAGTGCTTGACAACTAACAAACCTGAAACATAACTTCAAGCCTTTTGCAACTTTTTCTCACACATGTAATGTCATATTTAACACAATAACTCATTTGTGAAGTAATTGGGCATATGAATGTTTTATACACGAGTTCGATTCTTAAAAGGATCTGGGGTTTACTGGTGTTAAGCTAAAGGAGAAATACTTTGAATTCAGTTTCTAGCCATGACTTCAAAATCTGCAACACATGCTTCATATCATAGGAAGTATATGGGCCCAGTTTTAAATAAATGAAACCACATACTGAAAGTGAAACTGTCCATCAGCTTCCAACATCTCATTATTTTGTATGTATTCTGATCTCTCTTGCTATAGAGTTTTTGCACTGTACAGATCACTTTAGTACTAAGGGAATTACAATAGTCTTTAACATTTCCATATTACCTTTCCTTGTCACTTTTTATGTAGAACATTCTCATTACATGTCTTTAAAAACTCAATTTTCAGCATCCTTTTGTAATATCACACCTTAAGACATTTTGAATCTCTTCATTCTGGATTTTTCTACAGTACATGATTCATTTCCATGCGATACTGTGCTCCAGACATACATTCTCAGAAAGTTTAAGGGGTGCTTTGTCTGTGCTAGTTGGCTTAAGTCCTTTCATCTGTCTCTCATTATTTTTATTCCAAGGTAGCGGATTTGCCTCCCTTTATATGCAATATAGTACCAAATTTTCTTTTTACGGATCTTGCTCCGTCCACTGCTACCAGCTGCTATCATGTTGCCTAAGACCTGAAGATAGTCTAAATTATAGACCGAAACCAGATGCCAATTAAAATAAACATCTGTTGCAATCAAGATTATTTTACAGAAAAACAATTGCACTGATTGCTGTTCATTCTCTATTGCTTTCTAAAATTTTAAATTTAATTTTGTCATTGATTTACTCTCAGTCCGTTAATTTGTTCAATAGGTTCTGTGATTCTTCTCCAATATTATTTAAGGTGGCAATGCCATCAGCAAATCTGACAATAATTCATCCTGAATTTTAATCACCTTTTTGAAACTTTCTTTTATTACCTGTGTAACTCCTTGATAGAGCGAACAGTTAAAAGTGCATTCTTGCAATCCAAACTTTTCTCATTTGGTTTTCCATTATTATTATTATTATTATTATTATTATTATTCCCATTTTGTTCTTGTACATGTGCATATTAGTCATCTGTCCCAGTGACATACACTGGTTCATCTTTCTTAGATAATTTCAAACATTTTACACAACAGTAAACTGTTGAACTTTCATGTCATATTTTTATCAAGTGTATTTGTAAAGCAACTGATCTTTTGAAAAGTTTGTTGACATGTCTCCCATGACAATTTCTGCACACTAACCTGAATCATTGTTCAGTTGCCTCTTCCCTTTTGAGCCTGACACCCCAACGCAACACTAATTGCTTTAGTAGTTTTGCTGAAATGTTATCTATCCTTTCTGCCTTGTTTGGTAGCAAGTCCTTCAAAGCTATTAAATTGGGCTTCTAGTGCAGGATCCCTTCGTTCAAATTAACATTAATTTCACCTTCCCATTGCAGCCCCTCCTCTGTATAGGGGCACTGTCTGTATTCTTTCCCTAAATACTTCAGTATTTCCATTAATTGATCAGTTGAAGTATTTCTTCATTTACCCACAGCTTCTTTATAACTTCATTTCTTATATCTGTATTTGCCTGTACAGCGTTTGAGAGCAGCTCATTTTTCCTTGTCAACTACCTATTCAGGTATTCAGTGTCACATACCTACAGCCTCACCAGACTTTGAATGTACATGGTCATCCCTCAATGCATCATTACCATGCAATCATTGTTGATTCTTCTTGATGATTCTCCCAAACTTTGGTGTCATATTTTCCTTTACGAAATTGTGATCTGAGTATACATATACTCCTGGGTACACATGCTGAGTTTGGAATCTGCCTCACCATAATGCAATCCAGCGGGTATCTTTCTGTTTCTGATAGCCTTTTCCCAAGTATACCTCCTCCTCTTGCAATTTTTGATTAGTGAATTTGCCATTACTGCCTGAAATTTATCACAGACCTCGAGGAGTCTTTACCCTCTCACACACTGCTGATCCTGTATTCTCACATAACTTTTTCGTTCTATCCTCTGCAACTGCATTCCTTTTCCTGACAGACATTACATTTTCATCTCCTGTCATGTGTGTTTCATAACAGAGAAGTTAATGGCTCCACCTCATGTTGATAATCTACGTAGTTATTGATTCAGTCATCATGTTCTGTAGATTCCAACATGCTTCAGGATGTGGAGCAAACCAAAGTATACATTTACTAAATATAAGCAAAGCAGAAAAACTAAATCTGCACAAAAAGTGCCTGTTTTATCAGGTATGTTAAACAAAGGTATTAATTTTATTTTGAATTTATAGCTGTTACCAACAATCTCGCTTTATGTTAAATGGAAACTTGTTGAAGATATTCGCCCATGGATACATGACGTTACTCTGAACTCTTAGAGAATGAGATAGAGTTGCTAGAGCCACCCTCGATTTATGTTTGTAGTCAGTCAAGTTATGTTTCCTGAAAACTGGAGTATGTAGTACACCAATGTATAGAAGCTGAGATAAGCAACTGATTGTAAATTACATACTTATCTTCCTTCTGTACACATTCTCAGAAATGTGCAAGAACATAGCTTACAACAGAAAGCTGAGCCCAGCCATCATTCTGAGAAGAAACTTTCGAGATGAGCTAAGTTTCTGTATACACATCTCCACTTAGAAAGCAATGTGTAATTTCATGAACTTAACTATAGAAGAAATAAAATAAAAATTACTCTCTTTGCATCTCCTGATTGCATATATCACACAATTTTTCTCGAGAAGCTAAAATGGTATGGTATTAAAGGCATTCCCCTTGCATGGGTAGAGTCTTACCCTAACAGTAAAAAACATAGGGCCACAATCAAATAATACAGTGGTGTGGCATTAAAGCCATTCCTCTTTCATGGGTGGAGTCTTATCTTAACAATACAAAACAGTTTGTCACATTAGCTAATTATGCAACAGAAATAGAGATAAAAATCAAAATGGGGAAACATCAAATATGATATGCTGCAAGGTTTAGGTCTTGGCACAAAATTTTACAATTTCTCAGCTAAAATGAATGGAAGCATGTCATGTATGGCACCTCATTCCAGCTAACCACTTGATGATGGCTTAAAAAGCTGAAACTAGTTGTGGGACAAAGTAGCTGTATGAATAAATACAGCCAGAGTGGAAACGATAACCATCCTTCATGACTTTATTTATGGAGGGTGATGTGTCAGTGACTTACCGAATGGACTTCGAACAATGATGCAACGTAGCATTTTTCAGATTTCACACGTCAGTGCCAGAACTGAAAGAAACAATAAGGATTGACTGGGGGCCAAATCCCAGACTAACAGTAATAATGATAATAATAATGACTGAGAGAAACCTTTCAACACTTACTTGGGGCAAACGGCAAAAGGCCTGTGTCCCTTCAACTAGTTGGTGTAGCTGCAAATATAGCTGTGGAGCTAACCACTCCAGTTCTGTTTGCTCAGTGAAATTGGATTCACAAAACAAGCATATAGACAGGAATCATGAGAGAAATGCTACCAATACCCCAGGTGGTAACGTATCTGGCATTCCACTGTACACTGGACCATTGGATTCTTGGGAGTTTGTATACGCCGCTAGCCACCAAGCGGTGTGTGACGGAGAGCACAATTCGCACCAAAGTCATACTTCCCCCCCACTGTTCCACTCGCAGACTGCGCAAGGGAAAAACGACTGGTGAGTGCCTCAGTACAAGCTCTAATTTCCCTTATATTTGAATGGTGATCATTGCGTGATTTGAAAATTGGTGGTAATAATATTTGCTCTACATCCTCGGCAAAGATCGAATTTCGGAATTTAGTGAGCAGCCCCCTCCGTTTAGTGCATCGTCTATCTGCAGGTGTGTCCCATTTCAAACTTTCTATGGGATTTGTAATGCTCTTGTAATGGCTAAATGTACATCACGAATCTCACCACTCTTCTTTTGACCTTCTCAATCTCTTGAATCAGACCCAACTGGTAAGGGTCCCAAACAGATGAACAATACTCTTAAGACTGGACAAACTAACATTTTGTGAGCAATTTACTTACCTGAAGGACAGCATCGTTTCAGGATTCTACCAATAAACTGCAATTTAGAGTTTGCCTTGCCCGTTATTTGTGTAATCTGATCATTCCATTTGAGATCATTTCGAATAGTCACACCCAGACACTTGATGGATGTTACCGCTTCCAAAGATTGGGCATTTATTTTGTACTCGTACATTAATGGGGATTTTTGCCTTGTTATACACAGTAGGTTACACTTATTAATATTGAGAGATAACTGCCAGTCATTACACCACACATTTATTTTCTGCAAATCATCATTGATTTGTTCAAAACTTTCATGTGATACTACTGTCCTGTAGACTACAGCTTCATCGGCAAACAGTCTAATGCTGCTGTCAATACCATCAACCAGATCATTTACGTAAATTGTAAAAAGTAACGGACCTAGTACGCTGCCCTGGGGCACAACTGAAGTTACGCTTGTTTCTGTTGAAGTCACCCCATTCAGGATGACATACTACTCTCTGTCTGTTAGAAAACTTCCTATCCAACCGCATATGTCATCAGATAGATTGTAAGCGCGCACTTTTTGGAGCAAGCGACAGTGCGGAACTGAGTCAAATGCCTTTCCAAAGTCGAGAAATATGGCATCAACCTGGGAGTCGGTATCTAGAGCCTGTTGTATATCATGCACAAAGATAGCCAGCTGTGTCTTGCATGACCACTGTTTCCTAAAACTGTGCTGACGAGCTTCTCAGAGCCTAGAAAGGTCATTACGTCTGAACACAAAATATGTTCCACGATTCTACAACAAATCGATGTCAGTGAAATTGGCCAGTAATTATGTGCATCTGATTTTCTCCCCTTTTTATAGATTGCTATGAACTAGGCCTTATACCAGACCCGTGGAACTTTCCGCTGTTCCAATGATCTCTGATAGATGATGGATTAGAATAGTGTTATATTTGTAGCACAGTCAACATATAATCTTATGGGGATACCGACTGCGCCAGATGCATTCCTGGCGTCTAAGGATCTTAACTGTTTTACAATACCAGATACACTAAACACTATGTCAGCCAGCCTTGCATTTGTTTGATAAATGAAAGGGGGAATAGTGCTGCAGTCCTCTACTGTAAACGAGTTTTTGAAAGCTAAGTTTAAAATTTCGGCCTTCTGTTTATCATCATCCATTACATTACCCATACTGTCAGCAAGAGAAGGTATTAAATTATTTGTAGCATTCATAGATTTTACGTACGACCAACATTTTTTGTGGTTATTTTTAGACTCTGCAGATAAAATATTGCTTTCAAATTTGTTAAAAGAATCTCTCATTGTCCTTCTGACGGCTGTTTTCATTTCGTATAATTTCTGTTTGTCAGCAGGGCAGTGCCTACCTTTTAAATGACTGTGCAAAATTCTCCGTATTCTCAGTAATTTCCTAATATGTTTGTTGTACCAAGGTGGATCCTTTCCCTCCCCTATATTTTTGCTAGGCACATACTTCTCTAGCACGTGGTGGACAATACCGTTAAATTCCAACCAAAGATGCTCAATATCTTTGTGTCCCACGATGAATGCTTGGAGCTGACTATGAAGAAATTCATTAATGACACTTTTATTTGCATTAAGCAGAAGAGAGAAACTACATGATTTAATGTGTAAGAGTCTTTTCGTTGTGCCTGTCTGCAACTCAACATTCATCTTTACGGTGAGTAGCAATCTATCATTTTCATAATATTGTTGATATTACAGCCTAAACTTTCCATTGTTTGAATTGGCAAACATGCCAGACAAACAGAAGATCCTGTTACTGGGAATCCAGTAGACTCACGTAACAGGGATTAACACTGTAGACTTCAGTAGCTACAGGTTGTTCAAGAGTAAAACAGGCCGGAAAATACGCAAAGGAGCTCTGGTCCCTTACCAGTTGGGTCTGATTCAAGAGATTGAGAAGGTCAAAAGAAGAGCGGTGAGATTCGTGACTGGTACATTTAATCATCACAAGACTTTGTGACCAAGAAGAGGATCCACGCGCTCAAGAAACCAATAAACAACAAACCAATGACAATGAGGCTCAAATGCACTAACAAGTCTTACATGATAATCAATGCATGTACAGTAGTAAACCAAGATAACAAGAGAGTTGAAGAAGGAGTCAATAAGTACTGAGATGAACAAGAGAAAATGACAAGAAAATTTCCTAAAGGAGATCTTAAAATTTTATTAGGTTATTTAAATTCATAATTAGCCAGTGAAAAAATATTTAGAGAAGCAATAGAGCAACACAGCACACAGTCACTAACAATAATGGAAAGAATGATTGAGCTGTATTATCAATGCCAACTCATTTCAGGAAAGAGATAAAGAAAAACTAAGACATGTAAATCACCAGTCAGATCATTAGGACTAAGTAGCAGTTACACAGAAGAACCACGGGGAAATCCACATCCACACTCTGCAAGCTTTGTGCACCAGCGGCAGTTCCCCCCATTCCTGTTCAGGTCGTGAATGGAATGCAGAAAGAATGATTGTAGGTAATAATAAATGTTGGCATTAGAAGAGGGGTTAAACATAGACCCTGATCATTATCTCACCAGAATCAAAATCAGGCTGACACCAAATAGAATGAGTAAAAAGACTGTAATGATATCAAGTATTATATGATAAAATTAAAATCATCATGATTCAGAGTAATGGAAGAAAGAGACAGCCCCAAACTTGGAACAATTCCACGAGAAGATAATCAGTAAAATGAAAGAGAAAATTCATCTAATAAAAAAAAGACACGTCAATGGTGAATGACACTTGCAATAAAACAACCGAAAACAGGAAAATAGCATATAACAATTGGAATACTGACACCCGAAAAGGATCAATTAAAGGGAACAGAAGAGGATTTCCAAAACTACACTAGTTTGCAAAACTTAGGATGAAAGTAACCTATGCAGGCTACTTCATTGCCAAGTAACGTAGCTTGGTGAAACATGGACAATACATAGCAAAATCTGATACAGTGCAGTGCAGAAGGTAAATGAAAGAAATACACAGTGAGACAAATGGAAATGACACTTTTATTCAAAGAAAATAAATACACTAAAGACACTGCAATTTATGATGGTCCTCTGGACATTACAAAAGGCAGGACATTGTTTATTATAGGGTTTGTGATCACCATGGACAGCAATGCTTGCTCTGCATCATGCTCTCACACTGTCCATAGAGTTGATAACGTGTTCTTGTGGTAGGACATTGGATTCCTCCACCAACGCATTTGTCAACTGCTAGATTGTCATTGGCGCATGTAAATATGATGCAATGTATCTCCCTGCCATATCACAACTGTGCTCAACGGGATTTAAGTTGGGGAAAGGGGCAGGTCAATTCATTCTCATCCCGAGAGCTCCTTCACCTGCCCTGCTTGATGTAGTTGACCTTTGTCATCCATAAAAATGAAGTCTGGGCTGAAAGAATCCATAAAAATATGATTGTGGGGAAAGAGTACAGTGTTACAAAAATTTTGACTAGTGAGTGTACCACATTCAAAGATTTTGAGGCCAGTACGTCCATGCAGCATTATGCCTCCCCATACCAAAACACGTGGACCATTAAAACGATCATGTTCCACACTATTCCTGTATGTATTCTACGTTCCCACCTCTCATCACACCATCAAGGTATTTCCAGTGTCACGATTCAGACTGTATCTGGTCTCATCTGAGAAGAGCATGCATTGCAAATAATGCCACCGATGTACAGCTGTCAATGGAGTACAACACACTGGTCACTGGGCAAAGAGACTATGTGCATGCAGTTGCTGTGTCACTGTGGAGTGTGAGATTGTGCGCTCTGCAGTCCCATTACATGTGGTTGCAGTAGACCCCCTGTTTGATGTGGGTCCCTTCTTGCACAATGTAATGGTCATCTATTTCTATTTGACCAAGGTCAACCACCTCCTCTCCTTTGGGCAACTGTACCTGTGGTTTGGAGTGCTACTCATGCATGTGAAACAATGCTGTAAGCAATACCGAACTTCTTGACAACAGTTGTCACACCTCGTCCTCCTTCTGGCTTCCTGACGATTCTTCCCTGAGTGAAGTCACCTTCATGTTGTTTCTGGACCATGCTGCAATGAAGAACACTATGACATTGCACTGCAACTCCTTGCTCATTGACACTCTCTCTCTCTCTCTTCCTGTTACTTCAACTGCCTCATGTTTCAGGGCCAGCCAAATTTTGTTCTGCTGTCATGCTGATCACATGCCATAGGATGTCCAACTTTCTGAGCATGACTGGGAACCTCTGGCAACATACTCTCACACTTTCATTCTTTTCCACTGAGCAGTTAATATGTTATGTTGCTTTATATATCTCATCCTTAAGTTTTGCAGAGCACTGTATAACATGAGAGACTTCTACAAGACACTTAAAACCAGAATCGTAGGATACACACACAATATCCTTATTTCAGAAAAAGGATGGAGAACTGGAACTAAATAACAAAGTAAACTGTCAGATATTGGCAAAGTACTTCAATGGAACCCTGAATTGTGCTGAACAGGCAGAGAGACTCTCAAGGAGCCCAGAGATCAAGAGAAATTATAAGTCAAAAGCATAAGATGAACAGAAGATCAAGGGAGAAATCATGAAACTGAAAATTGATAGAGCAGAGGAGAAGATGGGATCATAGTAGAATTGCTAAAGGGAGCTCTGCAGAAACTGTCAGAGAAATAACGAATACCATATAAGACATATGGGAAACTGAAATAACACCAGAAGACAGGACGTGCACAATTACATAGGAAATGGGAGAGGAACAATGTTAACAATTACAGAAAATCTATCCTTATTGAATTACAGAAGTATATCTTTATTACGCATCACATAAAAAATTCTCTCACATCGTGCAGAAAGTAACTGAAAGAAATACACAATGAGACAAATGGAAATGACAATTTCATTCAAAGACAATAAATATGCTAAGACACAGTGATTTATGATGATTCCTTGCACACTGGATTGCGTGACATTGAGAATATAAAGCAGGCTTTAGACTGCGAAGATCCTATGCTGAACAGATACTCAGTTTAAAGGCAGTCCTGAGGTACCAAGTGGTGAAAGCAGAAAGACCATGTCCAACTTCATGGATTTCAAGAAGGTATATCACTCTGTAGATTGACATCACTGATCCGAGAACTGAAAGAGACGGGTGTGGATGATAAGACACTGAATATTATCAAACAGGCACTAACAAACACCAAATTCAAAATTAAATTCATAGGGAATCAATTCAAATTTTTCAATATTAGAACAAGAGTGACACAAGATGATGGTATTTCACCACTACTGTCCAACATATTATTAGACAAAGTTACCATGGAATGGGAAAAAATTGAAGATTCGAGGCTAGGAAGAAAAACCTAAGGACTGGATACTGGCAATCTGGCATTCTCTGATGATTTGCGACACTCACGGATAACACAGAATTTCAGTAAAACTGACTGAGTTCCTGAAAGAGAAGACTGAAAAGGTCACGTTACAGATCTCCTTTGAGAAGATAGAATACATATCAAACTAAAAGATGTGTTAAAAAGATGTTACAATGAAATATGGTGAGGTTAAGAGTTCTCAGATTCATTTATCTTAAGCAGATACTTCCTGGGAAATAATGACTGAGTGCCAGACTGGGGTGCAAACCTGGGACCTTTGCCTTCAGTGGGCAACTGCCCGTTAAGGCAAAGGTCCTGTGTTTGAGTCACCAAACCACATGTCCTATACACATCAGAAACATTGGTCATGGATTGGAAAAGTGCACTAAAAATATCTAAAAACTAGAGAAAAGAGTCATCAGAAAAATCCTAGGGCAGCCTATAACATATAATAATGCATTCTGGTCGAAGCAGCCAAAGATGGCGATCATTTGAATGTGGGGTATGCTTGTTTGTGAGAATGAGTGTGTGTTTCCTTTTTTGATGAAGGTCATGGCTAAAAGTTAAGCTAGTCTACATCTACACGTATACTCCTGCAAACTACTGTGAGGTACATGGCAGAAGGTCATCCCATTGTACCAATGATTAGGGTTTTTTCCTATTTCATTCACATTTGGAGTGCAGGAAGAAAGATTGTTTGGATGCCTCTGTCCATGCAGTAATTATTGTAATCTTATTTCCATGATCCCTATGTGAGCGATACATAGGGGATTGTAGTGTTTCCCTAGAATAATAATTTAAAGCTGGTTTTTGAAACTTCGTTAATAGCCTTCCTTGGGATAGGTTACGTCCATCTTCAAGAGTCTTCCAGTTCAGTTCCTTCAGTATCTCTGTGACACTCTCCCAAGGATCAAATAAACCTTTGACCATTCATGCTGCACTTCTCTGTATACAGTCAATATCCCCTGTTAGCCCTATTTGGTTGTATATTTACGTTACACTTGAGGAATATTCTAGGATGGGTCACATGAGTGATTTGTAAGCAATCTTCTTTGTAGGCTGACTGCATTTCCCCGGTTCTCTAGCAGTACACCGAAATCTACCACCTGCTTTACCCACAACTGAGCCTATGTGATCTTTCCATTTCATATCCCTACAGTGTGTTACACCCAGGTATTTGTATGAGTTGGCTGATTCCAACAGAGACTCATTGCTGTCATAGTGATAGGATACTATGTTTTTTCTTTTGTGAAGTGCACAATTTTACATTTCTGAACATTTTAAGTAAGTTCCCATTTTGCACTTAATGTATAAGTGTCTTTTAGTTATGCCTGTCTGCAACTTAATATGTCATTTTTGCAGTAAGTAGCAATCTATTTTTTCCTTACATTGTTAATAATGGTAATAGTAAAATTACAGCTCGTATTAGTATCCCTCTTGCTCACAACTGGAGGGTTCCTGTTTATTTTTGACAATGAGTGTCCTGTCTTTGCTTTTTAATCCACTCCAACTTACTGCTCTCTCTTCTCTGAGGAAGGAACTAATAGTTTCTAAAGATAGTATAATTTTGTGCACTTTTATATGTCCCTATGGGAAGTACTAGAAATTTTAGCTTCTGAAGGTAAGTTTTCAGATAACCATCTGCTGATGTGCTTCTTATTGAGTAAATTCCAGTGAATGTCTTAGGTTACTAAACATTAACTTCATTATTTATGGATACCTCTACAATGAATACTAAACTTAAAAAAAATTGTAAGTTGGAATGCTTCACACTGATTTCATTTCAAACTGTACACAATTTTTCTCTTTGTGGATGTATTGAAATCACACTCTTGATTCTAGGTATTGCATTACTAATTAGTTTGTCTACCACCACAGGGACAGGCAGCCAATGTTACAGTCAAAATTGCTGGGTATTTAGGTCATATCTCTGGTACACATGAAGCCTGAAACATTATCTAATGACAGGAAGAATTCCAATTCTTCATCTTGTCCATTGTAACTAATCTTTCTGGATGTCATAGATCAGTTTTGTTAACTGTGCCAGCTCCTTAATCTGATGAATTAATACCAATATTGATTTTCATAATATATATACTAACAATAAAACTGTGAAACAACTGTGTCTGTCCACTTACACATTAATCTTCAAACAAATTTTCATGGAGTTTTCATAGGTTACTTGGTTGCAGCTTGGGGTGGAATATAGTCTTTATTTTATCAAGATCAGAACACAGAAAAAAAGTTATCATAGATTACAATTCTGTCTAAAATCATTTAGTAGTTTGGATGTTAAATCACACAGTGTAGTATGCAATAGAACCAACAAATGATACTCTTAGTATCATAATACTCCAAAGAACCAACAGATGGTATTGTTAGTGTTTTTATCTTAGCACCAGATGTATTCTTGGAAGTTTACATCAGTGACAAAATCAAGTGGTGCAATCTTATCTTCATGATTACAATCTAACAGTGAATTTGCTTACCTAGGATGTACAGATTTACTGATTTCTCATTGTGTATTAACAGCTTAACAAGATTACTCTGCTTCTTTTGATAGGTTTTGTTTATATTCTTTGATAGGAAAAATGAATTTATCAAGTTTGCTTTGTGATTTGATTAGCTACTCACTACATTCATATTTGGTTTTGTTTACAAGTAAAAATTCCTAGAAAACTATCACATCTTTCTGAATACACCAGAATGGCTAAAAGAATGATGACTATTTGGCCTCAAGAACCAATTGAAGATTTTTAGGCAAGACTTGCTGCAGCACAAAACATTAGGCTTTAAATCACTCTTTGGCAACTCCCTTTAAAAGCTCTGATTGAGAGCATCATGTATTATCTTGCTCTCCAGAACCCTTCATTCACAGAGGCTTGAAGTCACTTTTCCCCCATGTCACATCATAGGAGCAGAAGTTTGATGGGAGGAAGTGCAGATAAGCAAGTTTTTATACGATGAATCCTGCTTACTTTGAATGTGTGAGCTTATGTTGTGCCATGATCATAAATAAAGCACAAAGCCAGACACTGCATGTTGCGGGTATGGATCTTAGTGTCTGTTGCTTTTTCACACAACCAACTCTACATGGCTCTCTCTCCCATATTAGTGAAGCAAACAATCTCTCCATTCATGTCCCTAATCATACAACTTCAAAAATTATACACAAAGAAGCTTTATAAGTCAAAACTAAATTCCACAAGTACAATGTCCTTTGTGAAGTTGTAAATAAATACCTGAGCACTGCCAGGTTCAGGTTTCTCAGCTAGTAATTACTAAAGTATTCAGTAGCTGCTATTCCACTTGAAAGACAATATAGTATATAATGTAGGAGGAGACTGGTAGGAGCAGACATGAAGAAGATCACTAAAACTAAATGATGTATTGGAAAGAGATATGTGGAGTGTTGTAAAATTTTTAACAAGTGTTTCAGGTTCAGTAGCTGCTGCTGTGGAATATCTCAGACCAGTCATGACAAATAATTTCAATAACATGAATAAGACCTTTACTACATGAGGAGAAGTAATCTCCAGCACAAAATATTTAAAATTGAAAAATAATTATTGGTTATGATAAAGTATCAGCAAAGTTAATTAAAGGGTGCTCTGCACTTAGTTATAGTATTAGACAGTCATTTATCATTGGAATATTTCCCATCTGGCTGAAATTTTCTGGAGTTAAGCCTCCGTACAAGAAATAAGATAGATATACCATCAGACTTACATCCAGTTTCGCTTTTGCCAGCACCCTTGAAAATTTTAGAAAAGGTTACATACAGGGTGTTACAAAAAGGTACGGCCAAACTTTCAGGAAACATTCCTCACACACAAAGAAAGAAAATATGTTATATGGACATGTGTTCGGAAACGCTTACTTTCCATGTTAGAGCTCATTTTATTACTTCTCTTCAAATCAAATTAATCATGGAATGGAAACACACAGCAACAGAATGTACCAGCATGACTTCAAATGCTTTGTTACAGGAAATGTTCAAACTGTCCTCCGTTAGCGAGGATACATGCATCCACCCTCCGTAGCATGGAATCCCTGATGTGCTGATGCAGCCCTGGAGAATGACATATTGTATCACAGCCGTCCACAATACAAGCATGAAGAGTCTCTACATTTGGTACCGGGGTTGCGTAGACAAGAGCTTTCAAATGCCCCCATAAATGAAAGTCAAGAGGGTTGAGGTCAGGAGAGCGTGGAGGCCATGGAATTGGTCTGCCTCTACCAATCCATCGGTCACTGAATCTTTTGTTGAGAAGCATACAAACACTTCAACTGAAATGTGCAGGAGCTCCATCGTGCATGAACCACATGTTGTGTCGTACTTGTAAAGGCACATGTTCTAGCAGCACAGGTAGAATATCCCGTATGAAATCATGATAATGTGCTCCATTGAGCATAGGTGGAAGAACATGGGGTCCAATGAAGACATCACCAACAATGCCTGCCCAACATTCACAGAAAATCTGTGTACTGTAGAGCAATGAGTCACATGTCAACACAAGCACCGAAGTCAACATTACCTTCCTTCACTTGGGCCAACTGGCGGTGAATCGAGGAAGTACAGTACATACTAACGAAACTAAAATGTGCTCTAACATGGAAATTAAGCGTTTCTGGACACATGTCCACATAACATCTTTTCTTTATTTGTGTGTGAGGAATGTATCCTGAAAGTTTGGCTGTACCTTTTTGTAACACCCTGTATAAAACGGTTCTTAACCATCTGACTACAGCTAATAAACCAATACGAAGTCCAGGATGGAATTACAACAATATGGAAAGGATAGGTTGCTACTCACCACATAGAAAAGATGTTGCATCTTTGACAGCCACAATGAAAAAGAATGCTAGAAATATTTAAGCTTTTGGACGGAGTCCCTCTTCCAAAGTGGAAAAATCACACAATCACAACTCACACACACATAGGTACTGTCTCCAGGCACTAAGATCTTAGTGCCTGGAGACAGTGGTCATGTGTGAGTTGTACTTGTGTGAATGTGTGTGTATTTTCTACTTTGGAAGAATCCAAAGCTCATGGTCTAGTGGCTAGCATTGCTGCCTCATGATCCCAGGATCCTGGGTTTGATTCCCAGCCGAGTTGGGATTTTCTCTATCTAGGGACTGGGTGTTTGTGTTGTCCTCATCATTTCATCATCATCATTTGTGACAGTGGCTAGATCGGACTGTGAAAAAAATTGGACTGTGTAAAAATTGGGGCTTTGCACGGGCACTCATGACTGTGCAATTGAATGCTCCACAAATTAAACATCATCATCTGCTTTGAAAGAAGGACTTTGTCCAAAAGTTTAAATATTTCTAGCATTCTTTTTCACTGTGCTTGTCTATGACTCAATGCCTTCTCTATGCTTCCCATACTTTTGTTGAATTCAAATAATATATAGTAGGAGTCACAGCATGGATTTCTAATGGGTTCTGGTATTGAGAGGCTATTTACACTTAACAGTGAGAAAGTACTTAATTTATTAAACAATAAATTACAGAAAAGTGATATATTCTGCAATCTGTCAAAGGCATTTGAGTCAAAATATACTTTTAAGTAATTCAGATGTTACAGTGTAACAGTAAATGCCGCAAAATGGTTCAAATAATGTCTGTCTGAAAGGAAACAAAAGCTGTCAATAGAAAAGAGTCCTGTATTAAGCTATAAGCCATTGTTCGACTGGGAGCTAATTAGGCCTACATATGGTATCCCATAAGGCTTAACCTTAGTGTCCTTAGTTTTTTTGTGAGTATTAAGGACCTTCTATCAGTAAAATTACCAGATGCCAATTTTATTTTGTTTGCAGTTGTTACAAACATTGTAATAAATAGCACATCAAGTATATTTCTATGAAGGTCAGTTAATTAAATTTTTGTGGACGTTAGTAAATAGTTTCTAGTGAATTCTGTGTAACTAAACACTGAAAAGACCTTTTATAAGTGTTTCACAACTTCCGAGACATTTTCTCCCAAGTATTACCCAAACCAGATGACAAGCAGATAGAAGATGTTCATAGGGTTAAATTCTCGAGATTTCAAGTTGATAATAAATTCAATTATCAGGAGCACATGTCAGAACAGCTGAAGTGTCTGAACAAATCTTTATTTGGAATGCAGACATCAGACATAGATGATATAAAAAAACCTAGCTTACTTCACTGACTTTAATTCCATAATCCCACATGGCAAGTTTTACTGCAACTCACTAAACTGAACTAAAGTTTTTCAAGTCCAAAAATGGGTAAGATAAAGTATTTATGGTGTGAATTCAAGAACCTTCTCTAGAGACCTATCAAGGAATTAGGGATTTTAAATTCTACTTCCCAATATTTTTATTCCTTAATGAAATTTGCCATAAACAATATATACCTTTTTCAAACTGATAGAGCTGTTTGTGGAGTCAGTACTAGAAATTATTAGGGCAATCAGATGAAAATGAGACAGACAGAAAAAAGTAAGTAAAATGTTTATTATTTCAAAAGTCATCACCTTAACTGTTAATACATTTGAGGGAATATGGTATAGTTGTAGGTAAACAACTAGAATTCTCTCATGTACAGATTTATTCACACTTAGCGTCTACACAGATACAAGTCTGGAGGCTAACTGCTGTTAGTGTCCAACATGCTCTCCAAAGCCCTCTCCTCAAAGATAGCACACTTACACACAGAACAAATATTGATTTTTATGGCACTCTACGCCACACATTCATCCCACTGTGAGACAAGACAGCCATGACTTCATGGAAAAAATGTTTTTAGTTGCCTACATAACCATTATTGTACACAGGACGTGCACCTATTCATGTGAAGTCCACAACTCATGGGCAGTGGCTAGTGTTGCTGCCTCTGGATCACGGGGTTTCGGGTTTGATTCCCGGCTGGGTTGGGGATTTTCTCCACCTGGGGACAGGGTGTTTGTCTTGTCCTCATCATTTCATTATCATTCACAAAAGTGGTGAGACTGGACTGAGTAAAGATTGGGAATTTGTACGGGCACTGATAACTGCACAGTTGAGCACCCCACAAACCAATCATCATCATCATCATCATCATGATCATCTTCATGTGAAGCAAACTGACAACCATAAATGTCTTTCTACAGGGCACCAAAAATATGCAAATAGCATAGGGAAAGATCAGGACCATATGGAGGATGTGTAACGGGTTCCCAGTGAAACTACTTTAGTGTACTCAAAACATTATGCTGCAACATAATTAGTATCATCTGTCATAATTCCAGCGAATTTTGACTTAATGGTGTGCCTTAATTTTTGTAAAGTGCTCATTTACCACTTTGCATTAATTGTGGCACATGTTCCAGAAAGTCAATGAGCATCAGGGTATTGCAGTCAAATAAAAAGGCCATCATGACTTTCCTGAAGCAGGGATGCCTGTTGTTTCAGTTATGCTGCAGGAGTTTCACTTGGAAGCCTTTACACATCTAACATACAGTCCCTATCTCTCCCCAAGAGATTTCCATATTTTTGGAGCTCTGAAGAAAAGCATTCATGGCTGTCAATTTGCTTCAGATAAGAGAAGCATGGAACAATTGTGGCTCTGTAGGCAACTCTAAACATTTTTCCATGAAGGCATTGCCTGTATTGTCTCATGCAGTTATTTACATTAAAGTACCATCTAAAAAGAGCTGCATAAATATCCAGCCACATCTTAATAGGATTCCAGAGGGATGCAAAGATTGACAACTTGCTTTGAACATTAAGAAATGTTTAACTGTTCATTTCATAAAATGCAATAACATAGTATCCTAAGACTGCAATACCAATGAGTCAAAATTGTAACCATTCAACTCATACAGATACCAGAGAGTAATAAATTTTGAGGATGTGAACTCAAATGATCACATTTGTTCAAACAATCATAGGTAAAGCAGGTGGCTGACTTTGATATGCTGGTAGCATACTGGGAAAATGCAGTTAGTTTGCAAAGAGACTAGTTAAAAAATTCTTGTACAACCCATCCTAGTATATTTCATAAGTGTGTGGCACCCATGCCTCATAAGACTAACAGGGGTACTGAATGATTACAAAGAATGACAGCATGAATGCTCAGATGTATGTTTGATCAATGAGAGATCATCATAGAGCAAGTAGATGCTTGAAGAAAGCCAACAACTATACGGCAAAAGCCTACTTGCAAAGTTTCAACAACCGCTATTAAGTGAGCAATCTAGTTATATGTTGTAAACCTCTGTGTATTGCTCCTGTAAGGACCACAAAAAATGTTAGGCTGTTACACCATGTAGAGGGGCATTTAAGCAGTTGTTACTCTCACCCACCACACACAAATGGAATGGTAAGAAGCCCTAATATGTGATACAATGGGAAATACCCTCTGCCATGCACTTCACAGTGATTCGGAGAGTATGGCTGTATATGAAGATGTAGACCTCCAAGTTTCTGGACATTCAGCCATTTCCATGTATATGAAATATTATTCAGATTTTTCCACATACACTAACTATTTTTTCAAAATAAACATTACCAGTACATAAAAGAAATTATTTGTCCTATTGTTTAATAGTTTAAAATATATGTGGGCTCAAATACTATCCATTAAGCAATACAATCCCACCTTCCATCATACTGAGTCCAATTCCGTATCCCGAGGACAATAACAATCAATCTTGATTATTCAGTTTCTGCAGAAAGTCTTAAATATGTACCTTCCATCACACAATGCCAGAAATCTTGTGTCTTCTGCTTCACTAAAAGAGTTGCCATTGTAAGTAGCTGAATCTCAGCATGAACAAAATTGTTTATTAGAAACTGGTTGCACAGAGTTATATTGCAATTATGAGTCAGCCCATTAATCATACACTAAGAGCTACTTCTTTCCAAAATGTAATTTACTGTTTTACTTGGTTCCTGAAATTAATAAATAGCAGTTATGCTTGTATCATCCATAAAACTGCAGCTTTTGGTCTGTTGACTATAAGTGTGTGTCAGAAAACCACACATGTGTGTTTTTGTTGCCTGGTGAGTGTTCATCAGAGACAAGGGTATCATCAGGAGTGCCCCAGGGAAATATAATACAACTGCTATTCTTTTCTAAATACATAAATGATCCGGTGGACAGAGTGGGCAGCAGTCAGTGGCTGTTTGCTGATGCTGTGGTGCATGGGAAGGTGTTATTATTGAGTTATTGTAGGAGGATACAAGATGACTTAGACACAATTTATAGTTGACAATATAATTTAATTGGATGGATAAAAAACCTATTCACCAAGTGGCGGCAGAACACACATATAAAAGCTCATAATTAGGCAAGTTTTCAGAGCCAGTGGCTCCCTCTTCAGGCAGAAGGGTTGAAGGAGAAGGAAGGGCTTGAAGGGAATGGACTGGAGAGGTCTATGAAAAGGGTAAGATTTCAGAAAAGTCACCCAGAAGCATTATGAAATGGAATGAGCATGTAACAATTGTAATAGGGAAGGCAAATAGTTGACATCCGTAAAGGAGACTAGTGAGATCTGTTCTTGAGTACTGCTCCAGTGTCTGGGATCTGAACCAGGTTTGATTAAAGAAAGACATTGAAGCAATTCTGAGGCCAGCTACTAGATTTGTTACCGGTAGGCTCAGACAACATGCAGGTATGACAGAGATGTTTCAGGAACACAAATAGGTCTCCCCAGAGGGAAGGTGATGTTCTTTTTGAGCAACAGAGGAACACTGTTGAGAAAATTTATGGAACCAGTATTTGATGCTGAACCTGACAGCAGAATGATTCTACTGGTACCAGCATACATTTCTCTTAAGGATCATGAAGATAAGAGAAATTAGGGTTCATACAGAGACATACAGACAGTCATTTTTCCCTTGCTCTATTTGCAAGTGGAACAGGGAAGGAAATGATTAGTAGTGGTACATCCTCTGTTATGCACCTTATGATGGTGTGCAGAGTATCTATGTAGATGCAGATGTAGAAAAGCAGTACCCTTAGTATGAAGCCTACATATTACAGTATCCCAACCACATACTAGCATACTTCAGTGAAGGAAAGGGTAAAATAACTTTCTGCTGCTCAGGTAATACTGGGACCATACAAGTACTGCACTCTTAATCCTATAATGTTCTAATTTAGTTAACAATATATTATGATTTACTGCCAAAAGTCGTTTTTACAACACAGAATGTACCCATGACCACAATTTATCAATACTTTCTGCTGCACTGCCCAAGAAGGAACATATTACCTCATCACTTGAACCAAACTGGTAGTCTATCAATAAGTTGTCTTCACAGAAAGAACCAACCAGTTGGTTATACACCACTTATCTCAAAAAATTTAAAAGCATCTATAAGAATGGTATATATGCCAAGAGTCATCAACATCACATTTTTTCTGGGTGACTCACTAATGACTATTACTCTTCAATAGCTAAGGACCACCTATGCACACTTGTGCAGTGGTGACACTAGGAAAGAGGAAGAGAAATGTTGGTGGTGCACACTTCCTTATCATCAGACTTGGCTTGAATGTTCTAGGTTAATTTCTGCAGTGTCTCATTGAGTGAGTGTGTGTGACACTGAGTCTGGTGATCCATATGAGGATGTTAACCTTGGTGGCCCCATTAGTGCAATTTGATAGAAGCAGGCTATGTGCTGTCACTGGTTCCCCTCAGATCTTCTCTTTCAGCATCATCATCAACAACAGCAACAACAGAAATGTGACAACAAAACTCTCCATGCAAACATTGAGACACAACACTTATACTTCATAAAGGAAAGGTATCATTGTGCATAAAGACAGAAAACTTTTCCAATTAGGCAGCTGAACAACTCCTTTGCAATCTCCCAGCAAATAATGCCATGTGATTTTACCTTTTATCATTGAGTATTTATGGTTCTATGAAAACATATCCACCCAAAAAAAATATTTTACATTGGTAGCTAATAAGATTGTTAATTTGGAACTCTCAAAACTTCATTATCTTACTTGGTATCTGATGATACCTATATTAACTTTTACACTTTAGGACTGTAATTATTTGCTTGGTTCTTTTTCTATTAGTCTCCTGCTAGTCAGGCTCAATGATTAGATGATAGATCATCAGTCCAAAGGCTTGGTTTTCGACACTTGATTATTCTAGCATTGTTTCTGTCATTTATCATTTACTTCAGCACTGGCAGTGATTTTTAGTGTGAATAATGGCAACCCTCTCTGTGGTCTGGAGCCCACATTAAACTGTAGGTCTCCCCATACCTGGCTGGGTAAGGTAGTTCAGTAATCAGAAGAAGGTAAGCTCATATCAACACTAATAGGATCATGCCTAGTAAAGCACTGCAGTATTAAAAGTGACCATAGGACTGAGGATGGCTTTATTTGTACCTTTTGTTCACAAATAGCCCCGTCTCCTTTCGAACCCTTAAAGAGCCTTCTTCAGGGAATCTATATAATTGGTGTTGTGCAAGAAATTTTGATTCAGCTTACACACAGTAGAGAAGGAATGATTACTGAAAGCCATTCAAGGATGTCTTGCATTATCCACACTGCTTGCCTATCATTAATGAGATTGTGTTTTATGTACCGGTACCTTAGTGGAAACCAGTTTTCATAAAATTTGATACAAATTTGGACTACATTTGTTACCTGAAATTGTGAACGTCTCTTCCTCTGGTGGACATCGAAGAATTGAAAAAAAAAAAAAAAAAACTTTACTATGTGATGGCTCGTGGCTCTAAATTTCTTGCCTATCTGCTGTGAAGTCCTTGTTTCTTTATCAGTAGCTCTCAACATTTAAATCAGGTCCTCATAGTCTAAGTAAGAACAGTATGGAAAGAAAGGACACCGGAAGATTGGAAAAGAGGATCATAATCCAAGTTTTAAGAAGTGTATCCCAAAACTGTGGGGAGTTACTTTTATGTGTCACACTGCCAAGGTATATGAGAAGATCATTGAAAAAAAAAAAAAAAAAATACAGAAGACAGTAGAATGTAACTGGATAGATTAAAAAAATCTGCTCACCAAGTGGTGGCAGGACAGCACACTTATAAAAGAAGGTTTTACTTATGCAATCTTTAGAGCCAGTGGTTCCTTCTTTTGGCAGAAGGTTTGAAGGGGAAGAAAGATGAGTGATGGGAAAGGAACTGGCGAGGATTAGGAAAAGGGGTAGAGTTTGGAAAAGTCATCCAGATCCCAGGTCAGCGGAGACTTACTGGGTGGCATGAGAAGAAAAGACAGATTTTCTGGGGACTACACTGGTTGAGATTTGACAGGTCAAAAAATGAAAGATGTAGAAAACTAAAAATGAATGAAGAAAGGAGTAATTACTGTGAAGAACTGCTGAGATGGAATAAATTAACTTGTAAATTAAGGCCAGGTGGGTGGTGAGAACCAAGGACATGTTGCAGTACTGGTTCCCACCTGCAGAGTTCTAAGCAACTAGTGTCTGGGGGAATAATCCAGATGCCACATGTGGTGAAACAGGCACCGAGGTCACGACTGTCATGTTGTAGAGCATGTTCTGTAACGGGATATTATGTGTTGCCAGTAAACACCCTCTACCAATGCCCATTCATCCTAAGTGACAACTTGATTGTGGTCATGGCAAAGTAAAAGGCCAAACAGTGTTTACATAAAAGGTGGTATATGACATGTGTCATTTCACAAGTGGCTTTCTGTTTGATAGTATATGTTTTGCCAGTTACAGTGCTTGTATAGATAGTGGTAGGAGGGTGTATAGCACAAGTCTTGAGGCAGGGATGATCACACAGGGTAGGCAGATGGGTGCAGAAGGAGCATATGGTCTGACAACGACAATGCAGAGATTGGGAGGGTGATGATAAGCTGTTTTAGGTGTGGTGAGCAAAATTTCAGACAATGGATCTCATTTCAGAGCCCAATTTTAGGAAGTCATCTTGTTGCAGTACGTGTTGTACAATATGACAGTTGTGACCTTGGTGCCTGTTTCACCACAGACATCATCTGGATTCTCTGCCCAGACACCAGTTTCTTAGAACTCCACAAGTGTGAACTAACACTACTATATGTCCTTGGTTCTTGCCACCCACCTGGCTTTAATTTACGTTAATTTATTCTGTCTCAGCATTTCTTCACAGTAACTACTCATTTCTTAACTGCATTTTAGTTTTCTACAACTTTCATTTTCTGACCTGTTTAATTTTTGTCATTCCTCTCCCACCTTTGTTACATACATGGACTTACTTTTGTCTCTTATTGACTCACAAAGTTTTAGCAGTAATCTCTGTCCTGCATATTATCCTGTCTTCTACATTTAAACTGTCAGGTTTTCAAATCGCACCTGGCGCAGTCCCCAACTATCAGTCTCTTGTTCTCATTCCATCCTGTAAGTCTCACATGATCTGGGGTTCAGGGTGACTTTTTTGAATTCTACCCATTTTCCTCTTCAGTTCCTTTCCCTTCACCTCTTTTATTTCCCCCTGAACCCTCTGCTGGAAGAAGGGGCCACTGGCTCGAACAGCTTGCATAAGTAAAATATTTTTTATAAGTGTGTTTTCCTATTGCTGCTTGATGAGTAGATTTTTATCTATTCAATTACATTGTACTGTCAAAAATTGGTTATTTTTGTTGGAATATAGTAGAATGATGACTGGTAGAGGAAGAGTATGGGTTTAGACAAGGAATGCTGACAGTGGATCTAATTTTCAGTGTAAAGCAACTCCAAGAGACGCTATAAATAAGGTAAGGATTTAAGGATTTAGTAATGATGTTCTTGGACATTGAAAAGTCATGTGATAGCCTGAAAACAAGCAAGAGCTGGAAACCCTTAGAAAAAAAAGGGTATTGGGAGGTGGATTATGAGAAGAATAAATGAAGTGAATCAAGGAAGTGTGAGTTATGTAAAAGTATAAGATGGGAAGACAGACTGGTCAAAAAAATAAATAATATTAAAATAAAATGGAGTGAAAGAAATTTGCAGATGGTTAAATGTTGGGGGGGGGGGGGGGGGGGGAATGGAGAAGGGCACATACAAGAAAGGCTAAATGTAGCGAAGTAGTGGTGGGACGATGTGGATTGAAATTTAATGCAAAGAAGTGTTAGGAGTTGGTGTCAATGAGGAATAAAATGAGAGTAGCAATGCATGTAAGTATTAGTGAGTGAGTACTAGAGGAAAGTGAGATCAAGAAATGTGACAATGGTCTGGACAGCAATGTGCTGACCTTGTACCCCTCTGTACTACATTCAGTGATGCCATTGGCTGAGCATGATCAGCAGTCAGTCTGTACTGATTGGCTCATCTAGAGCCGGAATGGGGAAATTTACTTTACTAAAGAAAGTGGTAAGTTTCAAGCACCTGAGAAGCATAATAGGAGACAGCAAGAAAAATGATAAGGAGATTAGTGGGAGAGTTAGTAAGCACATGGATTCCTGCAGAATGGAAGAAGCCTTGAATGGAGCAAGGATGTAC
The DNA here is from genome assembly GCF_021461385.2 of Schistocerca piceifrons. Classification (NCBI taxonomy): domain Eukaryota; kingdom Metazoa; phylum Arthropoda; class Insecta; order Orthoptera; family Acrididae; genus Schistocerca; species Schistocerca piceifrons. Next base: position 643,297,811 of record NC_060139.1, read on the forward strand.
CACCAGAAAGCAAGCTAATATTAGTACAAAAATGTTCTGCTCCAATATTCACATATGTGTCAGAAACATGGGTAAAGAAGTAAATGCAGGTGAGCAAGATGCAGATTTGTGAGCTGAAATTTCAAATAGGCACATTAGGAATTGCTGGAATGGATATAGTATACAATGAAAAAGTTAGAGAAATAGTAAAATAGATGCCCATATGAGAGGCCATAGAAAAGACAAGATTACAGTGATATGGACATTTTAAAAGTATTGAAGCTGACAGGATGCTGATACATGCTCATGAAATGTCTATAGGAGCAACAGACCTAGAGGCAAACCAAGAGACATATGGACTGACAGAATGAAGAAATGTTTGAATAAGATTGGAGAAGACTGGGACAGAGTGAAATGGTGGAGACACTTATGTTCCAAACAGACCCGCCCAGGATCTGAAAACTGTAGATGATGATTGTGTATTCCTGTGGAAGATGTTTCACTATCTCTTCATTTCAAAGATGATGTTCTAAAAAGAAAAATGTATCAGGACTGAGATCTGTTTCTAGTTCATTAATATTTACCCACAACCTAGTCTGGATTTACTGTAATGTTGTGATACTTTCAGTTTTCTACATGTTGCACCACGTAACATACAAACAATAGAGAGACATGACCACTCAGGCTATAACAAGATATGTGATGGAGCAATACAATATTGAGGCAATGAGGTAGGAGACGAGATATTGGGAGAAGCAGTGTGGCACTATGATTATAATATTTTGGAAAAATACCATAAGTTATTTGCTATAATAGACAAAACACCACTGTTAATTGAACAATTAACCAACCACTGTTTGATTTCAGTTCACACACAAGTACATACTATCAGTATGTGTGTGTGTGTGTGTGTGTGTGTGTGTGTGTGTGTGTGTGTGTGTGTGTGCGCGCGCGCACGTGTTTTAGAAGTGATGGTCAATATTCAGGGATATGACAAACAGCAATGACCATTCGAAACAAAAAGACACGTAAACATGGGACCTAAAACACAAACCATAAGAGCTTTGAGCAAGTCTTGTTCTTCGGTATTATGAAACAAATCTCTGCTACTGCAAGCTCTTTACTTTCAGTATTTTGGGATGTCATAGTATGAACCAAAACAAGAAAGTCCAGTTAACATGTGCTCTAAAATTCATACCTTAAAAGCTATGAGCAGTTATTCATCTTCCCTACTTTGAAACAGAACTCTTCTAATAAACAAGTGCTCATAACTTTTAAGGTATGCCTTTTAGAGCACTTGTTCACTGGACATTTTTTTCTTGTTTTGGTCCTTACTAGCACTTCTCAAAATATGGAATGCAAAGAGCTTGCAGTAGAAGAGATTTGTTTCCCAGTATTGAAGATCAACAATTGCTATAGCTCTTAAGGGATGCATTTTAGTCTATATTCTTTTATGTGTGTGTTCTCCTGTTGCCACTTGGTGAGTAGATTTTTTTATTCATCCAGTTACATTATATTGTCAAAAATAATAAATAATTTTATAGATGTGACACTGCATATGCATGTGTCCCCACAAACAACAATTTATAATTTACAGTATGTGTTCAAAGTGATGTCCACTAATAGTAATGTCTACATTACAACATATCCCACTCTCTCAAAGATCCTCAGTCTATGGAATACAAAAAAGCAGAAAGACACTTTTCTACTGGAGGTTTTGTACAACAGTGAGCATGTTCCTGGAGAGATCACAGAAGATATGGAGGTAGTACTGGTCACCAGACAGCACCACACATGTCAACTCAGAGACTAGGAGAGATGTCTGAATAATAGCATACTTCATAATCAAAATGAGGTGGTATCCCCCAACATTGCACCAACAAATTCTTGCAGACAGTTTGAGATACAGTTTCTGTCAATCAGTGCAGTGCATTTGACAGAATGCCAAATATTGTTGTTGATGTATCTCTATTAGAAGATAAGGTTTTTATTTCAAACTGTTTTGCAGCAAAGTAAAATGTTCCTTTCTTTGGACACTTAGACTAAGCACATGCTTTCTGCTTTGTTTCCTGCCTCAAAGTAGCGCTCAGCTTGAGCTCATCAGTCATCTGCCTCATTTTCACCAGGTATATTTTGAAACATACTGTGTGATAATGATGAATGTTAGATGGATATTTTAGAATGATTCTGATTACATATAGTTTTATGCAAATAATGAGGAAATTGGAAGAGACCAACAGTGAAAGAAAGCACAATTATTTTGAGCAGAATGTTTTGTTTTTTAAATTTTCTTTTTCTGTCTTTAATGGTGCATTTGGACAGCTACGACCTGCCATCTAATAAATTTTGTGCAGGCCATAGCACTCCACTCAGTTCACTTATCCTGGACCAATGGACACCACTATAGGGCTCTCAAGCTACACAGCTGAGGCCACAGGCTCTGTTGCCCATGCTGCACCAGGTGGAGGTGGGTCTGCATGGAGATCTTTTGTCCTGGTTTTTTTTTTTTGTGTAAATGACAGCTGTATTACACCTATAAAACTAATATACACTGTATTGGAAATAAGGAATTATAAAAGAAAATAATTTTGATTTAAGAAGAGTGATAAAAGGGGATAGGATAAATTGAGTAGCAGAGGTCCCTTCACCTGCGTTGCCCAGGGAAGAGGGCTTGGAATGCTATTTTGAGCCCAAAATTTCTGCACAGTTCTCTCAAGGTTACTTACTAAGGTACGTTGATTTGATAGTCTACTTAATACCAGATTTTTACAAATTTACTTTGATGTCTGGTGCAATAACTGACAACACTAGGTTATAGTTCCACATTGTGTCTGTATACTATGTGATAAAGGATTGCTATTGATAAATGTTGTGTATGCTATGTATTGCATCTCTTCACATGTTTTATTGTGTGTTTACTCTTGTTCTAAATTATGCTGTTGTTATAACATCAAGTTAAACACATATATTTCAAAGTGATGCAATACATGTAAGTCACTGAGCAAGTAGACAAAGTAAGACATGTGTACACGATAAAAGTCAAATCAGCACTGGGTCCAAGTCTGGCGGCCGCTGACTGCTTGGCCGCTTAGGTAGCGTGGCTGCTGCATGGCTGGCAGACAGCGCCGCATATAGAGGACGTGTGTAACTGCGCGGCGGCACTTTGGAAGATCGGCGAGTCACAACACTTTTCCCGCCTTTGAAGTTTTTGCACTGGTCTTGATGGAGGTGTCCTGTAGACTGCTAACGTCCATAGGTGTTGTTTGACTGGCCGTAAAGTCTCGAGGAGGAGGCTTCCCGTACGGACAGAAGTGTCCCTGACGATAACGGGTCGAGCTGACAGGAGATGTAGGGGTCGAATCTGCTGGGGCCCTGTGCACCAATCTGTCCATTGTGGCAAGTCCGGTTGATATAACAGGAGACATAGGCAATGTGTCAGCGTCCATAGGAGAAGGAGGCGAGTAGAGTTGCTCCAACAGATGATGGTCATCCGGTTCCTGCATGAGCACGTCTCCTGGTGGTGTCCGTTCTTGTGCTGGCACTGAGATGATGGTGAGAGGGCTGCATTGTGAGTAACGAGAGATGCCAAGATTGTGAGTGTCAGGTAGAGCCGAAGGTGGTGTAGCGGCATTCGGAACAGGTGTTGCCGGCACACGAAGCCAAAGCTGGTCTGAATGACGTGCTGCAACACCCGTGTCCATCTGGATTTCATACAGGCATCGGCCACGGTGTCGTGAGATGCGGCCCGGACTCCATTTGGGTTGCCTGCCATATCCCCGTATCCATACAAGGTCACCGGTGGTGTAACGGCCAAGCGAAGGCACCTGTGGCTGTGAGGTGGAAGGCCGCAGAAGATGAAGTAGCATGCGGGGCTGTCGGCCATGTAAGAGCTCAGCCGGGCTGTGGTTGCCCATGGGGGTGAAACGGTAAGAAGCCAGAAATTGGGGAAGCGCATCATCAGCAGCAGAAGAAGTCAGGAGTTTCCTCATCTGATCCTTAAATGTGCGGACCAGTTGTTCACCCTAACCGTTTGATTGTGGATGGAGTGGAGGGGCCGTGACATGCATGACGCTGTGACGAGCACAAAAATCCGCAAATTTGGAAGAGGCAAATTGCGGGCCATTATCAGTAACAGGAGAAGAGGGAAGGCCTTCCAAAGAGGAAATGCGGGTGAGAGCACTTGTAGTTGCTGCGGTGGTAGGCGACATGCAATGGACAGTGAAAGGAAAGTTAGAGTAGGCATCAATTATGAGTAGTCAATAAATACCTAAAAAAGGTCCCGCGAAGTCAGCATGAATGCGCTCCCAGGGCTTCTCAGGCGAAGGCCACGGTGACAAAGGTGACTTCGGGGCGGTGGCCTGTGATGCACAAGGGCCGCAGGCAGCTATTTCAGAGTCAATGCCAGGCCAGTACACATGACGGTGCTCCAGAAATTTTGTGCGAGAGACATCCCAGTGCCATTGGTGAAGGAGGCGCAAGACCGAAGCATGCAAAGATGCAGGTATCAGAACACGTGGTGAAGCATTATCGGTGGAAATGAGGATAACACCATCCCTAGCCGTGAGGCGGTAGCGTAAAGTGTAGTAGTTCCACAACAGATCAGAAGTCTTAGCAGACGGATGATCTGGCCAACCCTTCTGAATACAGTGTAAAACCTGGGAGAGGGTAGGGTTTGAACTCGTAGCAGCCGCCAACCCGTCCCCGGTGATGGGGGACCTGTCCACAACCCACTGCTTGGCAATGCCCAGATGGAAACAAAAAAGTTTATCCCTATTGAATGCCAGATCAGCACCCATGGGAAGGCAAGACAGTGCATCAGCATTCGCATGTTGAGCTGTTGGCCGGAAATGAATCTCATAATTGAAACAAGACAAGTAAAGAGCCCAATGATGGAGGCGGTGTGCAGCCTTGTCGGGAAGCGACATTGATGGATGAAACAAGGAAACAAGTGGTTTGTGGTCCATAACAAGATGAAATTTGGATCCATAAAGAAAAACACCAAACTTATGAAGAGCATAAATAATGGCCAAAGCTTCTTTTTCAATTTGAGAATATTTTCGTTGGGCATCTGTGAGTGTTTTGGAGGCATAAGCAGTGGGTTGGTCAGAACCATCAGAAAAATGGTGTGCAAGGACTGCACCAACCCTGTATTGAGAGGTGTCTGTGGCAAGAATGAGATGTTGGCCAGGTCAATAAGTAGCCAGGCACAGGGCCCGTTTCAGCATAGTCTTCAATTTTTGGAAAGCCACATCGCATGATGCGGACAAGTGAAAAGACACGTTTTTATGCAACAGGCGATGCAACGGCTGAGCCACTGAAGCCGCAGATGGTAAAAACCTGTGATAGTATGCTATTTTCCCCAAGAAAGCCTGCAGTTCCTTAATGAATGTAGGGCGAGGAAGGGCATCGATTGCAATGACAGTTTGCTGAAGCGGACAAATACCATCCCGAGAGAGTTGGAACCCCAAGTACGTGATAGATGCCTGAAAAAATTGTGATTTCTGAAGATTACACTTAAGACCGGCAGTCTGTAAGACATGAAAAAGTGTGTGGAGATTCTGAAGATGTTCTTCAGTGGTGGAGCCAGTGACAACAATGTCATCCATGTAATTGATACACCCAGGGACAGGGAGCAATAATTGTTCCAAAAATCTCTGAAAGAGAGCAGGGGCACTGGCAACCCCGAATGGCAATCATTGATATTGGTAGAGGCCGAAAGGCATGTTAAGGACCAGTAACTGCCAGGAAGCAGCGGTGAGATGAAGTTGATGATAAGCTTCTGATAGGTCAATTTTAGAAAAATACTGGCCTCCAGCAAGTTTAGTAAACAATTCCTCAGGTTGGGGCATAGGGTAAGTGTCAATGAGGCATTGAGCATTTACAGTGGCTTTAAAATCGCCACAGAGATTAATATCACCATTGGGCTTAGCAATAACAATGACAGGAGAGGACCACTTACTGGAGGTGACAGGAAGCAAGACCCCTGAAGTAGTGAGACAATGCAGCTCCCGTTTTACCCGATTACGAACATGAAGGGGCACAGGAAAGGGCCGAGCCCGAAAAAACTTAGACCAAGCAGTGGGTTCGAGCATGATATGAGCTTCAAAGTCATTTGCACGGCCTACCCCAGGAGAAAAAAGGGACTAAAATGTCGTCGACAAGGAATCCAATTGAGCATAAGGAATAGCATCAGAGACAATATTGACAGAGCCATCTATGGAGAACCCAAAAACGCGAAAGGCATCAAAACCAAATAGATTCTCTGCATTTCTCTGGTCCACCACAAATATGGGAACAGTGCAAACGATGAATTTGTAAGTTACCTCAGCATTAAATTGTCCCAAGAGAGAAATCTTCTGTTTATTGTATATCCGTAATTGCTGAGTGACAGGTGATAGGAGTGGAGAACCCAACTGAAGATACATCTGAGAATTCTTATAGTGGCAACAGAACCAGTATCCACCTGCATGAGAACATCCTGACCAAGGATTTGGACAGTGAGGAATAACTTCCCTGAAAGGGAAGAAGTGCAATTGACAGACAACACAGAAGCAGAATCAGCATCACAGTCATGAACATCATGTATGCGGTCTGATTTGCAAATGGAAGACATATGACCCTTCTTTTTGCAATTGTGACACACAGCCCAACGTTGGGGACAACCATCCTGTGAATGTTTCGTAAAACACCGTGGACATGAAGGAAGTTGCTGGGGGTTTTGCTGCAGTTTCTTAAAGGGTTGTTTACGGTTAGGCCGAGGCTGCGCGTGGGAGCATACTGCGGCCACGTCGGCCAGTGAGGACATTCTGCACGCATCATCAACAGTGCACAGAGGTTGTATTTCCCCGACGTCACCCCATGCCTCTATTTGTGCCCCAGCGGCGCGAGAAATTTCAAAAGACTGCGCAATGGATAGAACTTCATCTAGAGTCGGATTTACCAACTGAAGGGCACGTTGTCTAACTTCTTTGTTGGGCACCGACTGGATAATAGCATCCCATACCATGGAATCGGCAAAGGATTCTTTGTGACGTCAGCAACAAATTGAACTTTCGACTGAGGCCATGAAGTTCAGCAGCCCAAGCGCGATACGATTGATGCGGTTGTTTTTGACAATGATAAAAGGCAACACAAGAGGCTACCACATGCGTTTGCTTTTGAAAATAGACAGACAGAAGTGAGCAAATTTCAGCAAAGGACAAAGACACAGGATCTTTCAAAGGAGCCAATTGCGACAACAACCAATACGTTTGAGGTGAAATCCATGAAAGGAACAGAGACTTACATGTTTGTACATCTGTGACATGAAATACCAAGAAGTGCTGTCGAAGACGTTTTTTGTAATCAGACCAGTCTTCCGCTGTCTCATAAGGAGGAAAAGGAGGTATAGCCAACGACGAGAAATGCCCTGCATTTGATGCTGCAATGAAGTCGCGAATCGCTGATGTTAGAAGCATCTGCTGTTCAATGAGACCTTGCAATAGTTGCTCTACAGTAGCCATGGAAACCTGTGGGTCAACAATGAAAAGGAAAAATCCACTACCTCATCGCCAATTGTTATAACGTCAAGTTGAACACGTATATTTCAAAACGACACAATACATGTAAGTCACTGAGTAAGTAGACAAAGTAAGACATGTGTACAAGATAACAGTGAAATCAGCACTGAGTCCAAGTCTGGTGGCTGCTGGCTGCTTGGCTGCTTAGGTGGCATGGCTGCTGCATGGCTGGCAGACAGCATCGCATATAGAGGACACGCGTAACTGCATGGTGGCACTTTGAAAGATCGGCAGTCACAACAGCTGTGTGTTAAAAAATCTATTTTAGTGTAACAGGTTTAATGTGGCACCTGGTACAATATCCAGTCACAGGTATGTGATAATGTGTATCTCTGTGGTCTTATGTTTTATGTTACTATATTTGGGTGTCTAAATGTTTTTCTTCCTCTGTTATGTTCTATATGTTGGTATTGGAGGAGTCTGTAGAGCTGAAGTCCTCATCTGAATTAAACCAGTCCTCTTTGACATCTGTTACAATGCTTGTAAGGTCTCATCTGTTTATAGATGGTGTGTTCTGTTTTGGAAATGTGATCTATTCATTCATTTAGTTGTCCCCATTTGTGTCAATCCCTGAGTGTTGTAATGTTTCCATTGTAATTGCTGTTATGTTTCACCATACATGTGAGTACTGCTCACTGTACAGCACAATGTGTTCAGGGGATCCATTGTCAGCACATCACCGGTTACTCTAGAAAGAAAGTGAGTAGAACGGGTTGCTAAATCAGTTTAAGAGCTTTCAATATATGTATACATAAGTTTACAGTAAAGGGTCTGATGGGATCAAATCTGAATAATGGGATGCCAATTCAGTGTTACTGCACATAGAAGTAACACTTCTAAGAAATATGATAAGAATTTCAAGTCAATAGTATATGAAGGCTGTTGCACTATCTTATTGAATCACATGTTTCTGATCCATGTTCATCAGAAAGCTCATCAAATTTTTGTCCAGTGAAAGTTCCGAAACACTGAAATTGGTTATGTATTGCCTACAGGCTTCAAGTGTTGCCTGTTGTTGATATTTCATTATAGATTTTCCTTTTATCTGTTCTGCAATTAACACCTGATTAGCTTTGTTCCTTCAACTACTTCAACTCTTTTGGATGAAGGATACCTGATTCTGAAAGATAGCTTTTCTGTAACTATATCTCTCTCTGTTGTTACTTTGAAAGCATATTTTTGTCTGTCCATAGTTATAATTTTCTAATGACTGCATCAATAAAAAAAGAAACTTTAATATTGTAACTGGAGAGGCAGCATGTCCTTTCACTTACCGTTTGTTACTGCATCCACTAAAGCATTCATCAACAATCATATCCGGTTATTTTCACACCCCTGAACATTTTCCTACTTGATGGGATCTGTGGAACATGATGACTGAATGAATTTATGGTGTAAGGGAAATTATCATTTAAAGGGCTTCACATTTCTTACCTGTAAACATTATCCTTCATGTTGAGATAACAGGTTGGCATTTTGTGGGTGTGTGTGTGTGAAAAATATTACATTAGGTAGACTGACTAGCACAGTTAATGCAGTTTAGTGTAGCTTTATTATTTATACATATATACAATATTTAAGTTACAAAGATGTTATTCTGTGGTTCTCATACTGTGAAAAATGGAAGCTCTTAACATGACCTTAAAGGTAAGTTTCAAATAAGCTGAAAATTTAATGTCTTTCCAGTCTGTCACTGCTGTACAGTGAAAATACAATGAAGTATTACAGGCTGATGTATTGACATTTAGTTCCAAAAATATTTGTTCTTGTTTACTGAGGTCAGCAACATGGAGTGGAGAGCAGTTGAACACATTCCAGTCAATGATAGTTGTAGATGATTGCAAAAAAGTCCCAGTTTTAACTTCTTCACAAATGTCATGCAGCTCACAGCTATAGCTTCATTGTATGTACGAATATTGAAATTCCTTATAAAAAGATAATCCTGGCATTGCACTGGAACAAAATAAATGATGTAAAGAATAGGACAGATATATTAAAACTCTGATTTGCTGCCTTGTAAAGAGCAGGTGTCTATATATGTCAACAGCAGATAAAAACTGAAATGACAATAGAGTCTATGGTCCTCAGTTGGTTTTATAGGCAAACACAATATTAATCATGGAAAGACATTTTGATAGTAACTGTTAGGGTTTGTACGCAATGGCTTTGAAGGGAATATGTCAGCCACACAACCTGTAGGAGAGATTTATTGAATACAAGAATCAACAGCAGAAATTTGCTGGAGGCATGCAGTAGGTCTTGAAATGCATGCTCATAAATAACGAGGCAAGACACACAACAGTAGCGATGGAAGCAACCACTACTGCCATTGTCCCTCACAGTTTTAATCTGCCAATGCCGATTTGCTGTTGCATGTTCTGAATTTCTGGATTAAGAAAAGTCAGTTTATATTTGCAGATGTATAGTTCTGATTCAGTTTTAAAACTGAAATAACTGTTTTATAATAGTTCACAAGTTAACAATAATACTACTATTTTATGCTTTAAAAATAAGTATAAACAAAAACATCACAAAATGTTGTAGATTTCTGCAGCAAATAGTATCACTCACTTTGTTTTGTGTAAAAGTCATCCAGATCTGATATGAGATTTCAGATAATAACAGAAGACAGGCCTTATTCAGATCATTTTGAATAAAGGGGCTGCAATCTTTCTTTGTCTTCTGGTGGAAATATTTATTGTCACAGCAATTCCTACTGTCTGTCACAGTTTCTTCTACATACAAGTATATGGAACAAAGGCACTTTGGAAATGGTGTGCTGACATTTTCAGCTGTTTGTACTCTTTCTCGCCACTGAAGGTCCTAACTGCAGCTAATGTCAGTATCTATGGGCCTGGTACAAACTGTGGAGTGGTACCCAGTCTCCATCAGCATTGATTTGTTGTGACTTCTTCTTTATTTTCATGTATACAGAATCACTGTAGTTGTCATACTAGAAAAGAAGAAAATATTAAATGAAACAAATTGGTTGTATTGAATCTAGTAAGACTATTTACAACAAACCTTAAAAAGGTAATTTTAAGTATTGATTGCAATGCAGCAATGAAAGAAATGTGTTTAAAGCTTCTATGTACTTGTGTATAAAAGCTGAAGGACAGTAAACAAATGCAGTAATGGAAAGTCCTTGAAGGAATGTAAATAATGGAAGGAATAAAGGCAAGAAATTACTCTATAATGGAGGAAAGAAGAGTAAAAACATTGCTGAGATATTGGATGAAGTCTTTCTTGAGTGGTAACTAGTATAAAATAAATATATGAAAACACTGAATTTTGTGGTTACATTGTTGCCACCAACCATATTTCACTAGCACTACAGTGTTACTGGGGTGACTGGTTGTATCAAGAAGAGTGGATGAAAGAAGAAAGGAGATAGGGAGGGGGAGGAATGGTTGGAGGGAAGAATTACTGACAGGTGGGAGGGAAAGGCAGCAAGTGCACAGAATAGGAATGTAGCACCAGTGGGCCTACTCTAGTACATGCAAAGTGAATTGCTTATTTTACATAATTACACAGAAGTATGGACTAGGAGGGGAAGATAGAATAGAGGAAGAGGATGGCTCCAGAGTGGATGGTGAGAATGTCGAATGAATGAAGTGGGGCACATAGAGACAGGAGGAGATGTGTGTGGAGCAGGAGTTAATTGAAATTGGGGCCAGGAGAATTAAAGGATGTTGTAAGGGCAATTCTCATCTGTATTATTCCTGGAATCTGGCATAATGGGGTGAGGTTGGGGATAGGACAGGGGTGGAGAATGATTTCGGTGACATGAGTTGTAAAGCAGCAACTGAAGTCAAACATGCCATACTCAGAAATGTTTTCCACCTCTGGATTGTCAGTCCAGCTCTCAGACACAGTCGAGCTGTGACCACCCATTCAGATGGACAACAGGTCTGTTGGTCACATAAAAGGCTGTGCAAAAGCTGCAGCAGAGCTATTATATGATATGACTACTTTCACATATGGCCTTACCTCTAACAGGAGAGGACGTTCTTGTGACAGACCTGGGATATGGTGTGCTGGTTGGGTGCACTGGTCAGGTCTTCCATCTCCATTTTTCACAGGTGTTTGGTCCATGTAGCAAGGGACTGAGATAATATGTGGCAGAAGGATGAACCAGGGTGTTGCACACATTGAATGAGTAGTGGGATACGACCTAGAGAGAGGTGCTCCAAGAACTGTCGATAGTGTGTTCCACATTTCTTGGTATGGTGATAAGGTGTTGAAGCTCTCGTGAAGGATATGGTTAAGATGTTTCAGTATGGGATGATGCTGGGTTGTGAGGTAGGGTGCCCTTTGCAGCTGATTAGTGGGTGTAATTGAAGGAAATGTGGTGCAGTAATCACCTACAATAGTACATCCAATGTAGTTAGATTTATGGATTCTAAGAAGCTTGTAGAAGTTTGATATATGGAGGTTGGTGGGAAGAAGTAATTATAGTAAGGAGGGGGATGTATTTGGGACAGAAGTTCTGGGATGGGCCTAAGGATTTGAGTAGTAGGGTTTGGTAATTATACTGGACATCTGGTGTGTGATTACTGGGGCTGCGGGTGTAAGAATCAGAGAGTTGGCGGATATGTTCTATCAGGTAATCAGTAGCATTCATCATAACAAGCCTTTGTCCACAGGGAGGATGATTAGATTGGGGTCTATCTGAAGTTGTGGATATCTGTTCTGACATATCTATTCAACAGCTCAATCCCACAGAAAGGTCTCACCTTCAGACCCACACCCAAGTTCTGTCATTGAATACTCATCAAAGACACACTCTAGATATGTTTGTATTAACAAGAAAGGACCTGTGAAGGGTGGTTGAGGCTAAGTTAGAGGTGAGAAATTTCTGAAAGGTAACCTCAGTGTGATTTAGGTAGGAGTGGGGGAGGGTCACTGTTAGACAAAAGTATGAACTGAGAGATGCAAGATTCACTTTGAGGGGACTGGTGGCAAAAAAGTGTTTCCACTGTAGGACTCATGAAAACAGTGTGTCTTTGATGAGTAAACTATGACTGAACTTGTGTGGGGGGCTGAAGGTGAGACCTTCTGGGGGATTGAGTTGTTTGGTAGGGTTCTTGGTTTTGTGTGGTACTGGAAGGTGAAATGTAACAAGGTGGAATACCTCCACTTCCTATAATCCCACTCCTAACATAAATACTACTTTTTTATCTTGTCCTCTCTTTACATATGCAATACATACGTCATGTACATATGAAATCTTAGAAATCTTATCTGAGCTGTATTTTTCAAAACCTTGTTATTCAGTGTACAGTTTACAGGCTACTGACAACAACAGTTTAAATAGTTTGCAAGGAAAAATTTTATTTGAAAATATATTGAAAATTTACAATTTGTGCAAGTCATATCCCCTTCAAAATTCAACCCTGTTAATAATTGTTTGTTTTATGATAGACTTATTTTATCCTTCACCAGAACTTCAACACCTTATCACCATACCAAGAAATGAGGAACACACTACCCACAGTCCTTGGAGCACCTCTCTCTAGGTGATATCCTACTACTCACTCAATGTACGCAATACCCTGGTCCATCCTTCTGCCACATATAATCTCAACCCCTTGCTACATGGGTCAAACACCTGTGAAAAATGGAGGTGGAAGACCTGACCAGTGCATTCCCATCTTTCTAATGAACATGTTATATTTTCTGAACTGTATGTTTCAAAAGTCGTCTTTATTTAAAATTGTCAGTGTCTAGAACATTCAAATCTTAAAATTTAATATTTTCAAAAATCCAGTGTTATAATATTGTAGCCCTGATTTTTCTGATTCCAAAAAATTGTAATTTTTCTAGAATAATATTTTAGTTAATGATATATTTCAATTATAAAATGTGAGTTTATAGAAAAGTCTTGGTGTACTTTGATAAATCCCAGTGCACACCCAAAGTTTCACATCAACTGATCGTTTATACAATTTTAAAGACATTGAGCCAACTGTTAACCAAAAAGCATCTGTGCCTAATGTGTATCTGTATTCTAAGCTTCTCCTGTCTTTTGTGTTAAAAATGTAATAACTGCGTAATTTACCATTTGTAAAAACTGTCCTGCATTCACCTTTAAATAGGTGCTGTGCCCAAAACCACAGCCAGTCTGCACTGAGCTTTCAGAGTACAGTCTCTATGATAGTTAGTCCCTGATTAGTCTTTAACATGTTAACTTATGTGCCAGTTTGAGTCGGGCTGCATCAAGCTACTGAAGAGTACAGTAACTATGCTAGCCATGTGTTAAGCAAAATTGTAAGGGTACAGATACTGATCCTATACTTGAAGGATCAAATCTACCCTTACATTCTTTTGCTACAGTGTGGTGACATCACTGACAAAAAAGCCCCATTGTTCTAAAATGGGTGGACTGGTGCCTGGAGATCTTACGGTGTGAAAGAGCGAGTCAGTCGAGGTGGAGCATGCTTATGGGACAGATGTAAAAAGCCTGCACCTCCCATGATCATGCAAAAAATTGTAAGATTTTATTGGTATTTGCACCAGAGTTCAAGCACGAGTAGAATGCATACATGTGTGGGCAAATTTAGAATCCTGAAGTTCAGGATTATACTTCATATCTGAGAGAATTGTTATGTAATGAAAAGGTGATCATACAGTAATGGACTGGCAATGGTAAACACAAACAAGCACATGATAAATGAGTGACTGCAATTGTAGTGTGAATGCAATCTGAACAACTAGGGATATGTTACTTGAATTTAAAGTGGAATAAAATAAATGTATCATTCAAAGGTGTTTACACATTAAAAACTCTGCATTATTAATAGAATGTTTTGGAAGGAACATAATCACAGAATAGTGTAGGGAAATAGATAGAGCACATGTCATAAGCTTATATAGGAACTTCAGTTACTGGTGCATTTACCTTGGGTGTAAGTGCACCCTTTATAACTGGCTTCTTATTAATGACTGTGTCATATTTTTCTAACTAGCCAGATTACAGCAAGCATTAATTAACTATACTAATTGAAAAAAATCACAGCTATGTATCTTTTTGTGTGGAAAACATGTACTGGTGACAGTCATGTTTTAATTTATAGCAAAATATACAACCCTAATTCCATTGTTGTTGTTGTTGTGGTCTTCAGTCCCGAGACTGGTTTGATGCAGCTCTCCATGCTAATCTATCCTGTGCAAGCTCCTTCATCTCCCAGTACCTACTGCAACTGACATCCTTCTGAATCTGCTTAGTATATTCCTCTCTTGGTCTCCCTCTATGATTTTTACCCTCCACACTGCCCTCCAATGCTAAATTTGTGATCCCTTGATGCCTCAGAACATGTCCTACCAACCGATCCCTTCTTCTAGTCAAGTTGTGCCACAAACTTCTCTTCTCCCCAATCCTATTCAATACCTCCTCATTAGTTACGTGATCTACCCACCTAATCTTCAACATTCTTCTGTAGCGCCACATTTCAAAAGCTTCTATTCTCTTCTTGTCCAAACTATTTATTGTCCATGCTTCACTTCCATACATGGCTACACTCCATACAAATACTTTCAGAAACGACTTCCTGACACTTAAAACTATACTCGATGTTAACAAATTTCTCTTCTTCAGAAATGCTTTCCTTGCCATTGCCAGTCTACATTTTATATCCACTCTACTTCAACCATCATCAGTTATTTTGCTCCCCAAATAGCAAAACTGCTTTACTACTTTAAGTGTCTCATTTCCTAATCTAATTCCCTCAGAATCACCCGACTTAATTCGACTTGATATTCATACAAGTGGCTCTCTTTTCTCCAAAGGTCTCTTTAATTTTCCTGTAGGCTGTATCTATCATACCCCTAGTGAGATAAGCCTCTATATCCTTACATTTGTCCTCTAGCCATGCCTGCTTAGCCATTTCGCACTTCCTGTCGATCTCATTTTTGAGACGCTTGTATTCCTTTTTGCCTGCTATATTTACTGCATTTTTATATTTTCTCCTTTCATCAATTAAATTCAACATTTCTTCTGTTACCCAAGGATTTCTACTAGCCCTCTACTTGATCCTCTGCCGCCTTCACTACTTCATCCCTCAGAGCTACCCATTCGTCTTCTACTGTATTTCTTTGTCCCATTCCTGTCAATTGTTCCCTTACGCTCTCCTTGAAACTCTGTACAACCTCTGGTTCTTTCAGTTTATCCAGGTCCCATCTCCTTAAATTCCCACCTTTTTGCAGTTTCTTCAGTTTTAATTTACAGTTCATAACCAATAGATTGTGGTCAGAGTCAACATCTGCTCCTGGAAATGTTCTACTATTTAAAACCTGGTTACTAAATCTCTGTCTTACCATTATATAATCTGTCTGATACCTTTTAGTATCTCCAGCATTCTTCCATGTATACAACCTTCTTTTATGATTCTTGAACCAAGTGTTAGCTATGATTAAGTTATGCTCTGTGCAAAATTCTACCAGACGGCTTCCTCTTTCATTTCTTAGCCCCAATCCATATTCACCTACTATGTTTCCTTCTCTCCCTTTTCCTATTGTCAAATTCCAGTCACCCATGACTATTAAATTTTCGTCTCCCTTCACTACCTGAATAATTTCTTTTATCTCATCATACATTTCTTCAATTTCTTCATCATCTGCAGAGCTAGTTGGCATATAAACTTGTACTACTGTATTAGGCATGGGCTTCGTGTCTATCTTGGCCACTATAATACATTCACTATGCTGTTTGTAGTAGCTTACCCGCATGCCTATTTTTTTATTCATTATTAAACCTACTCCTGCATTACCCCTATTTGATTTTGTATTTATAACCCTGTATTCACCTGACCAGTAGTCTTGTTCCTCCTGCCACCGAACTTCACTAATTCCCACTATATCTAACTTTAACCTATCCATTTCCCTTTTTAAATTTTCTAGCCTACCCACTTGATTAAGGGATCTGACATTCCACGCTACGATCATTAGAACGCCAGTTTTCTTTCTCCTGATAACAACGTCCTCTTGAGTGGTCCCCGCCCGGAGATCCGAATGGGGGACTATTTTACCTCCGGAATATTTTACCCAAGAGGACGCCATCATCATTTAACTATACAGTAAAGCTGCATGCCCTCGGGAAAAATTACGGCTGTAGTTTCCCCTTGCTTTCAGCCGTTCGCAGTACCACAACAGCAAGGCCGTTTTGGTTAATGTTACAAGGCCAGATCAGTCAATCATCCAGACTGTTGCCCCTGCAACTACTGAAAAGGCTGCTGCCCCTCTTCAGGAACCACACATTTGTCTGGCCTCTCAACAGATACCTTTCCATTGTGGTTGCACCTACGGTACGGCTATCTGTATTGTTGAGGCACCCAAGCCTCCCCACCAGCGGCAAGGTCCATGGTTCATGGGGGGGGGGGGGGGGGGCTAATTCCATTATCATTTGATATTTCATGGTGGCTACGTCTTCCTATAGTCGGCTGATAGGCCTCTTCTTGTCCTATTTTTGCATTCAAGTCTTCTATTAAGATCTTAACATCATGTTTGGGAGCCTGATCTACTGCTCTACCTTGCCATGAAACTCATTCTTCCATTGTTTATCTGCCTACTCTGTGGGTGCATGTACTTTTATAATCGTTATGTTGAAAAATTTTCTCCTTAATCTTAACATGGACATCTATTCATTGAGTGGTTCAAAGTACATCACAGTAGGTTTCAGTTCTTTAGCGACCACAAAGCCTGTTCCAGAGGTATTCGTCCTCCTGCAACTATAGAAGACAGTGAAATTTCCTGAGTCCATTGTATCACTTCCCTTCCACAAAATTTCTCAGAGAGTCAATAGTTTTATACCACAGTTGTTTACTTGTGCTAGCCACTGACATAGGGCGCCAGCTTGGTATAGGCTCCACACATTCCATGTGCTATGTAAATATCTCATATCCTTTTTTTTTGCTGAGGTCATCATCAAAAAATCTGGCCAGATTATTCCTTCATCTACATCTACATTTACATGGATACTCTGCAAATCACATTGAAATTCCTGACAGAGGGTTCATTGAACCACCTACACAATTCTCTATTATTCCAGTCTCGTATAACATGCAGAAAGAATGAACACCTATATCTTTCCGTACGATCTCTGATTTTCCTTATTTTATCATGGTGATCATTCCTCCCTGTGTAGGTCAGTGTCAACAAAATATTTTGGCATTCAGAGGAGAAAGTTGGTGATTGGAATTTCATGAGAAGATTCCGTCACAACGAAAAATGCCTTTCCTTTAATGATGTCCAATCCAAATCTTGTATAATTTCTGTGACACTCTCTCCCATATTTCGTGATAATACAAAATGTGCTGCCTTTCTTTGAACTTTTTTGATGTACGCCATCAGTCCTACCTGGTAAGGATCCCACACCATGCAGCAGTATTCTAAAAGTGGATGGACAAGTGTAGTGTAGGCAGTCTCCATAGTAGGTCTGTTAGATTTTCTAAGTGTCCTGCCAATAAAATGCAGTCTTTGGTTAGCCTTCCCCATAACATTTTTTATGTGTTCCTTCCAATTTAAGTTGTTCATAATTGTAATACCTAGGTATTTAGTTGAATTTACTGCTTTTAGTTTAGACTGATTTTTCATGTAACCGAAGTTAACGAGTTTCTTTTAGCACTCATGTGGGTGACCTCACACTTTTCATTATTTAGGATCAACTACCACTTTTCACACCATTCAGATATCTTCTCTATATCATTTTGCAGTTTGTTTTGATCTTCTGATGACTTTTTTAGTTGATAAACAACAGTGTCATCTGCAGACAACTGAAGATGGCTGCTCAGATTGTCTCCCTAATCATTTATATAGACAAGGAATGGCAAAGGGCCTATAACACTAACTTGGGGAACACCAGAAATCACTTCTGTTTTACTCGATGACTTTCCATCAATTACTACTAAATGTGACCTCTCTGACAGGAAATCACAAATTCAGTCACATAACTGAGACAATATTCCATAAGTATGCAATTTCACTATGAGCCTCTTGTGTGGTATCATGTCAAAAGCCATCCAGAAATCTAGAATATGGAATCGATCTGAGATCTCTTGTCAATAGCACTCAACACTTCATGTGAATAAAGAGCTAGTTTTGTTTCACAGGAACAATGTTTTCTAAACCCATGTTGACTGTGCATCAATAGACCATTTTCTTCGAGGTAATTCATAACATTTGAACACAATATATTTTCCAAAATCCTGCTGCATATCAATGTTAATGATACGGGCCTGTAATTTAGTGGATTACTCCTACTAACTTTCTTGAATATTGGTGTGACCTGTGCAACTTTCCAGTCTTTGGGTACAGATCTTTTGTCGAGCGAATGGTTGTATATGTTAAGCATGGAGCTAATGCATCAGTATACTCCAAAAGGAACGTAATTGGTATACAGTCTGGACCAGAAGACTTGCTTTTATTAAGTAATTTAAGGTGCTTCAATACTCCCAGGATATTTACTTCTATGTTACTCATGTTGGCAGCTGTTCTCAATTTGAATTCTGGAATATTTACTTTGTCTTCTTTTGTGAAGGCATTTCAGAAGGCTGTGTTTAGTAACTCTGCTTTGGCAGCACTGTCTTTGATAGTATCTCCATTGCTATCGTGCAGAGAAGGCATTAATTGTTTCTTGCCGCTAACATACGACCAGAATCTCTTTGGATTTTCTGCCAGATTTTGAGACAAAGTATCGTTATGGAAACTGTTATAAGCATCTCGCATTGAGGTCTGTGCTAAATTTCGAGCTTCTGTTAAAGATTGTCTATTTAAATTTGGCATGGTTGTTTCATTCATTCTGCAACAGTGTTCTAACCCATTTTGTGTACGAAGGAGGATCAGTTCTGTCATTTGTTAATTTATTTTGTATAAATCTCTCAATTGCTGCAGATACTATTTCTTTGAATTTAAGCCACATCTGGTCTACACTTATATTATTAATTTGGAATGAGTGGAGATTGTCTCTCAGGAAGGCGTCAAGTAAATTTTTATCTGTTTTTTGAATAGGTATATTTTTTGCTCATTTTTATAGGGTTTGGGGATTACAATATTCAGTCTTGCTACGACAACCCTGTGTTCACAAATCAATGAAATGGTTTTGATGCTCATTATTAACTCAGGATTGTTTGTTGCTAAGAAGTCAAGTGTGTTTCCACAACCGTTTACTATTCATGTGGGCTCATGAACTAACTGCTCGAAATAATTTTGAGAGAATGCATTTAGCACAATTTTGAATGATATTTTATGCATACCTCTGGAACTGAACATGTATTTTCACCAACATATCAAGGGTAAATTAAAGCCACCACCAATTATTATCATATGAGTTGGGTACGTGTTTGAAATCAAACTCAAGTTTTCTTTGAACCTTTCAGCAACTGTATCATATGAATTGAGAGGTCAGTAAAAGGATCCAATTATTATTTTATTCTGGGTGCCAACAATGACCTCTGCCCATACTAACTCACAGGAAGTATCTACTTCAACTTTGCGACAAGTTAAACTACTTCTGACAGCAACAAACACACCACCGCCAACCGTGTTTAGCCTATCCTTTTGGAACACCATTAGGTTCTTCTCAAAAATTTCAACTGAGCTTATATCCAGCTTTAGCTAGCTTTCAGTGCCTATAACAATTTGAGCATCAGTGCTTTCTATTAGTGCTTGGAGCTTTACCAACACAGCTACAACAATTTACAACTGTTATACGAATGGTTCCTGCATCTGCGTTCCTCCTGTGTTCAGCCTGCACTCTTTGGGACTGAAGCCCTTCTTGTGTTTTTCCGAGACTCTCTAACCTAAAAATCTGCCCAGTCCACACCACACAGCCCCTGCAACCCATGTAGCCACCTCCTGCGTACTGTGGACACCTGACCTATTCAGTGGAACCCGAAACCTAGCCACCCTTTGGTGCAAGTCGAGAAATCTGCAGCCTACACAGTCGCAGAACTGTCTGAGCCTCTGATTCAGACCCTCCACTTGGCTCTGTACCAGAAGTCGGCAATTGGTCCTGCTGACTATGCTGCAAATGGTCAGCTCTGCTTTTGTCTTGCAAGTAAGACTGGTAGCCTTTATCACTTCTGTTAGCTGCTCAAAACCAGAGAGAATCTCTTCTGATCCAAAGTGACACACTTCATTGGTACCAATGTGAGCAACCACCTGCAGTTGGCTGCACCCTGTACTCTTCATGGCATCCAGGAGGACTCTTTCCACATCTGGAATGACTCCACTCAGTATGCACATGAAGTGTACATTGGTTTTGTTACCCTTCTTGTCAGCCAAGTCCCTAAGGTACCACATAACGTGCCTAACATTGGAGTTCCCAACTACCAATTATCCCACCCTCTGTGATTGCCTGGATCTTGCAGGCTGAGTGGTTTCCTCTGAAACAGGGCAGGCAACAGCATTCCTTTGTTAGCATTTGCAACAATTGATGTTTACAGGAGAAGATTGTAATCTTCCACCCAACCATTTGAGGGGTTGCCCCCGAACAGCTCGCTGGGTAGCTGGCTCCATTTTCAGGGGAGCATCCTCAGCCTTTTTAGATCCTTCTACTGACTACAAGGCAGCAGTTGACGGTTGGAGGCTCCTCTGCCTTTCTTCCAAGACATCTGCTCTTATACCTGCTGGTTTTGGTCTGTCCCATGTATTTTATTTCCCTGGTACCCTCCATATCTGGAGAACATTCCCCCACCTGCCACCTGGGGAGGTACCTGATGGAGGACCAGCAACCCCACATGAGCAAAATTTCTTACTCTATATTAACTGTTTTTTTGTGTTATGATTTTTTTGGTTGGTGTATATTCACCAATAAAAGCAGTAAGGTAGTAGGGGCAGCTTAAATTTTGGCAACGCATGACAACAGTAAACTATTTAAAGCTTTGGATGCAGGTGTGGAGAGAAAAATAAGACACCAAAATAACACTGAATTGTTCAGTCTTTCGGGGTGTATCATAAGAAGAGTGGAATAAGTGCAAGAATAATTTTCAAACATTTAGTTACAATGTAACAATTACTATAAAAAAGAATAAGGAGCCAGCCCACAGAATGAGACAAATTGGTCAATCATATGCCACATCACAATGAACAGCAGCCAGCAGTACAGCAGCCAACAACAGCAGAAAATATAGTACATAAGTGTTGCAAGCTGCTGTAGGTCATTAACAAAAAATATTGCTGTAGAAATAGTTTAACAGTGCAGCATAGGCAAGGAACTGATTAAAACTGAGTGTGAAAAAAATTGATGTTTCAGGAACATTAACATTGATAGAAATCACATAATATTCAGGAAACATAATAGTAACTTCAAAACTAAAAAATGGAGGCAAAATTGATGATAGATAAGATAAAGGAGAGTGTCCCAGATTATAATGATTATCAGTCAAATACAGAGGAAAAGGAACAATGTTTATCAGAAAGTGAGGGGGAGGATCTGAGCAGTGCCCAGAATGAATTTTTGTTTGTAAATAGCATAGCACAGGAAAGCATGAGAAACTTAGCCAGACCCCAGGCAATAAAGGCAAGAAACATGGACATCCCAAAAACAAAAGGGTGAGAAACTGTAGTAGTGAATAATGGTAGTGGATACAAAACATTTGTAGAAACACCAAAATTGAGGGTAGGAATTGGTTTCAATTTTGAACAAGTAATGAAAGCACTGAGGGGAATATGCAAGAAACAAGAAGAAGTGTGGGAATGAAATATTAAAGAAATGATCAAGAACAAGAGGAAATGCAGAAGGAACAGAAGGAAGATATGAAGGAAATGCTAAGGGAACAAAATGAAGAAATTAAAGAGAATGTAAGGGAAATGTTTAAAATGTGGGAGGAAAGGATGGATGAGATGATGTTTAACAAGAGAAAAAAGGAAATCAAGGAAAATTTGGGACAACAGCCCATAAACATAGTAGAAGATAGAGGAACAAGAAACAGACAACGAGAATCTAGTAGTGTAGGAAGTGCAACAGACAATGCGAGATCGTGGAAAGCAATTAAGGGATACCAGAAAGGTATTGCAAGAAATAAACCAAGAAAAAACCAAGACCCAGAGTAATAACATAAATGGCAAATTCAAGAAAGTGTAGGGGAGACAGTAGAACATCTCAATCAGCCTACTAACAACCATCTTGTTATCAGCCAGCCATTTGAAGTTTGTAACAAACAATCTACATAAGTCAAGATTCCTGTGAACATTGTGATGAAGGTCATGATCAACCAATACATTCTGAACCAAAACATGTGAGAAAACTGAATAAAAATGTGTTGTGTCTTAACTATGAAAAGAGGATGTGGATGCAATTATTGTATGTGGCACAAACAAAAGATTGTGATGATTTATGAAAGTTAAGGCACAAATATGCATTATGGGGAATGGCGTGAAAGACATTACATTTACAAGATGAACCTTGTGAAGGAACTAAGAAAAAATGTGTTGTGTTGAATCTGAACATCAGATATGGGTACAACATATGAAAGCTGCTTTTGCTGATGTGAAAACAGTGTAAGAAGAACCAGTAATATGGAGACTAACAAAACTTGAAGTGTGTACTCTGATGGAACACAAATATTTAATTACCAAGTAAATGAAGGTGTGAAAACGATGGCACAAAGAAGAATGTTCATGCAGCAGAAGTGAATAAAAAGGCTGCAGGAACTCACATATGAAATACTGGACACAGGAGCACAAGAAAAATAAGAAGGGAGCAGGAAGCATGAACACAGATGCAAAGGATGGGGGCTGAGAAGAGGGGTGGAACCAGCAGAGAACAAGAATTTGGGGAACATACAAGGATTTCAGAACTGTACCAATCTGAAATGCATATGGAGGAACCTTGAATTTACACTATTAAATAAAAAGTAACCAACAAAAAGACCTATTTGAAGAGGATATTTTACGTTGAAAGATAAGACAGGTATCCCATCTATAAATAAGGTTAAAGTATGTGGTCATGTGGCTAAATCGTGAGTTCGGTCAGGAAGAGAGCTATGTGCAAGAATAAACAACATGTATACAGAGTTACTGAAATCCGGAAATGAAATACTGAGTTTATTGGTTATTGAATTCAAAACAAAAATGAGCTGTAGGTGAATATGAGAAAACAATTAACTGTCAAGTAAAGTTACAAGTGGAAGCAGAAGGAGAACCATACAAATGGACATTGTGTATAGTTTTCAAGAGAAAGTCATTATAGGCTGCGACTGGCTGACAGAGCACAATGCAGATATAGATTTTGGGAAAATAAAATGAGGATCTATGATGAAGAAAAGGAGAGAAAGGTAAAGATTAAGGAAGAAATAACAGCAGACAGAATACAAATTGTCCCTACATATACTGATAGGTAGTGTATGAAGAGAAAGTAGAAGAGGGAAGTTTAATAGATCTAATGGAAGTGATATATTCTAACTAGTGAGTAAGAAGCAAATGATCTTACACAGGAAGAAATAAAGGGGATTTCCAACATAGGGAGTGTAGTGGCTGGATTACTACCCCAATTAATCAAAAGGCTCAGGGAGGTTTCTGGAAAAAGACCAGGATTAATCAAAAGCCCATCATATCATATAAATTTAAAGTCTCATCAATCATATTTTAAGCTGCGTTATATGATTCCACAGGACAGTAAACAAGAGAATAATAGAACAAGAAACTAACAATTTCAAAAAAGTAAAACTTAAGTGTCAAAAATGTGACTGTCAAGAATGAACTATGTTTGTAATATAGAATGCTTCTTTTAAGGACAATACTGTGTTTATTCTGATTGTTTTAGTGAACAATAGTCAATAGTAAAGAAGTGTAATATGTGTAAACTTGTGTTGTACATGATATTATTTTTTTTATTTGTGGTGTTTTTTCTTTTTCTCTTTGCAGTGGCATAAAATGTTTAATTTATGTCTTATTCATTTTTACTGAATTTCAAAAGCTTTTATGTAACATGTAAAGGTTTCTGATTTATAGATTTGGAGTCATACAGACACTTTTTTTCAGTTGAATACTTACCTGATTTGGGCTATTGGCTAATGTATCAAAATGTGAACTGAAGAATTTTGAGAAATGTGTGCCTATGTATTTTCATTTAGCATCAACTTTAATATTTCATAAATTTTGATACAGACTGAAATGAAATGTAATTGTAATCTTCACTCACACATTGTGATGTGAACAATTTGGAGAGATGTGTTGATATGTGTTTCTCTTTCAACACAGACTTTTATATTTCACAATTTTGGAAATGGACTGCAACAAAATGTAATTGTAACTTTTAGTTTGATCTTTTAGTGTGAAATTTTTTTAAAATGTGTTGCTATGTGTTTATCTTTCAGCAAGGATTTTACATGTCACGAAATTTGAAATGAATGTAATTGTAATTTGAAATTTTATCTTATCCTGCTTGAATAAGTCTATACATTATGAATTTTTATATATATAAAGACCAAATATGTCTGCTTGTGTTTGTATATGTGTGGATGGATATGTGTGTGTGTGCGAGTGTATACCCGTCCTTTTTTCCCCCTAAGGTAAGTCTTTCCGCCCCCGGGATTGGAATGACTCCTTACCCTCTCCCTTAAAACCCACTTCCTTTCGTCTTTCCCTCTCCTTCCCTCTTTCCTGATGAGGCAACAGTTTGTTGCAAAAGCTTGAATTTTGTGTGTATGTATGTGTCTGTTTGTGTTTCTATCGACCTGCCAGCACTTTCGTATGGTAAGTCACATCATCTTTGTTTTTAAGAATTATATCTCTTGGTAAATCTCAGGAAATAGTAGGGATGGGTGGATATGATTCATGTGAAGTATAAATTTGAAAAAAATAAAAGGAAAGACCATGTCATCAAGCTATGGGGCAACACTGTCATTTTGATTAAGTTCACTTAGTGGTGAATCTTCCTCCCATGAACCATGGATCTTGCCGTTGGTGGGGAGGCTTGCGTGCCTCAGCGATACAGATGGCCGTACCGTAGGTGCAACCACAATGGAGGGGTATTTGTTGAGAGGCCAGACAAATGTGTGGTTCCTGAAGAGGGGCAGCAGCCTTTTCAGTAGTTGCAGGGGCAACAGTCTGGATGATTGACTGATCTGGCCATGTAACAATAACCAAAACGGCCTTGCTGTGCTGGTACTGCGAACGGCTGAAAGCAAGGGGAAACTACAGCCGTAATTTTTCCCGAGGGCATGCAGCTTTACTGTATGATAAAATGATGATGGCGTCCTCTTGGGTAAAATATTCCGGAGGTAAAATAGTCCCCCATTCGGATCTCCGGGCGGGGACTACTCAAGAGGACGTTGTTATCAGGAGAAAGAAAACTGGCGTTCTACGGATCGTAGCGTGGAATGTCAGATCCCTTAATCAAGCGGGCAGGCTAGAAAATTTAAAAAGGGAAATGGATAGGTTAAAGTTAGATATAGTGGGAATTAGTGAAGTTCGGTGGCAGGAAGAACAAGACTTTTGGTCAGGTGAATACAGGGTTATAAATACAAAATCAAATACGGGTAATGCAGGAGTAGGTTTAATAATGAATAAAAAAATAGGCATGCGGGTAAGCTACTACAAACAGCATAGTGAACATATTACAGTGACCAAGATAGACACGAAGCCCATGCCTACTACAGTAGTACAAGTTTATATGCCAACTAGCTCTGCAGATGACGAAGAAATTGAAGAAATGTATGATGAGATAAAAGAAATTATTCAGGTAGTGAAGGGAGATGAAAATTTAATAGTCATGGGTGACTGGAATTCGACAGTAGGAAAAGGGAGAGAAGGAAACATAGTAGGTGAATATGGATTGGGGCTAAGAAATGAAAGAGGAAGCCGTCTGGTAGAATTTTGCACTGAGCATAACTTAATCATAGCTAACACTTGGTTCAAGAATCATAAAAGAAGGTTGTATACATGGAAGAATGCTGGAGATACTAAAAGGTATCAGACAGATTATATAATGGTAAGACAGAGATTTAGGAACCAGGTTTTAAATAGTAGAACATTTCCAGGAGCAGATGTTGACTCTGACCACAATCTATTGGTTATGAACTGTAAATTAAAACTGAAGAAACTGCAAAAAGGTGGGAATTTAAGGAGATGGGACCTGGATAAACTGAAAGAACCAGAGGTTGTACAGAGTTTCAGGGAGAGCATAAGGGAACAATTGACAGCAGTGGGGGAAAGAAGTACAGTAGAAGAAGAATGGGTAGCTCTGAGGGATGAAGTAGTGAAGGCAACAGAGGAACAAGTAGGTAAAAAGACGAGGGCTAGTAGAAATCCTTGGGTAACAGAAGAAATATTGAATTTAATTGATGAAAGGAGAAAATATAAAAATGCAGTAAATGAAGCAGGCAAAAACGAGTACAAACGTCTCAAAAATGAGATCGACAGGAAGTGCAAAATGGCTAAGCAGGGATGGCTAGAGGACAAATGTAAGGATGTAGAGGCTTATCTCACTAGGGGTAAGATAGATACTGCCTACAGGAAAATTAAAGAGACCTTTGGAGAAAAGAGAACCACTTGTATGAATATCAAGAGCTCAGATGGAAACCCAGTTCTAAGCAAAGAGGGGAAAGCAGAAAGATGGAAGGAGTATATAGAGGGTCTATACAAGGGTGATGTACTTGAGGACAATATTATGGAAATGGAAGAGAATGTAGATGAAGATGAAATGGGAGATACGATACTGCGTGAAGAGTTTGACGGAGCACTGAAAGACCTGAGTCGAAACAAGGCCCCGGGAGTAGACAACATTCCATTAGAACTACTGACGGCATCGGGAGAGCCAGTCCTGACAAAACTCTACCATCTGGTGAGCAAGATGTATGAGACAGGTGAAATACATGCAGACTTCAAGAAGAATATAATAATTCCAATCCCAAAGAAAGCAGGTGTTGACAGATGTGAAAATTACCGAACTATCAGTTTAATAAGTCACAGCTGTAAAATACTATCACGAATTCTTTACAGACGAATGGAAAAACTGGTAGAAGCCGACATCAGGGAAGATCAGTTTGGATTCCATAGAAATATTGGAACACGTGAGGCAATACTGACCTTATGACTTAACTTAGAAGAAAGATTAAGGAAAGGCAAACCTACGTTTCTAGCATTTGTAGACTTAGAGAAAGCTTTTGACAATGTTGACTGTAATACTCTCTTCCAAATTCTAAAGGTGGCAGGGGTGAAATACAGGGAGCGAAAGGCTATTTACAATTTGTACAGAAACCAGATGGCAGTTGTAAGAGTCGAGGGACATGAAAGGGAAGCAGTGGTTGGGAAGGGAGTGAGACAGGGTTGTAGCCTTTCCCCGATGTTATTCAATCTGTATATTGAGCAAGCAGTAAAGGAAACAAAAGAAAAATTTGGAGTAGGTATTAAAATTCATGGAGAAGAAATAAAAACTTTGAGGTTCACCGATGACATTGTAATTCTGTCAGAGACAGCAAAGGACTTGGAAGAGCAGTTGAACAGAATGGACATTGTCTTGAAAGGAGGATACAAGATGAACATCAACAAAAGCAAAACGAGGATAATGGAATGTAGTCGAATTAAGTCAGGTGATTCTGAGGGAATTAGATTAGGAAATGAGACACTTAAAGTAGTAAAGGAGTTTTGCTACTTGGGGAGCAAAATAACTGATGATGGTTGAAGTAGAGAAGATATAAAATGTAGACTGGCAATGGCAAGGAAAGCATTTCTGAAGAAGAGAAATTTGTTAACATCGAGTATAGATTTAAGTGTCAGGAAGTTGTTTCTGAAAGTATTTGTATGGAGTGTAGCCATGTATGGAAGTGAAACATGGACGATAAATAGTTTGGACAAGAAGAGAATAGAAGCTTTTGAAATGTGGTGCTACAGAAGAATGCTGAAGATTAGATGGGTAGATCACATAACTAATGAGGAGGTATTGAATAGAATTGGGGAGAAGAGGAGTTTGTGGCAGAACTTGACGAGAAGAAGGGACCGGTTGGTAGGACATGTTCTGAGGAGTCAAGGGATCACAAATTTAGCATTGGAGAGCAGCGTGGAGGGTAAAAATCGTAGAGGGAGACCAAGAGATGAATACACTAAGCAGTTTCAGAAGGATGCAGGTTACAGTACATACTGGGAGATGAAGAAACTTGCACAGGATAGGATAGCGTGGAGAGCTGCATCAAACCAGTCTCAGGACTGAAGACCACAACAACGACAGTGGTGAATTTCTTTTTTTTCAGTATTTGAGGAGGTTTTATATTTTTCAAAAATCCTTTTTACATGTGGATCTTGAAAACAATTAGTTGTAGAGTGTGACAGTACAGATTTTGACCCTATACTTGAAAGATCAAATGTACCCATATGCTCTTCTGCTACAGTGCAGCGGCATCACTGATGGCGATCCCTGTTCGTTTCAGAAGGGAAAGACTGGCGTGTAGCATGCAGGAGTGAGTTACTCATACAGGAGCACTCTTACATGGCAAGTCCTGAGAGCCTTTGCTTCTCACAATCATGCATAAAAGTGAAAACATTTTACTGATAGTCACACCAGAGTTAAACACACATATAATATGTCGAGTGTGAACAAAGTTAGAATTTTGAAGTTCAGAACTATGGTTCATACCTAGGAGAGTGGATTGGATTGGATTGTTTGGGGGAGGAGACCAGACAGCAAGGTCATCAGTATCATCAGATTAGGGAGGGATGGGGAAAGAAGTCGGCTGTGCCCTTTCAAAGGAACCATCCTGGCATTTGCCTGGAGTGATTTAGGGAAATCACAGAAAACCTAAATTAGGATGGCCGGACGCAGGATTGAACTGTCGTCCTCCCAAATGCGAGTCCAGTGTGCTAGCCACTGCGCCACCTCGCTTGGTATACTTAGGAGTCTTGTTGTGTAATGAAAAGGTGACCATACAGTAATGAACCAGCAATGGTAAACTCATACAAGTGGTTGATAAAGGAGTGCCTGCAATTGTAGTGTGAATGCAATCTGAACTAGTGGGGATCTGTTACTCAATTGAAAGTGGAATAAAATAACTTTATCATACAAAAGTGTTCATGTAATAAAATCTCTTCAGTATTAATAGAATATTTTGGAAGGAACAGAATTGTAGAACAGTGTTAGAGAATAGATAAGGCATGCATCATAGGCTCACATTCAGACCTTTAGTTATCAGCATGTGTACATTGGGAGTATGGTCACCCTCTATAACTGGTTACTTATTAATGTCTGATGTCTAATTTTTTTAACCTGCCAGGCTACAGCAAGTATTAGTTAACCATATTCACTAATAAAAGCAATAAAATAGTAGAAAATCCAGGATGGAATGTAACAAGGATGCTTGCTGCTCACAATAGAGTGGAGATGCTGAGTC